>NC_041384.1:734768375-734807955 GCF_002162155.2 Triticum dicoccoides | reverse complement strand
TCATGCGCTAGGTGAGGCTCGGGCTTGTTTCACTTTGGGTTCCGGCTTCTCTCTCTGACTGCGGGGTTGCAGGGGTCTAGTGCTTAGCATCCACCTGCCACTTGTGCGACAACGTGCCGCTCAACGGAGCAGGCTAGTCACGGACCACTCCGTGCATGGCCACACCACCTTTTTTTTTTGCGGGTGAAAGGCCACACCACATTTGACGGTTGTCACCAGCCACGGCCTGACGAGTCGCCGCCTCTCTGCCTACCCGTTGATGCCGCCGCAGGCTCGAGCGCCGCCCTCTGCCTCCCCGGCGAGGCTCCCCTGCCTCCTACGGTTTGAGGAACAAGGTGAGCACGGTGAACGATGTGCACCTTTTATTTGCATCAGCCGTAGCTCTATGATTTGGGATTCACACAGAAAGCTTTATCCAAATCACGTGCTTTATTTTGCGCCAACGCTATTTTTAGTTTATTTTGCAATCACAACCGGTATAGTGGCCCATGATTAAATTTGGTTTTTACGGGCTTTCTGGTGTTGTTGCTTTCGCCGCCGCCGATACTTTCGGTACCGCTGCGGTCGCCCGGCCACCACATTCTAGCTTGTATGTGTGTTGTGTGTGTGCGCTTCATTGCAAGTGTTCGATGAAATGCATGAGCCAAATGTAAGTTATATGGAGTTAAGTTTAAGGGATTTGGCTAGGAACCATTTTTATTTAGCGGATCAGATATAAGGAGTTAAGGTATAAGGGGCCGTGCAAGTGCCTAAATTTTTAGGCATCAGCTAGAGATGCTCTTAGGCCTAATTTGCCTTTTCCAAGTGCAATAGGCCGCTTCGTTTAGATGAGCGCCCTTGTACTGTTTGCAGTCATGCATGTAATCAGCAACTCGAATCATAGTAGGATGTAAATGAGTTGGACTTCAGGTCAGGATGAAGTGAAGAAGACAAGGAACGTCGGCGCATCGGAGGCATTGAGCAGTACGTACGTGGCATCGGACACTTGCGGACAGCTGAGACGGGGTGCCTGCACATAACGTACGTAGTCGAAGCGGAATACGACTCCAGTCCGGGGCCGGGCACCTCCGGAAATCTTGAGTAAATGACACTGGCAGTCTAAAAACTTGCACTGTGGGAGCACTTTAATCACGGTACTTGCAAACTGAAAAAAAACCGTCATAAAACTTGGGTCACGGGTGCAGTTTGGTCATACGGGGCATCTGAACCGGCCAGCCGCCCAGTTTTTTATAAATAATTTTACATTGTACGTATGACTAAAAGGGAAAAAACAAGAAAAATCGTAAGAGAAAAAAATATCACGCATGCATGTGCTCTATGCATGCAGCGCCTATGTGCTTGCTGTGCGGACGTGCGGCTGCCTAGCACGGTGGGGCACATCATGTTGGGCAAGTATATAAACCGGGCGGCTGGCCGGTTCAGATGGCCTCTATGACTAAACTGCACCCTCAACGCAAGTTCTATGACGGGTTTTTCCGATTTGCAAGTACCGTGACTGAAGTGCACCCGCAATGCAAGTTCTCAGACCACCAGTACCATTTACTAGGAAATCTCAGCCGGGTCGGCCTCGAACATGTCACAGTATAAACGGACGGAAGCCAAAGCACTAGTAGAAAACAGGGCTTTCGTCCAGGCCTGTTTAGCCCATTAGTCCCGGTTCAATCCAGAACCGGGACTAATGTGAGCATTTATCCCGGTTCGTGCAGCTAAGGCATTAGTCCTGGTTCACCTGTGCCCTTTAGTCCCGGTTTGTGCCTCAAACCGGGACTAAAGGGTGCGATGCCCATTAGTCCCGGTTCATGCCTCAAATCGGGACTAAAGAGTAGACCTTTAGTCCCGGTTTGCGGGACGAACCGGGACTAATGGGGTTGAGACCTTTAGTCCCGGTTCGTGCCACGAACCGGTACTAAATGTCCCATTTTCAAACTCTACCCCCCCTGGATCGCCTTTTCAATTTTAAAAAAAATAAAAGAAAATGATGGAAATGTCAAAAAAATAAAAGAAAATAAGTTTCCCATGTGATATGTGGTCTAGTTGTTGGGAAAATTTGCAAATATGAATTTTGACTTTATTTGCAAAATCTCTCGAGAATTTGTAAAAATGGGCATAACTTTTGCATACTAACTCGGATGAAAAAGTTTTTTATATGAAAAATCATCAGATCTTCTAATCTCCGGAATCAACGGGTAAAGCCCACGAACGCATCTACCTCGATACAGCACCCTCCTCGTTGCCTGATCCTTGATCAAAAAGAAGAAAGGATGAAATTCAAGAAAGACATGATTATCAATGGCAATGCGGTGGACAGAAAGAAGATTTTTGTTGGCACTAGGGACATGCAAGATGCGTTTGAGATGAATTTTTCTATGAGGGGTTTTAATAATTGAGTGACCAATATGACCAATCTTCATACCTTCTCCACTAGCAGTGTGGATGTGATCTTGGCCGTGGTACTTCTCCCGCATGGTCACCTTCTCCAGCTCACCGGTGATGTGGTTTGTGGCACCGCTGTCGACGTACCAATTTGTGTCGACGCCGTAGGAAGCTTCAGCAGCCCCGGCCACCTTTTCATCTTGAGATGAATCTTCATCTTCATCAAACCGGTACCAACAATCTTTTGCAGAGTGGCCCAGCTTACCGCAGATTTGGCAGCGGACAGCATCAGGCCGAGACTTGTTGGTGGAGCCATTGGATCGGCGGCCGCCCCTGGTGTTGGAGTAGGAGGGTCGGCCGCCGCCGCGTGCATTGTTGTTGCCGCTGGTGTTGCCCCCGCCAGGGCCCCTGCTCTTCCCGCGAGGAGGGCCACGAGGACGAGAGCCACCGCCACGCCCGCGGGTGGCGACATTTGCCGAAGACTTGAAGCCGCCACCGGTCCCAGCTCCTTGAAAGAGAGCCACTCGTTGATCGAAGTTGCTCACTCCAGCGAACAGTTCGTCAAGAGTGACCGGGATGACACGAGCATCAAGGGCAGAGACCAGTGGCTGATATTCCATGTCCAGGGCATTGATGATGTAGGAGATGAGCTCATCGTTGTCCAGGGGTTTGCCAGCCGTCGCGAGCTCGTCAGCGAGAGATCGCATGTGTGCGAAGAAGGAGGCCACGGATTGTGTGCCCTTCTGCGCGTTGGTGAGCGCCGCCCGGATGTTGTTGACGCGGGACAGCGAGGTCGACGAGAACATCTTCGCCAGCGCCGACCAGAGCTCGTGTGCATGGACGATCGACGTGACCTGCACGAGCACTTCCTTCGAGAGGTTATTCAGGAGATATCCCAGTACCTGTTGATCCTCCCGGATCCACACGTGGTGGAGCGGATTTGGGATGGACTCCTCCTTGCCATCCTTGTCCTTGGTGACGACGACTTTGGCCGGCTCGGGTGTGCTTCCATCAACATACCCGAAGAAACCAGTGCCTCGGAGCTGCGGCGCGATCTGAGTGCGCCAAAGGATGTAGTTGGTGCGGGTGAGGCGCTCGGTGACCTGGCCGGAGAGGGTGGAGTTGGAGGAGCCGGAGGAAGCCATGGTAGGAGGTTTGTGGCAATGGAGGAACTAGATGAGATGGAAGAGGTAGGCTCTGATACCATGTGAGGGAACGTCGTACCCTTTCTAGGGTGAAGGCTGCGTGTTTATATAGAGCGGGGCGCGACTTCCCGTATAGCGTACAGAGATGAGATTACATTGTTAGGATTCTTAACTTGGAACCCAAGGGATAGACTAGAGAGATAGAGATAGTTACAAGAGATAAGATCAAATCACAACTACCCTAGTCTAAGGTGCGGTGTAGATGTCCTGGTTGAACCGGACTTGTATACGCCACATCTGTCGCTTAACACCGCCCAACTCGTAGAGCTTCACCTTCACACTGTCAACAGTGTCCGAGCGTCCAACCTCAAGGGTGACCGTGTTTCCTCCCAGCATCTTCACAAATATTTCCATCACAACAGTTGGACTGCATGGGAGGAGGATGAGGAGAAGAGTGGACCCTTTACAAATGTTGTGGTCAGCCAAGGTGAGCTTGCCGTCCTCCAGCTGTTTGTTGGCAAAGATGAGGCACTGCTGGACCTTGGGAAAGCCCTCAATGTCCTCGATCTTAGCCTTCACGTTGTCAATGGTGTCAAGGCTGTCGACCTCGATAGTGATGGTCCTGCCTTCTAGAGTCTTCGTAACAAAGATTTGCATCTTTTCTTGGAGATTAAGGGTGGAATCATGCTAGATGCCATAATCCCCCAATGTACGGTTGTCTTCCAGCTGCAACCCGTCGAAGATGAGGCGGTACCGCTCCTGGATCTTTGCCTTGATGGTGTAAAGGGTGTCTGTCAAGTGGACCCCCCTGAGACAGATTTTCCTGCCGGCCGGATTCTTGACAAAGATGTGCACTTTGGATGGGCTAGCAAACCAAAAACCACCAATTGTTAGACAATATTTAGGCTATAGAACAATAAACAGAAACATCAACAATTCCAATAGGTAGAGAAGCAAGTACCTCAATAAAAAACCATACAAGCAAGCAGAGAAATCTACTCCGTAAATACCTGGTTTATACAAAACATGGTATCACACTGAGCCTAGCATGCAAAGTTCAAGACTTGAGCAACCATAAAAATATACATGGTATCACTCAGTTCTTTATATTGAAGAGACTAGTTATAAGTATTCATCAAGTGATACTTCTATTCGGGTAACATGCATGTCAAGTGACACACATTTTCTTAACCGTGTAGCAGCAAACATCGGCATCTTTCTCTACTCCCACCTATACAGCCACCACCATGCGCCGTGTTGTCTTGCTCCCTGTAGGCATCTCCATCTTCACCTTCCTCAAGGGAGAACACAATCTCTCTCCTCACCTCTCTCAGCCCAAAACCCACCCCAATATAGCTGCATCATCACCCTCTGACCCCCCATCATTCCCCATCAGTCTTGCAGTTCCCTTATGCTAATGGTCCTTTCCTCCACCATTTCGTCCCACTCCGATGTCATGTTCCCAATCACCATAATGCCCAGCAAATCTCTACCATGTTCTCAATCACCACCAGCGATGAATGGTGGCATCTTAGTATGGACAATCATATAGGACATGGGCAACTTCAACACATGTCCTACTGTGTGGTAACGAAGGTGCACCATTCGATTCTTGCGGCAGTTGCAAACAAGATTCTTCTCCAAGTATGATGCCTCACCTTCAGCAAACTCTGCTACCTATCGTGTCGGGACAAAAAGCAAGTTTCTCCCACTTCCCTCCTTGTCAATCATCGCACACACCTACACCTCTATTCCCTCTCAACACAAATGTATTCAAAATATGATGGTGCATATCGTCAGATGTGCATGAGGTGAATTTAATTACGACTAACCAAATCAAAGGAGAAAAGCTATTTTGTTGATTATCCTCCATATAGAAAAACAAAACGTAGAACTACAAACAAAGACAACTCACTAATCCCACACTTCAACGAAAATATGCATTGCCAATAAGGCTAGACTCACGGCCATCGCCCGGCGGCGAGCGGACGCAAGGCGTCTAGACAGTCTACTCGTCCGGTTATCCCTCAACCCCCTCCTTCTCATTCCGCCTCAGCTCTGTTCGGTAAGAAACTGAGAATCCTCCATTAGAATTAGGGTTAGCCGGCTAGGGATCCCTCGTCTTCGTCTCTGAATTATTTGTTCTTGCATGGCTAATTGGAAGGAGAGGGAGAGCTTCTTGCACCAGCTCACATCACTGAACTTCTCCAAGTAGAGAAGATAAAATAGATTACAGATTACTCTGTGTTTATTTTCAGGTCAGGATCTCCGAAAGTTTTGATCCTCATATGATTTTCTCATGTATAAGTATTTATTTTCAGGTCAACTAATCTGTACTAGAACTAACTAACTAGCAATTGTCTTGTAAATGTGATTAGTATTTGAGAGCTTTGTTTGTCGTGTTTGTTGAACCCTAACTTAAATTTAGGGAATTTTTCATTCAGAACGATCATGAATTCATGACTAGAGATAAATTGAATTTGTTGTCTTCTGGAAACTAAAAAATCAAAGTATACAAGAAGAGGGCAACTTGTATTAATGCAATTTTTGTTACTTTCTGGTTGCTTACTCAGAATACAATATTTATTTGATGCAAGTAGTTCCGTACTATGAACTTCTTACTTGTAGCTCATTTACTTGTTTAACAACTAACTTCAAACTTTATATTAAATTTCAGAGATGAGGACTTTTTTGGTTAATAGAGCAAGCACTGAAAATGTGAACAGTGTGCAACCGGACATAGAACTGGAGGCACACCCACCTCCTAACATTGTCAATGAGGAGGTTTTCTACTTGTGATGATGTTCAAAGTATGGCCATGAAGATGGTTGAAACTGAGAAACATTTCGTATTTTCACTGGTATACAAACTTATTGAGTTGGCCTTGATATTGCCGGTGTCAACGGTATCTGTTGAGAGAGATTTTTCAGGAATGAAGATTATCAAGACTAAACTGCGTAGCAAGATCAATAATGAATGGTTTAATGACTTTTTGAGATGCTACACCGAGCGGGAGTTATTCAAGTCAGTTGATGATAAGGATATTATTCAAACATTTACTGCAATGAGCTCTCGGAAGGGGTATTTGCCTCATGATTTGGTTTAGTGGAGTGTCGGTATGTTCCATATGACCATCTTTATTCTTGCAAGCTTTCAATTTTGAATATATTCACATCTTGCAACTTAATTTATTTTAATTGCAAATCCATTTTTTATATTGTAGTGCCTTCTACAACTTTGGCAACATGGCGAGTTTGCCTATATACAAAGGCTGATCGTATGTCTTTATTTTGGCCAAAATGGACGAGTAAGAGATGCTTTCCTTTTGTTCACATGTCTCAACTTTATTTGGTTTATGAAGCGGATATTGATATATTAGCTCACGTTAAAAACAAATTTTATGTCACTGTTATGGTTATGTTTTCACTTCATTATTAATGTGGATTTGTGATTCAGAAGTTTGGCGATATATTATATGTTATTTATTTGAATCCCGATTTTTGACTTCAAGATTATACACTTAGGCTCAACTTGCCCAGGCTCCAGAAAAATTCTGGCTCGTCCACTGACACAGGCTAGAGATCCGAGAGGTGAAAGTCGGTTACGTTCATTATCACAAATCAAGCAGTGGTGCACCAAGACACCAAGTACAATTAATATATAGCATCAAAAACCAACTAGCGTGAGGAACACAAGCTGACAAGCATCACAACCAAATCAGCAGGGCTGTTTTTATGGAACCACGTACGGGCAGGGTTCGAGGCCGTTGCAAGAGCAGGGGAGGGGCGGATGCATCTCGGTAGGATAAACAAGAGCAGCAGGGCTCTCAAGAACACCGTCTCTCTCGTCATCGGAGTCGGAGCTAGGTCAGGCGGGTAGGGTTTTGGCGCCGGTGAAGGATGAGGAGAGGGCGAAGGAGGAGAAGCAGAGGGGACGGATTAGAGCTTACCGAGAGGGAGGAAGATCGGGCGGCGGTGGCGGTCGAAGGAGGAGAGCGGTCGAAGCGAGAGATAGAGAAACGAGAGGAGAGGGTTCTCACCTTTTATACTAGTATATATAAATAAATAAACAAAAAAGATAGGAGAGGTGTGTGGAGCAAGGAAGCCAACTGCAGAGACACTGACGACGCGGCCCCATGGCCATGGTCCATGACTTTTGACCTTGACACGCTGCTACGTGAGCTAGCCATCCAACACAGTCTGCACACATTTTTGAACGTGACTTAAACAAACAAATTTCATGTGGATTGAATGATTTTCATTTAAGCTGGATCAACACAGTCCGCACGCATTTGTTGCTTGTTCCTCTATTGTTGATGCTTCATGTGGTGCTGCTTCTTTAGATCCTTGTGTTACCTCTATTGGCCTACATTGCCTCAGCCCACTCCGACCTTTTTCTCTTCCAAGCTTCACTATCAAATGCCTCCACACCATGGTCGGATGTTTCAAGATCATCAACCGTCACATCTTCCTCCTCTGGCACAAGCTTATCACAACCCCATTGATGGATCCAGTTATTGAAGATGCAACATGCAAGAACAAGCCTAACATGCCTGGGGAAAGTGTGGAATGGCCTCTGATTCGAGATCTTAAATCTATTCTTTAGAGCTGCAAATGTATTCACACTGCATACAAACTGTAAAGTGTGGACATGAGGCTATTTGTCGGTCAAACTACATACGTACTCTATTCTCATCAACTGCTGACAATACAGACAACGACTTTTATGGTGTGTTTGGTTGAGCTGCAGATTCTGAAAAAAAGTTGTTGTGAACTGTGAGAAAGCTGGTATGAACTTTCAGTTGTAGCATGTCTAGTTGAGTTGCAGATCTGAAAAAGCTGATGTGAACTAGAGAAAGCTGATGTGAACTTTCAGTTGTAGCTAGAAGTAGTTTGGTTGAAACAACTGTGTAATTGTAGATTTTGCTATGAATTGTCTCTAATTCCCCTGGGCCATGAGTGAATATGTTTATATGATAATTTCCCATATAAAATTAATGATTTTGTACATTGATAGGCAAATCGAGCTACCGTTTTGCAAAGAAAAACTATGACAATGTGGATGATTCATAGCTAACACATATGCAGTTCAACGACTATACTTTGATGTTGCATATTACGTATAAATAGATATGTGAAAGAAATATGCCCTAGAGGTAATAATAAAGTTGTTATTTTATATTTCCTTATTCACGATAAAGATTTATTATTCATGCTAAAATTGTATTGATCAGAAACTTAAATACATGTGTGAATACATAAACAAATACTGTGTCCCTTGTGAGCCTCTACTAGACTAGCTCGTTGATGAAAGATGGTTGAGCTTTCCTAACCATTGACATGAGTTATTGTAAGTGCATCTAGTGCCACCCCTAGTTGGTTTTGGAGTATTGACGACAAACCTAGTTGAGGGACTAATGTGTTTGTGAGAATTGCAGGAAAACAGAGGTAGAAGTCCCTCATTGATTCGGTTTTACCACCAGAGATGACCCCTAAAAATGTATGAAGACATTGAAGACAAAGGTGGTATATGAAGATATTCACATTGAAGACTATGACAAAAGAAGACACGTTATGAAGCATATGGAGCTCGAAGACTTAGATCTTTCGTAGTTCTTTTTCTTTTGTATTGAGTCATAGGAACCACCGTACTGTTAAGTGGGGACCAGGAGAACCAGTCAGAATGACTGAAGTGATGCCTAAATCAAAAACCTATGTCTCCGAGCGAAGACAATGAGAGCGAATCTTGTCCAGAGCCGGACAAGTCAGCTTTGCTTGTAGCCCAAGCAAAGTTGCCATGAGAGTTTGAAATCTGACCGTTGAGACACGTGTCAGTTCCTTAGTGACCCAGGGTCATTTCGGACAAATTAGGTCAGGTTGCCAAGTGGCTATAAATAGCCCACCCCCACAACCCTAAATGGTTGGCTGCTCAGATTTCAGTGCACGGCTTTTGTCGTTTGAGAGCAACCCACCTCGAAGCCTTTAAGAGAAAATTCCTAGTGAGGAGAAAAGCCCTAACCACCCAGAGCCAGAGTAAATTGGGCATCACTTGAGTCTTCTTGTCTGTGTGATCTGAAGACTTATTACACTTGAGGACTGTGAATCCTCCAGACGGTTATGCGTCGCGTTCAGAGCATCCAAGAGATATTGTGGATTGCCAGTGAATGAAGTTTGTGAAGGTTTGGGAGTCTACCTTGAAGACTTACCAGAGTGATTGGGCGAGGACTAAGTGACCTTAGCTCAAGGAGAATACGGTGAGGACTTGGTGTCCTGGACTGTGTGTTCAGGACTGTGTGTCCGGGACTCTGTGTCCTAAGGTTTAAATACCTAGCCGCTCCAACCAGACGTACAGTTGTCACAGCAACTGGAACTGGTCCAACATATTATTGTCTTCAACAAGTCACTGGTTTCATCTTCACTTCCTTTTCTTACTGTTACTCATTGTGAAGCCATTGCATGCTTGCTTTATCTTTTGTCTTCGCAACGTGAATGTATGATCTGTTTGGCTTCATAACTTCTTCCTACCTGATCCTTATTACACTGAAGCTGTTTGTCATTGTGCTTTCACTCTATTGAATACATGACCATGGCTGGCCTAGTGTAATCTAACTTCCGCTGCATAGTAATAGGCATAATCTTCGCTGTTTGTCTTCATAACTCTCACGTTTTGAAGACTTTCATAAAAATCGCCTATTCACCCCCACTCTAGTCGATATAACGCACTTTCAATTGGTATCAGAGCAAGGTGCTCCCTTGTTCTGTGTGATTCGGTTTAACCACCTGGAGTTTTAGCTATGTCGACTGCAGGGATAATCAAAGTCTCCGCTGCTTGCCCCGTCTTCGATGGAACTGAATATCCCTACTGGAAGAATAAGATGCGCATGCATCTTGAAGCTATTGACGTTGACCTATGGTATGTCGTCGAGAACGGCGTTCCCAAGGCTGGAGAAGGTGTCACTGCTGCTGATGTCAAGAAGTTCACTCAACTGGACTCTACTGCCAAAAATATCATCTGTGGTCATCTGACAAAAGGACAGTATGGCCGTGTGAGTGCCTTGAAGACATCCAAGCTGGTCTGGGACTGGCTCTCCAAGGTCAATGAAGGCGTCTCAACCCAGAGAGATCAAAGAATCAGTGTTCTTCGGACCTCTTCAACTGCTTCAAGCGAAATGACAATGAGAACGTCCAGCACACATTTGACCGGCTCACTGACATCACAAATGAGCTTCAAGCCCTCGGCACCACTGAGATCACCAAACATGAAATCGTCAAGACGCTGCTGAGATCACTTGATAGTTCGTTTGACATCCTGGCCCGGATGATTCAAGAACGTCCTGATTTCAAGACACTCGATCCGTCTAACATACTTGAGAGGCTCAACACACATGAGTTTCAGCTTTCTGAGAAAAGAGATATCTACGGTCCAAACTATGGGCGAACTCGTGCCTTGAAGGCAAAAGCTGTTTCCTCATCTGAAGAAGAATCTGACTGCAGTCCTGATGATCCTGAAGACATTGGAAGAGAACTTGCAATGCTAGTGAAGAAGTTCCAAAAATTCACCAAGAAGAAAGGCTTCAGAAAATCTTCACGATCAAGCTCAAGGAATGATGAAGCTTCTGCTCATGACTACAAGAAGAAAACATGTCACAAGTGCAAGAAAACTGGACACTTCATCTCTGAGTGTCCACAGTGGGACAATGAGAACAGAAGGAAGAAGAAGAGCAAGGAATATGATTCTGACGACAAGAAGAAGAAGAAATACTCAAAGTCTTCTTCCAAGTCTTCCTCAAAGTCTTCATCACACAAGAAGAGCTCATCTGGCAAGGCACGTGCGTTTGTTGGCAAGGAGATGGATTCAGAGGAGGAGTCCGCATCTGAGGAGGCAGAGGTGGAGTCTGAGGAGGAGTCTGATTCTGGCATTACGAGTCTGGCTACAGCATACGTCGCCAAGTCCATCTTCAACACTGAAGACAATGACTGCATCACCGACACCGACGCAAATGACAAGAACGACTTCACTCCTACCTACTGCTTCATGGCACGCGGTGCCAAGGTAAACACACGCACTACTCGCTATCAAACATCTAGTGACGATGACTCTGACTGTAATTCAAAACCCAGCTACAAAACACTTGCTAAAATTGCAACTGAACAACAGAAAGCTATGGAACATATTCAAAAACTGTTAGACAGAAGCGATGATCTGTTGGGTGCTGAAATGACTCGATCTGAATCCTTAATTGAAGACATAAAAAACCTTCACATTAAGTATCAGGAACTTGAAGATCGTCTTGATACTCTCTCAACAACTCATGAAAAGCTTTCCTATGATTATCTTCAAAGGAAGCAAGAACTTGAGAAATTGAGAGCGGCTAATGAATATCTTCAAAAGGAAAACAAGTCACTTTGCGCCGAACAGATCAGTCCCGCTCAGGAAGGATTTGACCCACCATGTCTTAAATGCATTGAGCGTGATAATGCTACTTCTGTTGCTGAATGTTCCACTGCTACTACTGTTGCAATATCTTCAACTGTTGATGTGGTAACTAACCCCTCTGCTGAGGATACCACTGCTATTGCTGATGAGAATGCTAGGTTGAAGACATTGCTTGAAACAGGGATGTACGAAAGTCTTAAAGGACATCAGACATTATGTGATGTCCTCAAGAAGCAGATTCTGAACCGAAACCCTAGGAAAGAGGGTGTTGGGTTCGTGAGGAAAATAAATGGAGATGGCTCTTACTGGAAACCTGAGTAGTACCCCAAAACCACATGGGTTGCTGCAAAGGAACTTTCAGTAGATCCATCCAATTTATCTGGCTTCACTTGTGCTAACCCCATTATCATTGATGAATCCTTTGATGCAAACTATAAACTATTTAAGAATCAGAATGGTGAAGTGTTTGCCAGGTACATTGGTACTAACTGCAGGAATGGACCGCCTATGAAGAAGATCTGGGTCCCGAAAAAGTGTCTGGAAAATCTTCCTGTGAATGTCTTCATGACACCTCACTTGAAGAAGACAAACCTCAGACCAAAGGCTTCATATGGTCCAAAGGCTTCATACAAACAGAGGACTCACCTGAGTCACACTAACGCAAATGTTTTGCAGGGAAACCATACTCAGGCATATGAATGTGAGAGCGGTTCTTCGAATCGTCATGTTCATATGACCAAAAATTATTCTGCTTATTCCTATGAGTATTATTGTCCACCTGCTAGACTGTTTGCTAAGGCTTCAAAGCCAAAATTCTCAGATGCTGCACTTAGACTTATTGCTTCTAAGCCACCCTTGAAGATGTGGGTGGTTAAGAAAGCTTAACTCTCTTTTGCAGGGAAAGGTCTGCAGTAGAAAAACAAAATCTTCTGATGCTATTGCTGGGGACCTTAAAAATCTTGTAGGGCGCAAGATAAAATGCCCGAATGGCATCATTATGTACTTCGTTCCTGAATCACATGCTACTCTCCCTATTAATCCTAATCTGGATCTAAGTTTTCATAACCCACTGGTTCGTCAAATGTTTTTGCTTCACAATTCTCTTCGTGAAGCCTATCCCCCTAAATGCACTGTAGGGTACGACACCAGCGACTTCAAAGTCTTCAGAATGGATTATTGACAGTGGGTGTACAAATCACATGACTGGCAAGAGAAGCCTTCTTATGGACTCAACCTTACGTCCATCCGACAAGAGCCACATCACATTTGCTGACACTGGTAAAAGTAAGGTATTGGGTCTAGGTAGAGTTGCAATCTTAAAGGATCAACACATGGATAAAGTCATGCTTGTTGAATCCCTTGGCTTCAACTTAATGTTTGTCTCAATGCTTTGCGATTTGAACATGATCGTAATGTTTGGAAAATATCGTTACCTAGTACTAATGGAACCTGACAAGTCTCTAGTGTTTGAAGGGTATCGAAAATATGATCTGTACGTGGTAGATTTCTCAGCAGGGCCACAACTTGCAGTATGTCTTCTTGCAGAAGCTTCAGAATGCTGGCTTTGGCATCGAAGGCTTGGGCATGCTGGCATGAGGAACCTCCACACCCTTGCGAAGAAGAAGCATGTCATAGGCATCGAGGGCGTCAAGTTCAAGAAAGATCACTTATGCGGTGCCTGTGAAGCAGGGAAGATGACAAGGGCAAAGCATCCTTCGAAGACAATCATGACTACTACTCATCCCTTCGAACTGCTCCACATGGATCTTTTCGGTCCCACTCACTACTCAACTTTTACTACTACTGCTTGCCTCTATGGCTTCGTGATTGTTGATGATTACTCTAGATATACTTGGGTGCACATAATCCTTTACAAGACTGAAGTGCAGGATGTCTTCAGACGCTTCGCCAATCGAGCTATGAACAATTTTGGCGCCAAGATAAAGCACATCAGAAGTGACAATGGCACTGAATTCAAGAACACTGGCCTTGATACATATCTTGATACCTTGGGCATCACACATGAATTCTCAGCTCCGTACACGCCACAGCAGAATGGCGTCGTCGAACGCAAGAACAGAACACTCATTGAGATGGCCAGAATGATGCTAGATGAATACAAGACTCCAAGAAAATTCTGGACTGAAGCCATTGACACTGCATGCCATACAATCAATCGTGTTTATCTTCACAAGCTTCTGAACAAGACATCTTATGAACTCCTAACTGGCAAGAAGCCAAATGTCAGTTACTTCAGAGTATTTGGCTCAAGGTGCTGGATTAAGGACCCACATCACACTTCAAAATTTGCACCTAAAGCACATGAGGGCTTTATGCTTGGATATGGAAAGGACTCGCACTCCTACAGAGTCTTCAATCTCTTTCATTACAAAGTGGTTGAAACAGTGGATGTGCGGTTCGATGAGACAAATGGTTCACAAAGAGAGCAACTGCCAAATGTGCTAGATGAAGTTCCAGCTAGTGAATCAATCAAGCTTATGGGAACTGGAGAGATTATACCTTCTGAAGCTCATCCTGAAAAAGAACTTATCATCTCAGCACCTGATCAACATGAAGACAATGCTCAGCCTGAAGACATTCCTCCCAACAACAACACAGATCAGCAAGAGCAAAGTCTTCGCCCTGTACATCCTCGTGTTGCCAATGAAGTGCAGATTGACAGAATAATTGACAACATCAATGCACCTGGTCCACTCACTCGTTCAAGGGCAACTCAGCTGGCAAATTTCTGTGGGCACTTTGCATTCGTATCAATATCAGAACCCAAGAAAGTTGAAGAAGCCTTCATGGAACCTGAATGGATTCAAGCTATGCAAGAAGAGCTTCAACAGTTTGAGCTGAATAATGTATGGGAACTGGTTAAGCGTCCTGATCCACGAAAGCACAACATAATAGGCACCAAATGGATATACCGCAACAAGCAAGATGAGCATGGTCAAGTTGTCAGAAACAAAGCTCGTCTCGTTGCTCAAGGATATACTCAAGTGGAGGGCATTGACTTCGATGAAACATTTGCTCCCGTGGCAAGGCTTGAAGCTATACGCATACTACTGGCCTATGCAAATCATCATAACATACTTCTATATCAAATGGATGTGAAAAGTGCCTTTCTCAATGGCAAGATTGAAGAAGAAGTGTATGTTGCACAGCCACCTGGCTTTGAAAATCCAAAACATCTTGACATGGTATACAAGCTCAACAAGGCACTGTATGGCCTCAAACAAGCCCCTAGGGCCTGGTATGACACACTCAAATACTTCCTGAAGAGCAAAGGCTTCATACCTGGTTCCCTAGATCCCACTCTTTTCACAAAGACATATGATGGTGAACTATTTGTGTGCCAAATATATGTGGATGACATTATCTTCGGCTGCACCAATCAGAAGTACAGTGAAGAGTTTGGATATATGATGCAAGAGCAATATCAGATGTCCATGATGGGGGAACTGAAGTTCTTCCTTGGTCTTCAAATACGACAACAACGCAATGGCATCTTCATATCTCAAGAGAAGTATCTCAAAGATTGCCTGAAGAAGTTCGGTATGCAAGACTACAAAGGCTTCACAACACCAATGCCAGCCAAACATCATCTAGGTCCTGACGACAATGGTAAAGAGTTCGATCAAAAGGTATACCGTTCCATGATTGGTTCTTTGCTTTATTTATGTGCATCTAGGCCAGATATTATGCTTAGTGTTTGCATGTGTGCTCGATTTCAAGCGGCACCAAAGGAGTCACATCACTTAGCTGTGAAGCGAATTCTTTGATATTTGGCTCACACCCCAACTCTAGGATTATGATATCCCAAGGGCTCAGAGTTTGATTTGGTTGGATTTTCGGATGCTGATTATGCTGGTGACAAAGTTGATCGCAAGTCTACATCAGGCACATGTCATTTTCTAGGACGATCACTTGTATGTTGGTCTTCAAAGAAGCAGAACTGCGTATCTCTCTCCACTGCTGAATCTGAATACATTGTTGCTGGATCTTGCTGCGCTCAGCTTCTATGGATGAAGCAAACACTCAAGGACTATGGCATTCATCTGAAGCAAGTGCCACTTTACTGCGACAATGAAAGCGCCATCAAGATTGCCAACAACCCAGTTCAGCACTTGAAGACAAAGCACATTGGAATTCGTCATCACTTTCTCAGAGATCATGTTGTGAAGGAAGACATTGATATCATACATGTCAACACTGAAGAACAATTGGCAGATATCTTCACCAAGCCCTTGGATGAGAAGTGATTTTGCAAGTTACGGTGTGAGCTAAACATCTTGGAATCCTCAAATGTCCTGTGATCAGGCACACATCCTAACACTTATGCATATTGATGACTTAGATGTGCAACACACAAAGTAAAGTATATCTTCAATCAATGAAGACATACATTCTAAGTGTGAATAAATTAATATGGAATTTGACTTCAGAGTGCCACGATAATTGTGCGCCGTGTCTGGGTCTAATACTTCCTATACAGTGGGTAACTCCACCACCAAACGTTCCATTTTGAAGTGCTTCACTCATGGCATTACCTTGCAATATCTTCACATTTGGTTTGGCTTCGAACTCAACATGTCTTCATGATTATCTTCACTACGTTGATTATATAGATATATATATACTAGTGTTCTGTCCTCTACAGCATTCACTTATAGCTATGTCTTCTTGGTTGAATCTTTTGAACTAAGTGAATGTGATCGGACCCTAATCTCTCTATGCTTTCCATCTCAAGTTCTATCTCTCCAAGTCATATGCATTCTATTGAAACTGTCGAATGTCTTCACTGAGTCCTTGTCAGCAGAAGATACAGAGACAACCATAAAGTCCGTCTTCAATGCTCCTTCCTCCACATAAAATCCGGAGAAGTAGGAACGACCGCCTGACAATCCAGGCATGCGTGGGATGTGGAACTGCCCCCAAAATACCGCATGATGGCCACATACTACTCAAATGCGAATCGCCAGGGGCACCTGAGTAATAGCGCAGTGCCGCCCCTGCGCCTATAAGTTCACACTTACCGCGGTCATTATCTCCTTCTTCCACCCTCGCACGAACCCTAGCGCCACCGCTAGCTGTCGACGACGCCGGCGACGAAGCACTTCGCTGCCGCAACCTCTCCGACGCCGTCTTCACGCCGACTGTGGACATCGTCCTCTCCGCCGTCGCCGTAGGTGTCTTCCGTCGCCAAGTTAGGGCACGGAGGACTGAACTGCTCGGCATCATCTCCCACTTCCATCTAGCAGTTCCCAGTGTGGTAAATAAAACTTCTTTTTACAGCCTCTTTTGATCTCATGGTTCTGTCACTTTCTACCATAAGAAGTTTATCTTCACACTAGTTAGATCTCTCGTTGCATCTCATAACATGCCTAGTATATTCACTTGTGCTTCATAAAGTAGTTAGATTCCTCACTTGTACTGATATGTGGGTTCGTACAAATCTGGAACCAACTTCTTATCTATGAGTGAATGTCTTCGCACGATGAGGTCAATGTCTTCTAAACTGATTAATCTTCAGAACCTTCTGAGAATGCATATGACCTCTTCCCCTTCCCTCGCACCTTAATGCTGTCACAGGTACATGTCCGTGGGAGAATCCTTCGGTTCTCATAGTCTGCATTCATTTGCAGAATTCCTACAGCATCACATAAACTCTCCTGAAGCCAGTTCCTGTTGGTCCAGAAAAAGAAAGCTTTTGAAGCCTTTGAAAGTTTTGAATCCTTTCAAGTTAAAGTTTATGGCTTCAGAAGCAGCAGCAAGGAAGGGGGGCAGACAAAGACGTGAGGGAACTTCCAAATATCTGCCTGAAGACTTGGCAGAAATGTACAAAACAGATCCAGAAGAAAGTTATGGGCAGCGCAAGACCCGAATCCAATGGATTCGACGCTATTGGGCAGAAGAGTGGTTCAAATACCGCTTTGTCACTCAGGAGTATGCTGAGAAATGTACCATCAAGAAGCCATGGGGGGACATCTTATACAAGAATCTCGTACCCAAGACCAGAGATGAAGCCATTGCTCAAGGCTTCTACCCATGCATGGTCCGAGGACCACAGCCTGATGATGCGCATCCGTCGTCACTCCTCTGGTGTCGTGACGACAATCTCTTCAAGTGCAACTTTCAGTTTGCCCAACAGTCAGCGAAGCTAAACAAGAAGAAATTTGGGTTAGACTTCAACCCTGGTCCCTCCGCACCAAGGGCAGATGGCACGTGCGGCGCAGAACCCAATGTCATATGTCCGTTTGCCAATCTTGAGGGCCTGATCACCCACATATTAGTCCAAGGGACTGCCGTGAATGACCCCCCAGCTAACTCCGAGTCTGATGAAGCCCCTGCTGTGCCGAAGCCAAAGCAGACGAAGAAACCAAAAGCTTCAAGGCCGGACCCTGCCTCAAAAATCTCAAGGGCGAAGCCATTGAAAACTGCACCTCCTGAAGTCAGTGTGCAGTGTAAAGACGTCTCCCGCGTCTCCAAGCCCCAGAAGGAAAAGGAGCCCCAGCAACAAACAGGCAAAGAGCTCACTGCTGCTGCCATTCTGCGCAGCGAAGCCATTGATCTATCAAGCGATGAAGATCTTGGAGATGACGCTCTTGAACATCTCATCAAAAGTAAGGAAGAAGCAGAAATCTTTAACAACCTACCTCTCTTTGATGTTGCCATTATCCACAACTTCATCGATGAATGGTTTGCCTCACCGGACATAAGCTTCGAAGATCTGCAGCTGCCCGTTGGCCTCAGCGTCGCCTTCCAAGGCGCAATTGCTTCAGAACTGGCCATTGCTCAGCGCATTGTTGAGCTGAAGTAGAAAATTGATCATGAAAAGGCTCAGTTCAAGAAGTACATGGCCAGGCTCAGCGTGCAGGAAGTGAAGAGCTTCAAAACCATGCTGCATGAGCGAAAAGAAATTTTTTTGAAGAAGCGTGCTAAAGCTCAGGGCTCACGTGAGCGGATGAAGTCTCTGGCAGAACGATGTGTGCAGGCCTACAATGAGGCCGAGAAGCGCAAGGCGCTTGGGCGTCCTGGCATCGACCCCAAGATGGCCGTGGAGAAGAAGAAGCAGCCTGCTGTGAATGAACCAGAGGCACCAAGGCAAGAAGCTGTTCCGATTGTCTTCCCCACCGCCATGGCTGGCTCGAAGCCAAAGAGCCGGTCAACCGCTTCTGAGCTCAAGAAGACACGGAATGCAGAGGCTGAAGCTAGAAAGAGGAAACACTCTGCAGCCTCTCCTTCTGACCCAACAAAGAAGAAGCGCAAGATTAAGAAAGCTCGGGCTGCTCCCACAGAGCCCTTGATGGTTGAACCCCTCTCTATCATTCACCCCAATGCAGAAAGACGACTGACAGTTCATGAGCCTGCTCCCACAGAGGCTCCTGAAGCTGAAGATATTCCAGCAGCCGACCCCATAGCTGCTGAAGACATTGGTCACCAAGACAATATACAAGATGATGCAGCCCTTCCTCAGCTTGAAACAAGCGAACTCATCAGTATTGGTCGTCCTTTGACGCCAATGGCACAAGATGAGTCATGGGCGGATCGCCCTCAGGAGGAAGAAGACTTTGAGGTCCAGCCCACTCCGACCCCACAAGCGTCTCTGTGTTCCGTAGGCTTCGAAAAGGTCCACGGCCTCAAGTTCATACTGCAGAAATTCCGGCTGCATCAGCCGAAGACAATGAAGAAGCACCACCAGAACCCACTCCCCCGCTCCATCAAGATGCAGTTCTCTAGGAGAACGTGCCTGAGGTTGTCCCTCAAACTACACAAGCGGAGGAAGAAAATGTTACGGCTGCCACCACAAACACTGAAGCCAATGTGGAGCCCGCCCCACCAAATGCTTCAGCGGACAGCGAAGCTACCGAGCCAGACACTTCTGTTCCTGAGTCTGCTGCAGGTCCTCAATTCGACTATCATATTGAGCACATGCCTCATGTTCAGAAGCCAGTCCCAAGGCTTCCAAGGTTCCCAGGTCCTGCATCAGCACCTGGCTCCTTTGATATTAACAACTTCAAGGCAGACAATACATTTTTCAACAGCTCCAAGAACCCCTATTCAAGGGAAAGGATTGTATCAGACAGGTTCTGGAGCTATTCTCAGCGCAGCTATTATTCATGCATCCTATACAACCAAGGTCGCATCTTCCCGCACAAGCGCCTTGAGGTTGAAGCCATTGCTGGTCTGCCCTGCTTAGAGGAAGCACTGGATTGCTTCAGGCAAGTGGGTCTGCTGCCGTTTGTGACTGATGAAGAGCACTGGAATGAAGAGCTTCTGCTTCAGTTCTATGCCACCCTCCATATAAAAGGATACAACAGAGATCCGAAGACTTGGATCCTGGAGTGGATGACCGGCAATGTCCATCATGAAGCCAATGCATTTGATATCATTGAGCTCACCGGCCTGCCCACTCCAGGCAAATTCTTCGAGGAAGGCTGTCAACTACATTCTGAAGCTATTGAGAGCATATTCCATAGGCCTGAACCCAATATGAGTCAGATGCTCTCAATGATGAAGCCATTGCCCCATGATGCACCCTATCCTACTGAGTTCTTCGTTGAAGACCTAGAGTACCTGCCCAGGACCATATATCACATCATCCGGCGGACTCTCTGGCCCATTAAGGGACACTCTCCACATGCCAAGATTGAGGGTGCAATGAAGACTCTCATATTCTATATCCTGCATGGCAAATGCTTCAACGCACAGGATCTCTTCATACGCCAACTTGCAGCGTCAGGCTCAGAATTATTTGGTTTGAAGTTCTATGCTCCTTGGGTGATGAGGCTAATCAAACTGCACTCTGCGATCTCGTATCAGCCCTCTGCCCGAAACCATCGGATCTTCTTGCCAGATGTGGATATCTCTGCTGAAGCAATATATCCTGAGCCTGCCAAGCAACCGATAAGTCTTCAGAATGCAGAACACCAGAGCTTCACGCAGAATGTTGAAGGTGTTGAAGCCATATCCAGGGTATATCCGTTGGCTGGCACTACCCGTGCACCAGCATCTACTGATGCCACAGACGGCACAAATGCTCCAAGACCCAAGAAGCGTGCTCGTGTCCTCAATGACCGAGAGCTTCTTGTGGCCCTTCACCAAAAGCAAGATAGGCATCACGACTGGCTAAAGCGTCAGATGAAGAGCCTCTTGGTGGATGTCAATCGTCTTCGAAACCTAGCCACCAAGAATGCTTTCATTACACATGAAACGTGCCGTCGTACATGGAAAGGGCTCTCAATGATATGTACTGAAGCTGAACTTGAAGAGGATGGCTTCACAGAGCGTTTCAAGTTTGACACCACACCTCCCAGAAGGGCTGCGATGTGTAACACACCATCACTTGAAGACTCTGAGTTTTCTTCATCTGCTGCCACAGTTACTGCAAGATCATTGATGAAGACAACGATGCTACATCACCGCCACCTGCTTCAGCACCTCCAAGCTCGTCTGCACCGCCAAACACCTCCAACGACCCTGCTGCTCCTGGAAACGAGTAGACACTCTATGTCTTCGAACCTTTTTAGTCCTTGCTGACAAAAGGGGGAGAAGCGTATGGGTTGATAGTCTTCAAGCGGGTCCATATGGGCGGGTGCTATATTCCTTTTTTTGCTACATTTTGCTTCGTGCTTACAACTCTCGTTTTTGCTTCATTCGGTTCTTTGAGTTGTAACACTAAGACTCGATGGTCGTCTGCTACTCGTTTGCTACTCTGTTTGCGAAGATAAATTCTGCATGTGCGACGATAAATTACGCACTTATCTCATTCTGCAGACGTCCATTTTCCATTATGCATGTCATTATCTTCATATACTTTCACATGCATAGTGGATTGTCATCATAAGCTGAAGTGGATCTCCACAAGTACAACCTGCCATGTGCATTTGCATTCCAAAAGCAAATTAACTTATATGCACATCTTCAGGGGGAGCCCTTGCAACTTATGAAGACAATTCCCTATCCTTTACAAACTTCACACATTATATTCCCCGTTGAAAACTTCAACTAGTTTGTCATCAATCACCAAAAAGGGGGAGATTGTAAGTGCATCTAGTGCCACCCCTAGTTGGTTTTGGAGCATTAACGACAAACCTAGTTGAGGGACTAATGTGTTTGTGAGAATTGGAGGAAAACACAGGTAGAAGTCCCTCATTGATTCAGTTTTACCACCAGAGACGACCCCTAAAAATGTATGAAGACATTGAAGACAAAGGTGGTATATGAAGATATTCACATTGAAGACTATGACAAAAGAAGACACGTTATGAAGCCTATGGAGCTCGAAGACTTAGATCTTTCGTAGTTCTTTTTCTTTTGTGTTGAGTCATAGGAACCACCGTACTGTTAAGTGGGGTCCAGGAGAACCAGTCAGAATGACTGAAGTGATGCCTAAATCAAAAACCTATGTCTCCGAGCGAAGACAATGAGAGTGAATCTTGTCCAGAGCCGGACAAGTCAGCTTTGCTTGTAGCCCAAGCAAAGTTGCCATGAGAGCTTGAAATCTGACCGTTGAGACACGTGTCAGTTCCTTAGTGACCCAGGGTCATTTCGGACAAATCAGGTCGGGTTGCCAAGTGGCTATAAATAGCCCACCCCCACAACCATAAATGGTTGGCTGCTCAGATTTCAGTGCACGGCTTTTGTTGTTTGAGAGCAACCCACCTCGAAGCCTTTAAGAGAAAATTCCTAGTGAGGAGAAAAGCCCTAACCACCCAGAGCTAGAGTAAATTGGGCATCACTTGAGTCTTCTTGTCTGTGTGATCTGAAGACTTATTACACTTGAGGACTGTGAATCCTCCAGACGGTTAGGCGTCGCATTCAGAACATCCAAGAGATATTGTGGATTGCCAGTGAACGAAGTTGTGAAGGTTTGGGAGTCTACCTTGAAGACTTACCAGAGTGATTGGGCGAGGACTAAGTGACCTTAGCTCAAGGAGAATACGATTAGGACTTGGTGTCCTGGACTGTGTGTTCAGGACTGTGTGTCCGGGACTGTGTGTCCTAAGGTTTAAATACGTAGCCGCTCCAACCATACGTACAGTTGTCACAGCAACTGGAACTGGTCCAACATATCATTGTCTTCAACGAGTCACTGGTTTCATCTTCACTTCCTTTTCTTACTGTTACTCATTGTGAAGCCATTGCATGCTTGCTTTATCTTTTGTCTTCGCAATGTGAATGTATGATCTGTTTGGCTTCATAACTTCTTCCTACCTGATCCTTATTACACCGAAGCTGTTTGTCATTGTGCTTTCACTCTATTGAATACATGACCATGGCTGGCCTAGTGTAATCTAACTTCCGCCGCATAGTAATAGGCATAATCTTCGCTGTTTGTCTTCATAACTCTCACATTTTGAAGACTTTCATAAAAATCGCCTATTCACCCCCCCTCTAGTCGATATAACGCACTTTCAGTTATCATTAGGAGAATGATGTGATGGACAAGACCCATCCGTTAGCTTAGCATATTCATCGTTCAGTTTTATTGCTATTGTTTTCTTCATGTCAAATACATATTTCTTCGACTATGAGATTATGCAACTCCCGGATACCAGAGGAATTCCTTTTGTGCTATCAAACGTCACAACGTAACTGAGTGATTATATAGATGCTCTAAAAGTATCTCTGAAGGTGTTTGCTGAGTTGTCATAGATCGACATTAGGATTTGTCACTCCGAGTATCGGAGAGGTATCTCTGGGCCCTCTCGGTAATACACATCGTAAGCTTGCAAGCAAATGACTAAGGAGTTAGTCACGAGGTGATGTATTACGGAACGAGTAAAGAGACTTGCCGGTAACGAGATTGAACTAGGCATAGAGATACCAACGATCGAATCTCGGGCAAGTAACATTCCGATGACAAAGGGAATTACGTATGTTTTCATAACAGTTCGACCGATAAAGATCTATGTAGAATATGTAGGAGCCAACATGGGCATCCAGGTTCCGCTATTCGTTATTGATGAGAGAGGTGTCCCGGTCATGTCTACATAGTTCTCGAACCCATAGCCTCCGCACGCTTAACGTTCGTTGACGATATAGTATTATATGAGTAATGTGATTTGGTGACCGAATGTTGTTCGGAGTCCCAGATGAGATCACGGACATGATGAGGAGTCTCTAAATGGTCAAGAGGTAAAGATTGATATATAGGACGATGGTATTTAGATACCAGAAGTATTTCGGCGGTTACCGGGTACTTATCGGGTCACCGGAAGGGGTTCCCGGCACCCCTAGCAAAAGATATGGACCTTATGGGACAAGAGGGGAAACGCACCACCCACAAGGGGATGGTGCGTGTAAGGACCCCAATTCCAAGTCACATCGATCTAGCCGGTAATACCTCATATCACATTGCGGCCTCACGCACGGTATTCCCACGGGTGTCGCCTTACCATGGCCCGGGACCATTTGCGCCTTTTGGCTCACGTATATGATAGTGTCGCTAGCATCCATATGACAGAGAACCCAGGCCGACATGGCTAGTCGTGAACCCAAAGCGGTGCAGACCTATGGAGACAGGCATACATGAATCACATCGAGCATGTCGGTCATCAGCGAGTGAATCCGGGCTGTAGCACTGGGCTAACAGGACTCCGGGGAACCCGGGCTATAGCAGGCTAGGCAGGACTCCGGATGTCACCGCGTGACATTTCCCTGAGGGGACAGACATAGGAACGAAGTGAAACACATGCCGGCCAGTCAAGTGTCCTGAGCAGTAGTGCTGGGCTGGCAGGACTCCGGTGAACCGGGCTGTAGCGGACTACTATGGCTCGAGGAACACTAGACTACATTTCCCCATAAGAAAGGCTGCCAAGGATAAACAACTAGATTGTCGGATCCCACTCATACCAAGCATTTCAATCATACACACAATATGCCCGATATGAGTACATACAACATGGCATCACAACAAAACTCTACAACTCAAGTACTTTATTTAAAGGCTCCAGAGAGCCATACATAACATGTTCATACAGGTAGGGGTCACATGACCCGACACTCAAGTCATACAAGCATACAAGCACATGCGGAAGCAAATAGTCTGAGTACAGACACTAGAAAGCAAGAAGGCTTTTCGAAGCCTGTCTATCTACATGGGGCCCTCCATGGCCAGGGTCACCACCTGGGTGGCGAGTTACTCATCGACGTCGAGGTCTACCTAAAACCCATCAGAGGGGGCGGTGTTGTCGTCTGAAAACAGTAATTAAGCAAACATGAGTACAAAGGTACTCAGCAAGTATTACATCAGAACCTACTATACATGCTCATTCTCAAGAAGGTGGTGGGGTTATTGCAGCAAGCCAGCTTTGACCCTTGGCTAAGCTATCCTACGGAACTCCACTAGTAAAATAGTTTTTGCACACGAGTCCACTACTCACCAACACAATACTCCACCAGGGATCTTCCCTCATCATCCTACGAGAGGGCCATCCTCGGTACTCACACTTATCTTGAGTCTTTTAGTAGTATCCATTAGCTTGTCTATAAACTGTATAGGCAACCAAGTAGTCCTTTACCGCGGACGCGGCTATTCGAATAGTTTTATACCCTGCAGGGGTGTACTTCCTCATACACGCTTTCACCACTTACCGCCGTTTATGCGACATGTACTCGGCAACCTTCAAGCGGAAGCCCAACGAGGGTGTCGGCCACGGCCTACCTAAACACTCAAGCCTCTAGTCCAGGTTTATCGCCTATTCAGGTTCCATCCGCAGAAAGTCGGACCGAGGTTGCCACATACGGCCCCGAACAATGTGAACAGGGTTCCCGAGACACCAAATGGGTGACTCGGTACACCGTGCCACGGTGTATCTACCGCAACATAGCCCACCCCTAGGGTCAGCGCTACGCACGGCCGCCAACACATAACCTACAAACACCAGAAACTAATTGCAACTCCTGGACAGAGTACTAGGGTGAATAAGAAGCCGAGAGGGTCCATTGGTTTTGGGCCCAATGTATGGTAGTAACTGAATCTTAAATCACACATACAAATCTCAGTTCTTATGGACGGCCTCAATGAAACAACCCACCATGTACTCCTACATGGCCTCTCATCGATACCTTTACCAAATCATGTTCAACACATCCCTCACATGACCGACATAATCATTTCACTCTAGCCCATCACCCAGATGAACCAGACCTGACACAACTCTAAGCATAGCAGGCATAGCAAGGTAGGAAACACATACATGGCTCAATCAACTCCTACACATGCTAGTGGGTTTCAACTAGTTACTGTGGCAATGACATGTCATGCAGAGGATAAGGGTTTAACTACCGTAGCACACAGCAGTTTGAATCGCGTTGTCTTAATGCAGTAAACAAGAGCAGAAGCGAGAACACGGGTTTGTATCGGAATGATCAATGGGTTGCTTGCCTGATGTAGTGGTAGTAGGGTACTGCCCTTCAGACGGATACTCGGGGTTATCCTCGGAGGCAGAACCTACCACGAAAGACACACCGAACATAATTAACACATGACAATATGCAACAATATGATGCATGCTATGACATGGCAAAATGAAAGTGTCTTGGCCTAATGCAAGCTAAAACAGAAAGGAATGAACTCATTTGAATCAAAGATTCAAATGTTAGCTCATTTAACATAGCCTTATTAGTGCATTATCTTATTTTGCTTAAACAGCACGGTTAACTTGTTTTTTCATGCATGAAACCATTACAGATGGATAGATTGAATTTTTCTGATCATTTGTCATATATAAATTGTTTGATTTGGAGCTATGGTTGATTTTCTATGATTTTTAGAAGTTTTGGCTATTTTCTGGAATTTCCTATTAAAGAATAAATCCAGAAAAGGATTTACTGCATCAGCCTGACGTCAGTGTGACATCAGCGGTCAACTGAGACGGTCCAGGTCAACCCTAACCTGTGGGTCCCATCTATCAGTGTCAACTAACTAACTAAATTTAGTTAGTGTTAAACTAATACTAATCTAGTTTAATTAGTGGCCTCGGGCCCACACGTCAGTGAGTCAGCGGAATTCAAACTGGGGTCAACCCGGGTCAAACTCGCTGGAGTTGACCCGGGGCTCGTCGCCGACAGGGCCAGGGATGGCGGAGGGGTGCGGGTTTTGCACTCCGGCGACCAAAAGGACGGTGGAGACCATCTACGTGATGCGGGGAGTGAGCCGCATCGAGTGGTGGCAGTGGGTGGAGCTGGGGTGGCCGGAAACATTGCCGGCATCGACCTTGGTGGCGGCCGGAGCTCGGGTGAGCTCGGAACTGAGGCTGCGGGGCACGACAAGGAGCGTGGTAAGGTGCGTTAGACTCCTGGAAACGTGGTGAGGTTAGTGGACTAAGTGGCGTGGCCGTGGCATGGCCGGAGCCTTGTCGACGACGAGCTCCGCGGCGGCGCGTTTGGGAGACGAGGTGGCGCGTACGGTGCACGAGAGCCAGCACGGGGAGGAGGAGAAGGTCAGTAGCTCACTGCGGTTGCAGGGGAGTGAACGGCGAGCTTGGGGAAGAGCTGGAGCAAGCGGGGCAGCGAGGGGGATCTCCGGCGACCGAGGTTGAAGACGAGCTCGGTGCAGCGTCTTCGGGGCGAGCGAGCGCTCGGGGATGGGTCGAGGCGAAGCAGTTGACGACGGCAGAGCTTCTTGGCACAGCGAGGCAACGAGTGGACGGCGGTGGCTGCGGTGGAGCTTGTCGGCGGCGACGGCTGTGCTCGGCAGGGAATGGGGAGAGAGCCTGAGAGGGGGAGAAGGCCACGGGGAGAGTGGGGAGAATGAGAGGGGGACGTGGGGGAGTGCGTGGCACTCGTAGGCGCGTCCAGGGCGTCAGCGGAAGCAGGAGGTGGCCGGCGTGTGGCCGTGGGCGTCGGCCACGCACTTCTCGTCCTCCTGGCGAGAGGAGGAGGACGACTGGCAGGAGCCAATGGACTGGACCGAGCTGGTGGGCTAGGTGGCTGCGCCAGGTAATTCTCTGTTCTCTCTCTCCTTTTCTGTTTTTTATTTATTCTATTATTTCTGTAACTTCAGGGCTTTATTAAAAATGCCAGGGCATTTCCATAAATCATAAAATTAATCATGGCTACTGCTTAGAATATATCCAACAGCAAACATTTTAGTTTATGATTATTTGAGCATTTAGAATATTTTATAGCATTTAAATGCCCAAATGCAAATACTATAAGAATTAATCCAATGACCTTAAGATGTCCTAGAAAAATGTGCACCATTTTTCTCAAAGGTTTTAACCCAAAACAAAAAGGGTGGGCTTTTTAGAAGGGCATTTCAGGTTCATTGAAAAAGTTTTTAGTAAACCCTAGTTATTCCAGGGGGGTGCTGGGGGTTCTGTCATCCCCATTTCAAATTTAAGATAAATTTAGACATGATGCACACTCTAATGCTTGAACTAGCTAGGGTGTGACAACTCACCCCCACTCAAAAGAATCTCGTCCCGAGATTTAGGATCCTCCGGGAAGAAGGTGGGGTACTCGAGTTGAAGACGATCCTCCCTTTCCCAAGTGGCCTCTTTCGTGAATTGGTGTGACCATTGAACCTTGAGAAACTTGATATTATGGCGTCGAGTGGTACATTCGGCTTGATCAAGGATGCGAATGGGATATTCCCGATAAGAGAGGTTATCTTGTAGATCAAGCGTTTCGTGGTCCACTCCACGGATAGGATCCGCGAAGCAACGCCTGAGTTGAGAAACGTGGAAGACATCGTGAACTCTGGAAAGATGCGAAGGTAGTTCCAATTGGTAGGCAACTTCTCCTCGTTTGGCAAGAATGCGAAAGGGTCCGATGTAACGAGGAGCCAATTTGCCTTTGATACCGAAACGATGGGTTCCCTTTAACGGAGTAACCTAAAGGTAAGCCTTCTCGCCGACTTCATAAGTCATGAGCTTATGTTTACGATCATATTGGCTCTTTTGACGAGATTGGGCTGTTTTCAATTTCTCACGAATAACGCGAACCTACTCTTCTGCTTCCTGAATCATATCTGGGCCAAAGAGTTGTCTTTCCCCAGTTTCTGACCAGTTAAGAGGCGTTCGACATTTTCATCCATAGAGAACTTTGAAAGCAACTTTGTCCAAGCTAGCTTGATAACTATTGTTATAAGCAAACTCCGCGAATGGAAGACATTTCTCCCAACCCATTCCGAATGAGATGACAGAAGCTCGGAGCATATCTTCCAGAATTTGGTTGACTCGCTCTACTCGACCGCTTGATTGAGGATGGAAGGCAGTGCTAAAAGAGAGACGAGTTCCCATAGCATTTTAGAAACTTTCCCAAAATCGAGAGGTGAAGAGACTCCCACGGTCTGAGTTAATTTCCAATGGGACACCATGAAGAGACACTATTCGGGAGATGTATAAGTCAGCTAGCTGGCTAGCGGTGATACTCTCACGAACAGTTAGGAAATGGGCTACTTTGGAAAGACGGTCGATCACGACGAAGATGGCATTATTCCCTCTCTTGGTCCTGGGAAACCCAGTGATGAAATCCATCCTGATTTTATCCCATTTCCACTCAGGAATAGCCAAAGGTTGTAGGGTGCCAGCAGGCCGTTGATGCTCTGCTTTAACACGACGGCAAACGTCACAATTAGCAATGTATTGAGCGATTTCTCTCTTCATCATAGTCCACCAAAACCTCTGGCATAGGTCTTGATACATTTTAGTACTACCGGGATGAATGGTGAGAGGGGATTCATGAGCTTCCTTAAGGATCAGCCGCCTCAGGTTTCGTGCCTTGGGAACCACTAAGCAGTTTCCAAAGTATACGACACCTTGATCATCAATGGAGAAACAATTCGCGACTCCTTTCTTAATGTTTCTCTTAATACGGGAGATTCCTGGATCTACCTTCTGCGCCTTGATGATCTGATCCGTAAGGGTAGGTTTCGCCACCAGGGTGGATAGGATTCCTCGATGAACAATGTGAAGATTGAGCTTACGAAATTCCTCGTGGAGAAGTGGTTGACTTTGTTGTAACATCAGGTTGTTACAATAAGATTTACGACTTAGCGCATCAGCCATGACATTGGCTTTGCCCGGGGTGTAAGTTATTCCTAAGTCGTAATCCGAGATCAACTCGACCCAACATCGTTGCCTAAGATTCAAATCCGGTTGGGTGAAGATATTTCAAACTTTGGTGATCGGTGAAGATCTCGCAACGATTACCGAGGAGGTAATGTCGCCAAGTTTTGAGTGCATGGACTACAGCTGCAAGCTCTAGATCATGTGTGGGATAGTTTTCCTCATGTGGGTGTAATTGCCGTGAAGCATAGGCAATTACCCGACGATCTTGCATGAGTATGCAACCTAGTCCTTGTCGCGAGGCATCGTAATAGATAATAAAGTCCTTGGAGAAATCTGGTGGTACCAGTACGGGAGTAGATGTCAGGCGTCTTTTCAGTTCCTGAAAGCTGAACTCGCACTGTGGGGTCCACTCGAACTTTTTATCTTTCTTGAGGAGTTCAGTTAGAGGTTTAGCAACCTTGGAGAAATTCTCGACAAAGCGGCGGCAATAGCTCGCTAAGCCAAGGAAGCTTAAAACTTGCTTGGCCATCTCAGGTGGAGTCCAATCAAGGACGGCTTGAACTCGCTCGGGATTGACAACAATACCCTTACCAGAGATTACATGGCCTAGATAGGTCACTTTTGGCAACCAAAATTCACACTTGGAGAATTTGGCATAAAGGCGATGCTCTCGAAGTTTCGTTAATACCAGCCTTAGATGTTCGGCATGTTCCTCTTCATTCTTGGAGTAGATGAGTATGTCATCGAGATAAACTACAACGAATTTATCCAAATACTCCATGAAGACCGAGTTCATTAACTGAGAGAAGGTGGCTGGGGCATTGGTTAAGCCGAAGGACATAACGGTGTACTCGTATTGGCCATAACGAGTAACAAATGCCGTTTTGGGGATGTCCCCGTTTCTGATTTTGATTTGATGGTAGCCCAAACTCAAATCCATCTTGGAAAAGACTGACGATCCAGCGAGCTGATCATACAGATCGTTGATCCTGGGAAGCGGATACTTGTTCTTGATAGTGACCAAGTTGACAGGTTGGTAGTCTACAACCATCCGATCCGTTCCATCCTTCTTTTTGACGAAGAGGATGGGGCAAGCCCAAGGAGAGGAACTAGGACGGATGAAACCCTTTTTCAAGGACTCATCGAGTTGGTTCTTAAGCTCGGCTAGTTCTAAGGGTGCCATCTTATAGGGTCTTCTAGAAATTGGAACGGTTCCTGGAACAAGGTCTATCACGAACTCGACATCCCTGTCAGGTGGAACACCTGGCAGTTCTTCTAGAAAGACATCCGGAAAGTCTCGGACTACCGGAATATCCTCAAGGTCTGGAAGGGGGTTGGCATTTAGGGAGTAAAGCTGGAGCTTGGCCACTCGAGTTAAGACATTGACTGTCTTGCCTGATGGGTGAGTAAGTTGAACGGTTCTAGTGGCACAATCAATCTTAGCATAATGGGCTGACATCCAGTCCATACCCAAGATGATGTTTATGTCCGAGGACTTGAGAGCTATTAAGGATGCAAGGAAGACAAGTCTATCGACAAGAATTTCATTCCCATGGCTTACTCTAGAAGTTTGCCATTTGGAACCCGGAGTTTGAATTACCATGGTAGTGGGCATGTCACAGAATGTCGTGTTATGCAATCGAGCATAGTTCTCGGATATGAATGAATGAGATGCTCCAGTATCAAAAAGAACAGATGCCGGATGGCAGTTAACAAGGAGCATACCAAGGATGACGTTAGGATCCTCATGAGCCTCCTCGGCTGAGACATAGTTGACATGGCCACGTGCAGTGGTGACCGGCTTGGCGTAGAATGTCTTTCCCGCTAGCTTACCACGGCCAACGGACTTTCCAGACTGATTGGGGTTGTTGTTCTGGGGACACTCTCGGCTATAGTGACCCGGCTCTCCACACTTGAAACACGTCACAACATTGGGACGTGGAGCAGCATTAGCAGCGGGGCCACCATAGGGCTTGGGCGGTGCAAACTGCTGGTTGGGACGAGGCGCCTCAAAGGATGGCCTCGGAATGAACCTGGGTGGCAGTGTCGTGCTTGGAATCCACACCTGGCGCTTCTGAGCTCCAGAGCCGGATGAAGAGCCAAAATCACGAGAGTGCTTGCGTGAAGCGTCATAGTCAGACTGGCCTGACTCAGCACTGATGGCTTTATTGACCAACTTCTGAAAGGAGGTGCACTCGTGTAGACGAAGATCGCGGCGAAGCTCAGGGTTAAGTCCCTTGCGGAACCTTGCCTGCTTCTTAGCGTCGGTAGATACTTCTTCAGGAGCATATCGTGCCAGATTCCCAAATTCACGACTATATGCATCCACAGTCAGTCTTCCTTGGGTGAAGTTGTAGAACTCTTCCCTCTTGCGATCTATGAGACCTTCCGGAATGTGATGCTCACGGAAAGCCTCACTGAATTCAGCCCAAGTAGTGATTTGGCCGACCGGGTGCATAGCTTCAAAGTTTTCCCACCAAAGGCTAGCAGGGCCTTCGAGGTGATAGGGAGCATAAGTAACCTTATCGGCTTCGGCTACGTTGGCAGAACGTAGCTTGTGGGTGATGCTGCGAAGCCAGTCATCCGCGTCGAGGGGCTCGACGGAATGGTTAAACTTTGGTGGGTACAGCTTGATAAAGTCATTGATTGACACCAAGTCATTTCGCTGATGGCGTGCAGTGTTCTGCTCAATCCGCTCTAGCAAGCGGTCAGTCTCACGCTTGTTTCTTTCCGCCTCCAGCATCACTTCGGCCAGAGAAGGCGGGTGAGGCAGATTTTCACCCCTAGCTGCACTGGCTTCCCCCTGCTCCGGGGCAGCAGGGTTGCTGCGGGTGTTGACCATCGTAGGAGAAAACAAGACAACGGTTAGATAAGGATGGCACAAATTTAGCAAGGAAGTGAAGAATGTAATGGATAACATGGAATGCTAAGATGTTCATTGCACGACATGGTAATATAGAAACTTCCATATATATACCATTTGTCATACACACCGTACATAGTTTAGTACAAGCCCAGGCTAGAGTACAACTACGGTGAAAGACATTACATCTCATCGAAGGCATTCCAAGCTCCTATACATTATTTGTCTACACCTCCGGAATTGATTACTCCTAAGTCATATTCCACAAGTCACGCAGGACAGTGGAGATACAACTACTATAATACTAGTGAAACTACTACTAGCTCAGACGGCTCCGTAGTAATCCTCATAGAAGTCGCCACCAAAACCTGGAAGTGGAACATGATCATCTGGGAACAGACGGTCCTGCAGAACCTGCGGACCAAAGGGACTCGGATGTGGCCTTGGTCCCACAGGTGGTGGCAGACGGGGACCACGAGGAGGGGTGATGCCTCCCACATCGCGCCACTCCATACAATCTGGCAGTCCAGATCGTACAAGGTATAGATCCCTCAGATCCATGTATCCTGCCTGTACCGCCGGTGCAAACCGAGTCAAAGTGGCCCAGTGATCAGCACGAGAGTTAAAAAGCTCCATACGCAAGGCCCGATTTTCGCGGTCCTTATCCTCGAGCATCTCGGCAGTGGTGCGGAGTAGTGACTCCTCATGTGTGGGGTCAGCATAGATAGCCTGGAGATACCCTTGTGCTCCCGGAAGTGAAGCTGGCATATAACGGAAGTCGGTGTTCCGAAGCAGGCCAGTCCGGACTCGCATGATGGTCATCCTGGAATAGGCAGCATCCTGCACAGCCATCTCAACAGTAACCCCGAGTCCATAGGAACAGTGAAGGGGCTCAGTGGCTCCAGGATAAGAGGGATATATCCTGACGGTACATAGATACTGGCTCTGGTTGAAGTCTCTGAATTGCTCTTCGACAGTGTATTCGGGATACCAACGGTAACCCATCTCGATCATTACCCGGACTAACATAGCAGTATGACCGGTCACATCGAGGCACCGGGTCAGGCGAACCACTTGGTTTTGAGCACGAGTGTCCATCTGAAAGCACAACCACAATGCAAAGGCATTAGAATTTCTAGGGAAAATTGGACAACATAACAGCTGTAAATGCTCAGAAAAGGATTTGAGACATCCACAACAGTTTGCAATACCACTCAACAACATCATATCAAGGTTCTGATTCAACTAGCAACATACTAAAAGTAGTAGAAACTGTACTGAGGCTTGTAACAACAATCCTATAAGCTACTACGGATTAGTAACACGTGAACCTGATAGAAGACGAGAGCCTAGTACCTAACCCACGTTGAATGAGAAGAGAATGACTCAGATCAGAGGGCATAAGGTAAAGGAGTAAAAGATCCTTACGTTCCCTCCCACAATCAATTCCCCTACATATAACTAAAGCATTTCTAGACTCGACATCGACCAGTTTGGCTCAACGAACCTACAGGCAGTCCGACTCTCATGCCAACACTGTCAGGACCCCGATTCCAAGTCACATCGATCTAGCCGGTAACACCTCATATCACATTGCGGCCTCACGCACGGTATTCCCATGGGTGTCGCCTTACCATGGCCCGGGACCGTTTGCGCCTTTTGGCTCATGTATATGATAGTGTCGCTAGCATCCATATGACAGAGAACCCGGGCCGACATGGCTAGTCGTGAACCCAAAGAGGCGCAGACCTATGGAGACAGTCATACATGAATCACATCGAGCATGTCGGTCATCAGCGAGTGAATCCGGGCTGTAGCACTGGGCTAACAGGACTCCGAGGAACCCAGGCTGTAGCAGGCTAGGCAGGACTCCGGATGTCACCGCGTGACATTTCCCCGAGGGAACAGACATAGGAACAAAGTGAAACACATGCCGGCCAGTCAAGTGTCCAGAGCAGTAGTGCTGGGCTAGCAGGACTCCGGTGAACCGGGCTGTAGCGGACTACTATGGCTCGAGGAACACTAGACTACATTTCCCCATAAGAAAGGCTGCCAAGGATAAACAACTAGATTGTCGGATCCCACTCATACCAAGCATTTCAATCATACACACAATATGCCCGATATGAGTACATACAACATGGCATCACAACAAAACTCTACAACTCAAGTACTTTATTTAAAGGCTCCAGAGAGCCATACATAACATGTTCATACATGTAGGGGTCACATGACCGGACACTCAAGTCATCCAAGCATACAAGCACAGGCGGAAGCAAATAGTCTGAGTACAGACACTAGAAAGCAAGAAGGCTTTTCGAAGCCTGTCTATCTACATAGGCCCCTCCATGGCCAGGGTCACCACGTGGGTGGCGAGTTACTCATCGACGTCGAGGTCTACCTAAAACCCATTGGAGGGGGTGGTGTTGTCGTCTGAAAACAGTAATTAAGCAAACATGAGTACAAAGGTACTCAGCAAGTCTTACATCAGAACCTACTATACATGCTCATTCTCAAGAAGGTGGTGGGGTTATTGCAGCAAGCCAGCTTTGACCCTTGGCTAAGCTATCCTACGGAACTCCACTAGTAAAATAGTTTTAGCACACGAGTCCACTACTCACCAACACAATACTCCACCGGGGATCCTCCCTCGTCATCCTACGAGAGGGCCATCCTCGGTACTCACACTTATCTTGAGTCTTTTAGTAATATCCATTAGCTTGTCTATGAACTGTATAGGCAACCAAGTAGTCCTTTACCGCGGACGCGGCTATTCGAATAGTTTTATACCCTGCAGGGGTGTACTTCTTCATACACGCTTTCACCACTTACCGCCGTTTACGCGACATGTACTCGACAACCTTCAAGCGGAAGCCCAACGACGGTGTCAGCCACGGCCTACCTAAACACTCAAGCCTCTAGTCCAGGTTTATCGCCTATTCAGGTTCCATCCGCAGGGAGTCCGACCGAGGTTTCCACATATGGCCCCGAACGATGTGAACAGGGTTCCCGAGACACCAAACGGGTGACTCGGTACACCGTGCCACGGTGTATCTACCGCAACATAGCCCACCCCTAGGGTCAGCGCTACGCACGGCCGCCAACACATAACCTACAAACACCAGAAACTAATTTCAACTCCTGGACAGAGTACTAGGGTGAATAAGAAGCCGAGAGGGTCCATTGGTTTCGGGCCCAATGTATGGTAGTAACTGAATCTTAAATCACACATACAAATCTCAGTTCTTATGGACGGCCTCAATGAAACAACCCACCATGTACTCCTACATGGCCTCTCATCGATACCTTTACCAAATCATGTTCAACACATCCCTCACATTACCGACATAATCATTTCACTCTAGCCCATCACCCAGATGAACCAGACCTGACACAACTCTAAGCATAGCAGGCATAGCAAGGTAGGAAACACATACATGGCTCAATCAACTCCTACACATGCTAGTGGGTTTCATCTAGTTACTGTGGCAATGACATGTCATGCAGAGGATAAGGGTTCAACTACCGTAGCACACAACAGTTTGAATCGCATTGTCTTAATGCAGTAAACAAGAGCAGAAGCGAGAACATGGGTTTGTATCGGAATGGTCAATGGGTTGCTTGCCTGATGTAGTGGTAGTAGGGTACTGCCCTTCAGACGTATACTTGGCGTTATCCTCGGAGGCAGAACCTACCACAAAAGACACACCGTACATAATCAACACATGACAATATGCAACAATATGATGCATGCTATGACATGGCAAAATGAAAGTGTCTTGGCCTAATGCAAGCTAAAACAGAAAGGAATGAACTCATTTGAATCAAAGATTCAAATGTTAGCTCATTTAACATAGCCTTATTAGTGCATTATCTTATTTTGCTTAAACAGCACGGTTAACTTGTTTTGTCATGCATGAAACCCTTACAGATGGATAGATTGAATTTTTCTGATCATTTTTCATATATAAATTGTTTGATTTGGAGCTATGGTTGATTTTCTATGATTTTTAGAAGTTTTGGCTATTTTCTGGAATTTCCTATTAAAGAATAAATCCAGAAAAGGATTTACTGCGTCAGCCTGACGTCAGTGTGACGTCAGCGGTCAACTGAGACGGTCTAGGTCAACCCTGACCTATGGGTCCCATCTGTCGGTGTCAACTAACTAACTAAATTTAGTTAGTGTTAAACTAATACTAATCTAGTTTAATTAGTGGCCTCGGGCCCACACGTCAGTGAGTGAGGGGAATTCAAACTGGGGTTAACCCGGGTCAAACTCGCTGGAGTTGACCCGGGGCTCGTCGCCGGCAGGGCCAGGGACGGCGGAGGGGTGCGGGTTTTGCACTCTGATGACCAAAAGGACGGTGGAGACCATCTACGTGATGCGGGGAGTGAGCCGCGTCGAGCGGTGGCAGTGGGTGGAGCTGGGGTGGCCGGAAACGTTGCCGGCGTCGACCTTGGTGGCGGCCGGAGCTCGGGTGAGCTCAGAACCGAGGCCGCGGGGCACGATGAGGCGCGTGGTAAGGTGCGTTAGACTCCTGGGAACGTATTGAGGTTAGTGGACTAAGTGGCGTGGCTGTGGCATGGCCGGAGCCTCGTCGACGACGAGCTCCACGGCGGCGCGTTTGGGCGAACTCGAGGTGGCGCGTACGGTGCACGAGAGCCAGCACGGAGAGGGGGAGAAGGTCAGTAGCTCACTGCGGTTGCAGGGAAGCGAACGACGAGCTCGGGGAAGATCTGGAGCGAGTGGGGCGGCGAGGGGGATCTCCGACGACCGAGGTTGAAGACGAGCTCGGTGCAGCGTCTCCGGGGCGAGCAAGCGCTCGGGGATGGGTCGAGGCGAAGCAGTGGACGACGGAGGAGCTTCTTGGCACGACGAGGCAACGAGTGGACGACGGTGGCTGCAGTGGAGCTTGTCAGCGGCGACGGCTGCACTCGGCAGGGAATTGGGAGAGAGCCAGAGAGGGGGAGAAGGCCATGGGGAGAGTGGGGAGAATGAAAGGGGGATGTGGGGGAGTGCGTGGCACTCGTAGGCGCGTCCGGGGCGTCGGCGGAAGCAGGACGTGGCCGGCGTGTGGCCGCGGGCGCCGGCCACGCGCTTCTCGTCCTCCTGGCAAGAGCAGGAGGATGACTGGCAGGAGCCAGTGGACTGGGCCGAGCTGGTGGGCTAGGTGGGCTGCGCCAGGTAAGTCTCTGTTCTCTCTCTCCTTTTCTGTTTTTTATTTATTCTATTATTTTTGTAACTTCAGGGCTTTATTAAAAATGCCAGGGCATTTCCATAAATCATAAAATTAATCATGGCTACTGCTTAGAATATATCCAACAACAAGCATTTTAGTTTATGATTATTTGAGCATTTAGAATATTTTATAGCATTTAAATGCCCAAATGCAAATACTATAAGAATTAATCCAATGACCTTAAGATGTCCTAGAAAAATGTGCACCATTTTTCTCAAAGGTTTTAACCCAAAACAAAAAGGGTGGGCTTTTTAGAAGGGCATTTCAGGTTCATTGAAAAAGTTTTTAGTAAACCCTAGTTGTTCCAGGGGGTGTGCTGGGGGTTCTGTCATCCCCATTTCAAATTTAAGATAAATTTAGACATGACGCACACTCTAATGCTTGAACTAGCTAGGGTGTGACAGTGCGCGTCCCATATGGGCAGGCCTAAGGAGGAGAAGGAAAGGGGAGAAGGGAAAGGAAAGTATGGATTAGGATTCCCACTTCCTTCCATCTCCCCCCTCTTTCCTTCCCCCTCGGTTATATATGGCAGGGGCGGCTTGGGAGGGACTCCAAGTAGGATTCGTCCTACTTGGGCGCCTCGTATGGCTGCTCCTTCCTCCCTCCCACCTATATTGTAACGCCCCGAGACCGATGTGCCAGGTGTCTTCGAGTTATTCGCTGTTGTTGCCATGTCTTTCGCTTGCGTGTTGCATCTTGTCATGTCATCATGTGCATTGCATCATCATGTTTTCAAAACTTGGATCCGCCCCTGTAACACCCCGGATATAACTTTCCCAATTTGTTCTCCAACTCTTGCCGTTTCCGGTGTTAAGTTATATTTATTTCTCGGGTTCGGGTCTTTGTTTCCGTGTGTTTTTTTCGTTGTCATGCATCTCATATCATGTCATCATGTGCATTGCATTTGCATACGTGTTCATCTCATGCATTCGAGCATTTTCCCCGTTGTCCGTTTTGCATTCCGGCGCTTCGTTCTCCTCCGGTGGTCAATTCTACCTTTCTGTCATGTGTGGGGATTAAACATTTCCGGATTGGACCGAGACTTGCCAAGCGGCCTTGGTTTACTACCGGTAGACCGCCTGTCAAGTTTCGTATCATTTGGACTTCGTTTGATACTCCAACGGTTAACCGAGGGACCAAAAAGGCCTCGTGTGTGTTGCAGCCCAACACCCCTCCAATTTGGCCCAAAACCCACCAAACTCTGCTCCATCATCTAGAGCGTTCGATCACGATCGCGTGGCCGAAAACCGCACCTCATTTGGACTCTCCTAGCTCCCCCTATGCCTATATATACACCCCCTCCAAAAATTCGCGGATCCCCTCCTCTTACCCTAAAAAAATAGATCTCCGCCGCCGCCGGACGTGTCCGACCCACACCGGATAACGTCCGGATCCGCCGCCGCCAATCACCGGATGCCACGTGGCGCCCGCGCGCCCACTTCACCGCCGCAGCGCCGCCGGCCCGCGAGGCCCGCTCGGGGCCCCCGAGGCCCA
>NC_041384.1:734749795-734767833 GCF_002162155.2 Triticum dicoccoides | reverse complement strand
CGGCCACCCGAGCCGGCTAGCTCCTCCGCCGCCTCGCCGATCCACCGCCGCCTCCACGCCGCCGTCCCTCCGGCGAGCACGCCGCCCCGCGCCGTGCTCCTCCACGCCGGCGCCGCCCCGGGCCTCTCCTCCCCTCCGTCAAGCCGCCGGCCTCCTCCCCCGTCGATTCCGGCGAACAAGAGCAGTGACTCCAGCATGCTCCGAAATCCGTGCCGATCCGGATCTGGATCTAAGGAAACCCTAGGGTTGACTTTCCCCCTCTCCCATCATATTTTTATGCAATCTTTGACCTGTGATATCTCCGCATCCGTAGCTCCGATTTGGACATCATTCCATTCCATTTGTAGTATATCAAAATGTTCGTCTCGATGAGTACATCATTCCATTCCATTGCATCATTTTCATTTGAGTTCATCTTGATGCCCGAAATTCTGCTAGAAGGAGGCTTCGTGAGTTAATTGTCAGATCTACTAGTTCATCTTAGACTTTTGTCATTTTTGCCATGATTGTTGTGTGCATGATATGCCATGGTGCTCTACATATGTTTTGTTAAGGATTTTGTTATCTTTCCAGAGGTGCAACCCATGCATTTTTGTGATGTGTGTGGTGACCTATGCAAGCTTGCAAAGTGGGGCACCCGGTAAATCTGTTTTCAGGGACTTAGTAGTTTTCACTAAGTCTGGGATTGTTTAGTTCATGATGCCATATGTTCAGGTTGTTTGCTAGTGATCCGTGCCTCTTTTGAGGATGATCATTAAAGGAGTTTTGTTAATCTTGTTATGCTCTATCCATCCATGCCTTTGTTCGCAATTATGGAGCACCCTAGCTTGAGTCAATTGAGCTCTACTTTTGCTTCGTTGTGAATCTGGGCAGATCATCAACTTGTTTGCTATTTTGCCGGTGTTATTGTAGTTGATCCGTGCATGCTATGCCATTGTTCTTGCCATGTCTAGCTTGCATTTTGTGCCTTTTTAATGGATGTATGCTTGCCTTGACATGACTTGCACCGTAGTGAGTGCATCGAGCTCGTTTACATGCCTTCGTGAGTTATATTTCAGCATGTCTCAGTTTTCACAAAGTCTGAAAACTGATTGTGTTTTAGCTATGTTCGTGTGCTTGTTAGTATATTTTGTGATCCCTTTTGGCCCAAGGTCACTAAGGGTCTTTTGTTAAGCTTGTTGACTAGCTCCATGCCATGTTCTTCTTTGTCTTAATCAGGTCCTGTAGCATGTTGTTTTGTTGCTCCAAAGAGGGCTTCATGATCTGAAATTTCAGACAAGTGTTAATTTCACTAAGTCTGAAATCTGTTTACCATTTGCGTTTTTGCCATGCTTGTTTGAACCTGTTAATGGATGAATTGGCCATGGCTCAGTGCTAGTCTTTTGTTAAGCATCTTGAATGCTTTCCTGCCATGTATTTTGTTGCCATGTTTGAGTGCTGTAGCATGTTCATTTCGTTGCATTTAGAGGCCTACTTGCTGTAAATCGCAGACCGGTGCCAATTTTGAATCGCTTGCCATTTCCAAACCGTAACTCCGATTCCGGCATTCTTTATATCGTTTTCAAGCGATTTCATCCCATCTTTCCAGTGGCACACTTGGTTTTCCAAGTTGAGGCCAGGTTCATGCATTTCCTGTCATATCTTGCATTTTGCATCCCGCGTCGCATCCCGCATAGCATACCATCATTGCATCTTATTGTTTGAGTTTGCACGTGGTTGATTGTATCCTTGTTTCTTTTTGTCTTGTTTGGGTAGAGCCGGGAGAAGAGTTCGCTAATGAGGAGCCCGTTGAGTTTGCTTTTGAGGATCCAGTCAACTCTGACAGCTTTGCAGGCAAGATGATCATACCCTCGAAATCACTACTATCTTTGCTATGCTAGTTTGCTCGCTCTTTTGCTATGCCAATGCTACGATGCCTACCTTTTGCTTGTCAGCCTCCCAATTGCCATGTTGAACCTCTAACCCACCATGTCCTAGCAAACCGTTGATTGGCTATGTTACCGCTTTGCTCAGCCCCTCTTATAGCGTTGCTAGTTGCAGGTGAAGATTGGAGCCGTTCCTTTTTGGGACATTTATTTAGTTGTTGGGATATCATTATATTGCCATGCTATCTTAATGCATCTATACACTTGGTAAAGGGTGGAAGGCTCGGCCTCTCGCCTAGTGTTTTGTTCCACTCTTGCTGCCCTAGTTTCCATCATATCGGTGTTATGTTCCCGGATTTTTGCGTTCCTTACACGGTTGGGCTATAATGGGAACCCCTTGATAGTTCGCCTTGATTAAAGCTTTTCTAGCAATGCCCAACATTGGTTTTACCATTTGCCACCTAGCCTTTTTTCCCTTGGGTTTCCGGAGCCCGAGGGTCATCTTATTTTAGCCCCCCCGGGCTAGTGCTCCTCTGAGTGTTGGTCCGACCGAGTAGACTGCGGGGCCACCTCGGGGCAACTTGAGGGTTGGTTTTACTCGTAGGATGTCTCATCTGAGTGTGCCCTGAGAAGGAGATATGTGCAGCTCCTATCAGGATTTGTCGGCACATTCGGGCGTTGTTGCTGGTCTTGTTTTAACCTGTCGAAATGTCTTGTTGTATCGGGATACCGAGTCTGATCGGAACGTCTCGGGTGGAGGTCTATTCCTTCGTTGACCATGAGAGCTTGTCATGGGCTAAGTTGGGACTCCCCTGCAGGGATTGAACTTTCGAAAGCCGTGCCCGCGGTTATGGGCAGATGGGAATTTGTTAATGTCTGGTTGTAGATAACTTAAACATAAACTTAATTAAAATGAATCAACCGTGTGTGTTACCGTGATGGCCCCTTCCCGGCGGAGTCCGGGAAGTGGACACGGTGTTGGAGTAATGCTTGCGCAGGTTGTTCCTCTAGATTCTTGCCCGCGCTTTGCCTCCTATTCTCGCTCTCTTTTGCGAATAAGTTAGCCACCATATATGCTAGTCGCTTGCTGCAGCTCCACATGTATTTGCCTTCCCCTTCCTATAAGCTTAAATAGTCTTGATCGCGAGGGTGCGAGATTGCTGAGTCCCTGTGACTCACAGATTCCTACTATACCAGATGCAGGTCCAGGTGATTCCGCTCCAGGTGACGCGTACGAGCTGAAGTGGGAGTTCGACGAGGACTCTTAGCGTTACTATGTCTCTTTTCCTGATGATCTGTAGTGGTGCCCAGTTGGGGTGATCAGAACCGTGTCGCATGTTGGGTTTTTCTTCTATTTTGGCGCCGTAGTCGGGCCATGAGTGTTTGGATGATGTATGTTATTTATGTATTTTGATGTGATGTGGCGAGTGTAAGCCAACTATGTATCTCCCCTTATTATTATTTATATTACATGGGATGTTGTGATGATTGCCTAACTTGCGACATTGCTTTCAATGCGGTTATGTCTCTAAGTCGTGCCTCGACACGTGGGAGCTATAGCCGCATCGAGGGCGTTACAAGTTGGTAATCAGAGCCTTCCCCGACCTTAGGAGCCCCATTGCTTGATCGTTTTTAGTAGCCGAGTTGTGTCTAGAAAAAAATGTTTTGAGTCATTTAGGAATTATATATCGGAGAGTTTAGGAATTCTTTTTACTTCCCAGTCTCCTCATCGCTCTGGTAAGGCATCCTGACATAGAGTTTTGACTCTTCTCTTGTCAAATTTCACTAAATTTTTTTTAGGATCACGCGAGTATCTTGGAATCGTTCCGATGGTTTTATGATGAGAACATTGTCTTGGTGCCTCCTGTCAGGGGTTTAGTGGAAGTGTCCCGGGGAGTTGAGCTCTGAGGTGTTGTCATCATAATCTTATCGTTGCAATTCTGGAATACTTGAGATATGTTCACCGACATCGAAAATCTCTTTTATGCAGTTCGTTGGTGAGATAACCTCGATGCCACCCAGTACTGGGGCGGGAGTTCGGGAGTATCGCCATAACTTGTATAACGGATGCTTTTCGAAGGTTGAGGTAGATGGTTTCCGAAGGTTTCTTGGTTATGTGTTGAAGGATGGATACAGCTGGATGTAGGAATTGCTAGTTTGGGTGAGATATTATGCTTCCCCTGTATCCCCAACACCTGATTGCATAACCGGAAAGTTTCGGGAGTTTCATAGGTGGGAATTCTTGTAGCTCTAGTTCTTCTTGCACGGATATTGGTTTGAGATTGGGATTTCTTACCGATTATTCGTTCTTGATCGTACCTTGTTGATTTATTTATCTACCTTCATTCTACGTGGCTTCTCAATTTAGGGATATGTGACCACTTCAAGAGGAATGCATTCATTCATTTTGTTCGGATGTGAAGACTTTATGTTGCAATTTTCGTTCCGTTGGTTTCAGCTTCATTTATCCATCTATGTGCTAACGGTGGTCAACCTCTTCAGGATGGCTCCCGCTAAGAGCACCAGTCAGAACCAGAATCCTGATCCGCCACCACCTCCACCTCCTCCGGAGGCATGGCAAGCTGTGATGGCCGCAACCAATGCAAACACACAGTTGATCATGCAAATCCTCCAAGAGCACAATCAAGGCAGGCAAGGGAATCAAGGCAACAATCAGAATCATTTTGCTACACTGAACTAGTTCCTTGCTAATGGGCCAAAGACGTTCGGCAATTGTGTTGAGACTTCTGATGCTGACGATTGGCTTGTGGATCTAGGTAAGCATTTTGAGTGCAGCAACGTCAGGCCTCAAGATTTCGTCAAGTTCGCTTCCTTCCAACTCAAAGATCAAGCTGCAGAATGGTTCCAGCAATACAAGGATTCCAGAGGTGGATGTCTGATCACTTGGGATGATTTCCGTCGAGATTTCCGAGCTCATCACATCCCTCAAAGTGTGGTTGAAAGTAAGCGTCAGGAATTCCGCAATCTGAAGCAAGGCTCTTTGTCTGTCTATGACTACAACAAGTTGTTCTAGAAGCTCGCCCGCTTTGCCAAGCAGGACGTACCTGATGAGAAGAGCATGATATATCAGTTCAGGGGTGGTCTCAAAGAAGAAATTCAGCTCGCTCTTGTCCTCTTTGAGCCGTTGAGATACGATGAGTTCTACAACATGGCACTAAAGCAAGAGGCTGCTCAGTTGAGGTGTGATGCTTCCAAGAAGCAAGCCAGAGATGCTACTCCTTCTTCCTCTACTCAAGTGGCCAAGCAGCAGAAGTATTGGCTTCCTCATCCTCCGTTCCGTCAGCCGTATCAGCAGAAGAGCAAAGGTGGCAGTGGTTCTTCCCACCCACCCAACCCTGGCTTTCAGAACAAGACTTCGTCTCAACCTCCAAGATCGAGTGCTCCGTACCACCGTTCGCTCTCAGAGGTCACGTGCAACAAGTGCCAAGAAAAGGGTCACTATGCCAACAAGTGTTTCAACCAGAGGCGTCTTCCTCCTCCTCCTCCTGTGAGATCGGCAAGTATAGCAGTGGTCAAGCATAACCCCAAGCATGCCGAGGTCAACTTGATGAACGCAGCTCAGGCAGAGGATTCGTCAGATGTCATCATGGGTAACCTTCCTGTTAATGATATTCCTGCAAAAGTACTTTTTGATACTGGTGGATTGCATTCTTTCTTGTCATGCCCGTTTGCATCGAAGCACAATGTTGATACTGAGATTATGCCCAAAGCCATGCAAGTTGTTTCTCCCGGCAAGCTTTTGACTTCTAGTTTGATTGCTCTCGATATCTCTATCACGTTGGGCGACTACAAGTTTCTCTCTTCTTCGGTGGTTCTTGGTAACTCGGATATTGATCTTATTCTTGGAATGGATTGGCTTTCTAAGCACAAGGCTCAACTTGATTGTGCAGCCAGGCAGATTCAATTGACTCATTCGTATGAGGATGTAATTGTCTTTGCCGCTCGTGATGATACCATCCGTCTGTTTTCTCTCAATGAGAAGGGTGAACTGGATGCTATCTCGCAAATTCCAGTCGTTTGTGAATATCAAGACGTCTTTCCAGAAGAGCTTCCAGGAATGCCTCCGCACCAGCCAGTTGAATTCGTTATTGATCTTGAGCCCGGTACGGAACCTGTGTGCAAACGTCCTTACAAGCTCGGACCTGAAGAGTTGAAGGAGCTGAAGAAACAACTCGATGAGCAAGAGAGAATGGGTCTCATCCGGCCTAGTTCTTCTCCGTGGGGTTGTGGTGTTCTTTTTGTGAAGAAGAAGGATGGATCGGACCGACTTTGTGTTGATTACCGTCCATTGAACAAGAAGACCATCAAGAACAAATACCCACTTCCCAACATCAATGAGCTGTTCAAACAACTCAAAGGTGCCCAAGTATTCTCCAAGCTTGATCTCCGTATGGGTTATCATCAGATTCGTATCCGTGAGCAAGATATTCCTAAGACGGCTTTCAGGACAAGCTTTGGTTCATATGAATACACTGTCGTGTCTTTTGGCCTCGTCAACGCTCCTCCGACGTTCTCTCACATGATGAACTTCATCTTCAACGCCTACACCAATGACTTCCTTTTGGTCTATCTCGACGACATTCTGGTTTTCTCCAAGAACAAGGAAGATCATGCCAAGCACTTGTGTTTGGTTCTCGATAAGCTCAGGGAACATCAGTTCTACGCCAAGTTCTCCAAGTGTGAATTTTGGCTCGATGAGGTCCTTTATCTTGGTCATATCATCTCTGCCAAGGGCATTGCCGTGAATCCTGAGAAGGTGTCTGCAATTGTTAATTGGGAACCTCCTCAGAACGTGAAGAAACTCCGCAGTTTCCTCGGTCTCGCAAGCTATTGCCGAAGATTCGTTGAAAACTTTTCTAAGATCGCGAAGCCTCTCTCAAATCTTCTCCAGAAGCACGTCAAGTACGTTTGGTCTCCGGAGTGTGATATTGCTTTCAACACTTTGAAAGAGAAATTGATCACTACTCCAGTTTTGACTCCGCCTGATGAATCCAAACCATATGAGGTCTTTTGTGATGCCTCTCTCCAAGGTCTTGGCGCAGTGTTGATGCAAGAGAAGAAAGTTGTTGCTTATACCTCTCGCCAGTTGAAGCCTAATGAGAAGAACTACCCCACTCATGATCTCGAGTTGGCGGCAGTTGTGCATGCTCTTTTGACTTGGAGACATCTTCTATTGGGAAGAAAAGTGGACATTTTCACTGATCACAAGAGTCTCAAGTACATCTTCACTCAGCCTAATCTCAACCTTAGGCAAACTCGATGGGTCGAAATGATTCAAGAGTATAATCCGAGTATCGAGTATACTCCAGGCAAGGCCAATGTGGTTGCTGATGCTTTGAGCAGGAAAGCGTACTGCAACAGTCTGATTCTTAAGCCTCATCAACCCGTGCTTTGTGAAGCTTTCCGCAAACTTAATCTGCAAGTTGTTCCTCAAGGTTTCCTCGCCAACCTTCTAGTCTCTCCTACCTTGGAAGACCAGATTCGCCAAGCCCAGCTTCTTGATGCTATGGTGAAAAAGGTGAAGATTGGGATTGCCAAGAGTCAGTCCAAGTACAAGTGCTACCGCCTTGATGACAAGGACACTCTCTTCTTCGAGGATTGAATTGTTGTACCCAAAGGTGAACTTCGTAAAGTGATCATGAACGAGGCTCACAACTCTCTCCTCTCCATCCACCCTGGGAGTACGAAGATGTATCAAGACCTCAAGCAAGCTTATTGGTGGACTCGAATGAAGCGCGAGATCGCTCAATTCGTGAATGAATGTGATGTCTGCAGAAGAGTGAAGGCAGAACACCAAAGGCCAGCAGGTCTCCTCCAACCTCTTGCCATTCCAGAATGGAAGTTTGATCACATTGAAATGGACTTCGTGACTGGGTTTCCAAAGTCCAAGCGTGGCAATGATGCTATATTCGTTGTCATTGACAAGCTCACCAAAGTGGCTCATTTTCTGCCTATCAAAGAGTCGATCACTGCAGCTCAATTGGCAGAACTCTATACCTCTCGAATTGTCTCTCTGCACGGTATTCCTCAGGTGATCTCTTCAGACCGTGGCAACATCTTTACCTCCAAGTTTTGGGATTCTTTTCAGAAGGCCATGGGCACCAACATCCACTTCAACACAGCTTTCCATCCTCAAACAAGCGGTCAAGTCGAGCGTGTCAACCAGATTCTTGAAGATATGCTCAGGGCTTGTGTGATCTCCTTCGGCATGAAGTGGGAGGATTGTCTTCCTTATGCTGAATTCTCCTACAACAACAGTTTTCAAGCAAGTTCGGGCAAGGCCCCTTTTGAAATTCTGTATGGCAGGAAGTGCCGTACCCCTCTCAACTGGTTTGAAACCGGTGAACGTCAGCTGCTGGGTAATGACTTAATCACAGAGGCAGAAGAAATGTGCAAAGTCATTCGTGATAACCTCAAAGCAGCCTAATCCCGCCAGAAGAGCTACTATGATAGTAAGCACCGTGATTTGGCTTTCGAGATCGGAGATCATTGTTGGGTTTCGTAGTAATTTCAAAAAATTTCCTACGCACATGCAAGATCATGTGATGCATAGCAACGAGAGGGGAGAGTGTTGTCTACGTACCCAACGCAGACCGACTGCGGAAGCGCGGACACAACGTAGAGGAAGTAGTCGTACGTCTTCACGATCCAACCGATCAAGCACCGAAACAACAGCACCTCCGAGTTCGAGCACACGTTCAGCTCGATGACGATCCCCAGACTCCGATCCAGCAAAGTGTCGGGGAAGAGTTCTGTCAGCACGACGACGTGGTGACGATCTTGATGTACTACAGCAGCAGAGCTTCGCCTAAACTCCGCTACAGTATTATCGAGGACTATGGTGGCTAGGGGCACCGCACACGGCTAAGGAATAGATCACGTGGATCAACTTGTGTGTTTCTGGGGTGCCTCTGCCTCATTATATAAAGGACTAGAGGGGGGAGGCTGGCCGGCCATAGGAGGCGCGCCAGGAGAGTCCTACTCCCTCTGGGAGTAGGATTCCTCCCCCAATCCTAGTTGGAATAGGATTCCTTGAGGGGGGAAAGAGAGAGAGGGGGCCGGCCACCTCTCCTAGTCCTAATAGGACTAGGGGAAGGGGGGAGGCGCACAGCCACCTTGGGCTGCCCCTTTCTCCTTTCCACTAAAGCCCACTAAGGCCCATTTAGCTCCCGGGGGTTCCGGTAACCTCCCGGTACTCCGGTAAAATCCCGATTTCACCCGGAACACTTCTGATGTCCAAACATAGGCTTCCAATATATCAATCTTTACGTCTCGACCATTTTGAGACTCCTCGTCATGTCCGTGATCACATCCGGGACTCCGAACAACCTTCGGTACATCAAAATGCATAAACTCATAATATAACTGTCATCGTAACCTTAAGTGTGTGGACCCTACGGGTTCGAGAACAATGTAGACATGACCGAGACACGTCTCCGGTCAATAACCAATAGCGGGACCTGGATGCCCATATTGGCTCCTACATATTCTACGAAGATCTTTATCGGTCAGACCGCATAACAACATACGTTGTTCCCTTTGTCATCAGAATGTTACTTGCCCGAGATTCGATCGTCGGTATCCAATACCTAGTTCAATCTCGTTACCGACAAGTCTCTTTACTCGTTCTGTAATACATCATCCCGCAACTAACTCATTAGTTGCAATGCTTGCAAGGCTTATGTGATGTGCATTACCGAGAGGGCCCAGAGATACCTCTCCGATAATCGGAGTGACAAAACCTAATCTCGAAATACGCCAACCCAACATGTACCTTTGGAGACACCTGTAGTACTCCTTTATAATCACCCAGTTACGTTGTGACGTTTGGTAGTACCCAAAGTGTTCCTCCGGTAAACGGGAGTTGCATAATCTCATAGTTATAGGAACATGTATAAGTCATGAAGAAAGCAATAGCAACATACTAAACGATCGGGTGCTAAGCTAATGGAATGGGTCATGTCAATCAGATCATTCTACTAATGATGTGACCTCATTAATCAAATAACAACTCTTTGTCTATGGTTAGGAAACATAACCATCTTTGATTAATGAGCTAGTCAAGTAGAGGCATACTAGTGACACTCTGTTTGTCTATGTATTCACACATGTATTATGTTTCCAGTTAATACAATTCTAGCATGAATAATAAACATTTATCATGATATAAGGAAATAAATAATAACTTTATTATTGCCTCTAGGGCATATTTCCTTCAGTCTCCCACTTGCACTAGATTCAATAATCTAGATCACATCGCCATGTGATTTAACATCAATAGTTCACATCTTTATGTGATTGGTTCACATCTCCATGTGACTAACACCCAAAGGGTTTAGTGATCATGTTTTGCTTGTGAGAGAAGTTTAGTCAACGGGTCTGCCACATTCAGATCTGCATGTATTTTGCAAATTTCTATGTCAACAATGCTCTGCATGGAGCTACTCTAGCTAATTGCTCCCACTTTCAATATGTATCCAGATTAAGACTTAGAGTCATCTGGATCAGTGTCAAAACTTGCATCGACGTAACCCTTTACGACGAACCTTTTGTCACCTCCGTAATCGAGAAACATATCCTTATTCCAGTAAGGATAATTTTGACCGCTGTCCATTGATCTACTCTTAGATCACTATTGTACTCCCTCTCTTAACACAGTGTATGGTATACAATAGATCTGGTACACAGCATGGCATACTTTATAGAACCTATGACTGAGGCATAGGGAATGACTTTCATTCTCTTTCTATCTTCTGCCGTGGTCGGGCTTTGAGTCTTACTCAACTTCACACCTTGTAACACAGGCAAGAAACTTCTCTTTGACTGTTCCATTTTGAACTACTTCAAAATCTTGTCAAGGTATGTACTCATTGAAAAACTTATCAAGCGTTTTGATCTATCTCTATAGATCTTGATACTCAATGTGTAAGCAGCTTTACCGAGGTCTTTCTTTGAAAAAACTCCTTTCAAACACTCCTTTATGCTTTGCAGAATAATTCTACATTATTTCCGATCAACAATATGTCATACACATATACTTATTAGAAATGATGTAGTGCTCCCACTCACTTTCTTGTAAATACAGGCTTCACCGCAAGTCTGTATAAAACTATATGCTTTGATCAACTTATCAAAGCGTATATTCCAACTCCGAGATTCTTGCACCAGTCCATAGATGGATCGCTGGAGCTTGCATATTTAGTTAACACCTTTAGGATCGACAAAACCTTATAATTGCATCATATACAACTCTTCTAAATCCATTAAGGAATGCAGTTTTGTTTATCCATTTGCCAGATTTCATAAAATGCGGCAATTGCTAACATGATTCGGACAGACTTAAGCATAGATACGAGTGAGAAAATCTCATCCTAGTCAACACCTTGAACTTGTCGAAAACCTTTTGCGACAATTCTAGCTTTGTAGATAGTAACACTACTATCAGCGTCTGTCTTCCTCTTGAAGATCTATTTATTTTCTATGGCTCGCCGATCATCGTGCAAATCCATCAAAGTCCATACTTTGTTCTCATACATGGATCATATCTCAGATTTAATGGACTCAAACCATTTCGCTGAATCTAGGCTCATCATCGCTTCCTCATAGTTCGCAAGTTCGTCATGGTCTAGTAACATGATTTCCAGAACAGGATTACCATACCACTCTGGTGCGGATCTCACTCTGGTTTACTTACGAGATTCGGTAGTAACTTGATCTGAAGTTACATGATCATCATCATTAGCTTCATCACTAACTGGTGTAGGTGTCACAGAAACAGGTTTTTGTGATGTACTACTTTCCAATAAGGGAGTAGGTACAGTTACCTCGTCAAGTTCTACTTTCCTCCCACTCACTTCTTTCGAGAGAACCTCCTTCTCTTAGAAAGGATCCATTCTTTGCAACGAATGTCTTGCCTTCGGATCTGTGATAGAAGGTGTACCAAATAGTAACCTTCTTTGGGTATCCTATGAAGACACACTTTTTCGATTTGGGTTTGAGCTTATCAGGATGAAACTTTTTCACATAAGCATTGCAACCCCAAACTTTAAGAAACGACAACTTTGGTTTCTTGCCAAACCACAGTTCATACGGTGTCGTCTCAACAGATTTAGATGGTGCCCTTTTAACGTGAATGCAGCTGTCTCTAATGCATAACCCCAAAACGATAGTGGTAGATCGGTAAGAGATATCATAGATTGCACTATATCCAATAAAGTACGGTTATGACATTCGGACACACCATTATGCTGTGGTGTTCCATGTGGTATGAGTTTGTGAAACTATTCCACATTGTTTTAATTGAAGACCAAACTCGTAACTCAAATATTTGTCTCCGCGATCAGATCGTAGAAACTTTATTTTCTTGTCACGATGATTTTCCACTTCACTCTGAAATTCTTTGAACTTTTCAAATGTTTCAGACTTATGTTTCATCAAGTAGATATACCCATATCTGCTCAAATCATCTGTGAAGTTCAGAAAATAACGATACTTGCCGTGAGCCTTAACACTCATCGGACCGCATACATCAATATGTATTATTTCCAATAAGTCAGTTGCTTGCTCCAGAGAACGGAGTCTTAGTCATCTTGCCCATGAGGCATGGTTCGCAAGCATCAAGTGATTCATAATCAAGTGATTCCAAAATCCCATGAGCATGGAGTTTCTTCATGCACTTTACACCAATATGACCTAAATGGCAGTGCTACAAACAAGTTGCACTATCATTATTAACTTTGCATCTTTTGGTTTCAATATTATGATTATGTGTATCACTATGATCGAGATCCAACGAACTATTTTCATTGGGTGTGTAACCATATAAGGTTTTATTCATGTAAACAGAACAACAATTTATTCTCTTACTTAAATGAATAACCGTATTACAATAAACATGATCAAATCATATTCATGCTTAATGCAAACACCAAATAACACTTATTCAGGTTCAACACTAATCCCGAAAGTATAGGGAGTGTGCGATGATGATCCTATCAATCTTGGAACCACTTCCAACACACATCGTCACTTCACCCTTAACTAGTCTCTGTTTATTCTGCAACTCCCGTTTCGAGTTATTAATCTTAGCAACTGAACTAGTATCAAATACTGAGGGGTTGCTATAAAGACTAGTAAAGTACACATCAATAACATGTATATCAAATATACTTATGTTCACTTTGCCATCCTTCTTATCCGCCAATCACTTGGGGTAGTTCCGCTTCCAGTGACCAGTCCTTTTGCAGTAGAAGCACTTAATCTCAGGCTTAGGACCAGACTTGGGCTTCTTCACTTGAGCAGCAACTTGCTTGCTGTTCTTCTTGAAGTTCCCCTTCTTCCCTCTGCCCTTTTCTTGAAACTAGTTGTCTTGTCTACCATCAACACTTGATGTTTTTCTCGATTTCTACCTTCGTCAATTTCCGCATTACGAAGAGCTTGGGAATCGTTTCCGTTATCCCTTGCATATCATAGTTCATCACAAAGTTCTACTAACTTGGTGATGGTGACTAGAGAATTCTGTCAATCACTATCTTATCTGGAAGATTAACTCCCACTTGATTCAAGCGATTGTAGTACTCAGACAATCTGGGCACATTCTCACTAGTTGAGCGATTCTCCTCCATCTTTTAGCTATAGAACTTGTTGGAGACTTCATATCTCTCAACTCGGGTATTTGCTTGAAATATTAACTTCAACTCCTGGAACATCTCATATGCTCCATGACGTTCAAAACGTCTTTGAAGTCCCAATTCTAAGCCATTAAGCATGGTGCACTAAACTATCAAGTAGTCATCATATTGAGCTAGCCAAACGTTCATAACGTCTGCATCTGCTCCTGCAATAGGTCTGTCACCTAGCGGTGCATCAAGGACATAATTCTTCTGTGCAGCAATGAGGATAAACCTCAGATCACGGATCCAATCCGCATCATTGCTACTAACATCTTTCAACACAATTTTCTCTAGGAACATATCAAAATAAACACAGGGAAGCAACAATGCGAGCTATTGATCTACAACATAATTTGCAAAATACTACCAGGACTAAGTTCATGATAAATTTAAGTTCAATTAATCATATTACTTAAGAACTCCCACTAAGATAGACATCCCTCTAATCCTCTAAGTGATTATGTGATCCAAATCAACTAAACCATGTCCGATCATCACGTGAGATGGAGTAGTTTCATTGGTGAACATCGCTATGTTGATCATATCTACTATATGATTCACGCTCGACCTTTTGGTCTCCGTGTTCTGAGGCCATATCTGTATATGCTTGGCTCGTCAAGTATAACCTGAGTATTCCGCGTGTGCAACTGTTTTGCACCCGTTGTATTTGAACGTAGAGCCTATCACACCCGATCATCACGTGGTGTCTCAGCACGAAGAACTTTCGCAACGGTGCATACTCAGGGAGAACACTTCTTGATAATTTAGTGAGAGATCATCTTATAATGCTACCGTCAATCAAAGCAAGATAAGATGCATAAAAGATAAACATCACATGCAATCAATATAAGTGATATGATATGGCCATCATCATCTTGTGCTTGTGATCTCCATCTCTGAAGCACCGTCATGGTCACTATCGTCACCGGCGCGACACCTTGATCTCCATCGTAGCATCGTTGTCGTCTCGCCAATCTTATGCTTCCACGACTATCGCTACCGCTTAGTGATAAAGTAAAGCATTACATCGCGATTGCATTGCATACAATAAAGCGACAACCATATGGCTCCTACTAGTTGCCGATAACTCGGTTACAAAACATGATCATCTCATACAATAAAATTCAGCATCATGCCTTGACCATATCACATCACAACATGCCCTACAAAAACAAGTTAGACGTCCTCTACTTTGTTGTTGCAAGTTTTACGTGGCTGCTACGGGCTTTAAGCAAGAACCAATCTCACCTACGCATCAAAACCACAACGATAGTTTGTCAAATAGACTCCGTTTTAACCTTCGCAAGGACCGGGCGTAGCCATACTTGGTTCAACTAAAGTTGGAGAGACAGTCGCCAGCAAGCCACCTGTGTGCAAAGCACGTCGGGGAAACTGGTCTCGCGTAAGCGTACGCGTAATGTTGGTCCGGGTCGTCTCGTCCAACAATGCTGCCGAACCAAAGTATGACATGCTGGTAGGCAGTATGACTTATATCACCCACAACTTACTTGTGTTCTACTCGTGCATATAACATCAACATAAATAACCTAGGCTCGGATGCCACTGTTGGGTTTCGTAGTAATTTCAAAAAATTTCCTACGCACACGCAAGATCATGTGATGCATAGCAACGAGAGGGGAGAGTGTTGTCTACGTACCCAACGCAGACCGACTGCGGAAGCGCGGACACAACATAGAGGAAGTAGTCGTACGTGTTCACGATCCAACCGATCAAGCACCGAAACAACGGCACCTCCGAGTTCGAGCACACGTTCAGCTCGATGACGATCCCCGGACTCCGATCCAGCAAAGTGTCGGGAAGAGTTCCGTCAGCACGATGGCGTGGTGACGATCTTGATGTACTACAGCAGCAGGGCTTCGCCTAAACTCCGCTACAGTATTATCGAGGACTATGGTGGCTGGGGGCACCGCACACGGCTAAGGAATAGATCACGTCGATCAACTTGTGTGTTTCTGGGGTGCCTCTGCCTCAGTATATAAAGGACTAGAGGGGGGAGGCTGGCCGGCCATAGGAGGCGCACCAGGAGAGTCCTACTCCCTCTGGGAGTAGGATTCCTCCCCCAATCCTAGTTGGAATAGGATTTCTTGAGGGGGGAAAGAGAGAAAGGGGGCCGGCCACCTCTCCTAGTCCTAATAGGACTAGGGGAAGGGGGGAGGCGCACAACCACCTTGGGCTGCCCCTTTCTCCTTTCCACTAAAGCCCACTAAGGCCCATTTAGCTCCCGGGGGGTTCCGGTAACCTCCCGGTACTCCGGTAAAATCCCGATTTCACCCGGAACACTTCCGATGTCCAAACATAGGCTTCCAATATATCAATCTTTACGTCTCGACCATTTCGAGACTCCTCGTCATGTCCGTGATCACATCCGGGACTCCGAACAACCTTCGGTACATCAAAATGCATAAACTCATAATATAACTGTCATCGTAACCTTAAGCGTGCGGACCCTACGGGTTCGAGAACAATGTAGACATGACCGAGACACGTCTCCGGTCAATAACCAATAGCGGGACCTGGATGCCCATATTGGCTCCTACATATTCTACGAAGATCTTTATCGGTCAGACCGCATAACAACATACGTTGTTCCCTTTGTCATTGGTATGTTACTTTCCCGAGATTCGATCGTCGGTATCCAATACCTAGTTCAATCTCGTTACCGGCAAGTCTCTTTACTCGTTCTGTAATACATCATCCCGCAACTAACTCATTAGTTGCAATGCTTGCAAGGCTTATGTGATGTGCATTACCGAGAGGGCCCAGAGATACCTCTCCGAGAATCGGAGTGACAAAACCTAATCTCGAAATACGCCAACCCAACATGTACCTTTGGAGACACCTGTGGTACTCCTTTATAATCACCCAGTTACGTTGTGACGTTTGGTAGTACCCAAAGTGTTCCTCCGGTAAACGGGAGTTGCATAATCTCATAGTTATAGCAACATGTATAAGTCATGAAGAAAGCAATAGCAACATACTAAACGATCGGGTGCTAAGCTAATGGAATGGGTCATGTCAATCAGATCATTCAACTAATGATGTGACCTCATTAATCAAATAACAACTCTTTGTCTATGGTTAGGAAACATAACCATCTTTGATTAATGAGCTAGTCAAGTAGAGGCATACTAGTGACACTCTGTTTGTCTATGTATTCACACATGTATTATGTTTCCGGTTAATACAATTCTAGCATGAATAATAAACATTTATCATGATATAAGGAAATAAATAATAACTTTATTATTGCCTCTAGGGCATATTTCCTTCAATCATGTTTACCTCCGCGTCTCTCCTATGAAAGGTACTCGTCGCTTCGGTATCAAAGGGAAGCTTGCTCCCAGATACGTGGGACCTTTCAAGATTGTCAGCAAGAGAGGCGACCTCACCTATCAACTCGAGCTTCCTTCAAACTTTTCAAATGTTCACGATGTGTTCCACATCTCTCAGCTTCGAAAGTGCTTCAAGACTCCTGACCGCACAGTCAACTTTGAGGACATTGAGCTCCAAGAAGATCTCTCTTATCGTGAGCACCCAGTTGCTATTCTTGAAGAGACTGAACGCAAGACTCGCAACAAGTCAATCAAATTTCTCAAAGTCAAGTGGTCACACCATTTCGACCATGAAGCTACCTGGGAACGCGAGGATCACCTCCATTCAGAGTACCCGGCGTTCTTTCAGTCCTAGATCTCGGGACGAGATCCTTTCGTAGTGGTGGAGTGTTGTAACACCCCGGATATAACTTTCCCTATTTGTACTCCAACTCTTGCCGTTTCCGGCGTTAAGTTATATTTATTTCTCGGGTTGGGGTCTTTGTTTCCGTGTGTTGTTTTCGTTGTCATGCATCTCATATCATGTCATCATGTGCATTGCATTTGCATACGTGTTCATCTCATGCATTCGAGCATTTTCCCCGTTGTCCGTTTTGCATTCCGGCGCTTCGTTCTCCTCCTGTGGTCAATTCTACCTTTCTGTCGTGTGTGGGGATTAAACATTTCCGGATTGGACCGAGACTTGCCAAGCGGCCTTGGTTTACTACTGATAGACCGCCTGTCAAGTTTCGTATCACTTGGACTTCGTTTGATACTCCAACGGTTAACCGAGGGACCGAAAAGGCCTCGTGTGTGTTGCAGCCCAACACCCCTCCAATTTGTCCCAAAACCCATCAAACTCTGCTCCATCATCTAGAGCGTTCGATCACGATCGCGTGGCCGAAAACCGCACCTCATTTGGACTCTCCTAGCTCCCCCTATGCCTATATATACACCCCCTCCAAAAATTCGCGGATCCCCTCCTCTTACCCTAAAAAAATAGATCTCCGCCGCCGCCGGACGTGTCCGACCCACGCCGGACAACGTCCGGATCCGCCGCCGCCAATCACCGGACGCCACGTGGCGCCCGCGCGCCCACTTCGTCGCCGCAGCGCCGCCGGCCCGCGAGGCCCGCTCGGGGCCCCCGA
>NC_041384.1:734739260-734749430 GCF_002162155.2 Triticum dicoccoides | reverse complement strand
GGCTCTCGCCGCCTCCCTCGGCTCCGGTGGCTGGCACCACCGCGCCGCCATTTCCGGCCACCCGAGCCGGCTAGCTCCTCCGCCGCCTCGCCGATCCACCGCCGCCTCCACGCCGCCGTCCCTCCGGCGAGCGCGCCGCCCCGCGCCATCCTCCTCCACGCTGGCGCCGCCCCGCGCCATCCTCCTCCACGCTGGCGCCGCCCCGGGCCTCTCCTCCCCTCCGGCAACCCGCCGGCCTCCTCCCCCGTCGATTCCGGCAAACAGGAACAGTGACTCCTGCGTGCTCCGAAATCCGTGCCGATCCGGATCTGGATCTGAGGAAACCCTAGGGTTGACTTTCCCCCTCTCCCATCATATTTTTATGCAATCTTTGACCTGTGATATCTCCGCATCCGTAGCTCCGATTTGGACATATAGTATATCAAAATGTTCGTCTCGATGAGTACATCATTTCATTCCATTGCATCATTTTCATTTGAGTTCATCTTGATGCCCGAGATGCTGCTAGAATGAGGCTTCCTGAGTTAATTGTCAGATCTGCTAGTTCATCTTAGACTTTTGTCATTTTTGCCATGATTGTGTTGACACCTGATTTTGGCACAATGCAGAATGCAATGGAAATGGCCTCAAATGACAAAATATTCTAAATGAGAAATTTCACATTGCCGAGTGGAACAACTTTGATGTTTGGACCATAATCATTCGGCATCATATCAAAGACCAAAACTACACTCAGATTGTCATGTAGGTGTTCTGAGTGCTTTTTGGTCAAGTACGCCTCCAGGACAATCTCGGATGAAGGAATGCTCTACATGAATTGTCTTCGTCTCGTCGAATAGGTCGATTTTGATATAAAAATCATCTCAATCCGAGTTCGTATGCAAAAGTTAGAGTTATCTGGATGCAGCCCTGTCCAGAGGCGAAATATGACGCGGAAGACCAGACATGTCTTGGCAAGTGTCTGATGTAATGCATGAGTGTTTTGGCCTAGAAAATGGCCTCGAATCGGAAAACGTTCAACACGAAAGTTTTTCGTCTCGTCAAGACGGTCAACTTTGCTTTTGGACACATTTTCATCCGAGGTCGTTTACTGCCTCAAAAACCTTGCCGGGGAAAGCTTGCCGCCCTGAACAGTAACCTTGCCGGGGAAAGCTTGCCGCCGTGAACAGTAACCTTGCCGGGGAAAGCTTGCCGCCATGAACAGTAACCTTGCCGGGGAAAGCTTGCCGCCGTGAACAGTAACCTTGCCGGGGGAGAGCTTGCCGCCGTGAACAGTAACCTTGCCGGGAAAGCTTGCTGTCGTGAACAGTAGAAACTGTCGAGGCCAATCCGACCAGATGCTGAAGATGGGCTCAAATACTTATCTAGATGGCTCCGGATGAAGAAGTGTTCAACACAGGAGTTGTTCGTAACGTCGAAACGGTCAACTTTGCTTTTGGAGTCATCATCATCCGACGTAGTATACGACCTGCAGAGACGCTGCAAGAGTCGGACGGTCCAGTCAGCTACATGAACGAGTCCGACTCAAAATTAGAGATGACCCCGTGGAGTATTCAAGATGGCCTTATTTGGAAAAGTGATCAACATACGGATTGTTGGCCTCGTCGAAGCACACATAATTGATATTTGAACCGTCTCCATCGGAAGTCATATGTAGATTCCACAACCCACGCAAGGAGCAAGACAGAAGATTGGACCAGATTCAGGCTGAATCCGAGTGGGACCAGAACTAGGATTCTAGGACGTGAATTGATGTAATTTTCTTGTAAGGAAAGCCTAGATAAATCCTTTGCTTGTAGGGGAAGTCCAGCCGCCTCTTATATATGTTGGGGGTAACGGCCGATTGAAACAACACACAATCGAAAAAAAATCAATATACTACTTTTTCATCTACGTTTTATCTCTCCACCGTTTTTCTATCTCGTTCTTCGCTGTTCTTCGTGTTTGAGAGCTGCGAATCCCGAGGCTCTAGGGGCGAGCGAATCGACCTAGGGCAGCCCATAGCCGCCGCACTCCCTGACGGGGTCCCTCCCGGGGGTGTGGGGTTTTCGGGTCTGCAAAAGCGCCCGTCGACTGTCTTGCGTATCGCGCTGTCGGTCGGGTCTCCTTCGACGTGAGCTGCGGTGCATCACCCCCGGTGTCGAGGGTACACATGACGTGTTCGTGTGTCAACACACTTTTTGGCGACTCCGCTGGGCAATGAAGATCAATCATCATCATCCACCATGTCTGATCTTCCCAAGCCATCTGAGGTAGACGCCGATAACATCATTACGCCCAGTCTTGATGAGATATCAGCCGATCATCGCCAAGTCTATGAGGAGTACAAGAAGGCGCGTGAGGATAAGGACTTGCAGGAGTTCCTTGCAAAGTTCAAGAAGGATCGCCAAGGCAACATCACTTCGATTGGAGAAATCAAGTTTCCTCCTCTTCAAGCCGAGCAGGTTAAACCCACTGTGAGTACTACCTTTTCTCCTGAGCAGTGGGCTGAGATTGAGAGTCATATTGCTGATGGTAACAATCTGGTCTATCAAACTTTCATAGAAAATATATCTCAATCATCTAGTGGTAATGATGGTGTAGCTGCTAGTGTGCAAAACCCTAATCTGGCTTTACCTATCTCATCGGCGCCTCCCATGCCGACGACTTATTATCCTACTCAAACAAATCAGATTGTGACTGCACCTATTAATCCTATTATGAGCATGCCAGGTTCGGTGGCAGCGCTGAACCAAACCCTACCTACACCTACAACCACTCGACCACTACCGAATTTTGGGTCGACATACATGCCACAATTCTTACCTACAGCTAGTAACCCTACTCCTCCTATGCCACTGCCACAAGCGTCATCGTCCACTATGGATGATGGTCTAGCTAATCTTAGAGAGGAGATGGCTAAGATGCTTCGAGAGAATTTTGGAGTTGAGTTACCTCGGAATCGGATTTACCAAAAGCCGTACCCCGAGTACTTTGATGCCATCCAGTGCCCTCCAGGATATAAAATTCCAGATTTTGTTAAATTTAGTGGAGAAGGCACAAAAACCACATGGGAGCATGTTAGTCAATATTTAGCACAATTGGGTGAGGCAGGCTCATTGAACGAATTGAAAGTGCGTTTATTTCCTTTATCATTAATTGGTACCGCATTTTCATGGTTTTCTTCTTTACCCCATGGTTCCATTCGGGTTTGGTCGCAGCTAGAGCAGAAGTTTCATGATCACTTTTATAGCGGCGACAATGAACTCAAGTTGTCACATCTAACATCGGTTAAGCAGAAGCATGATGAATCGGTCTCCGATTACGTCAAGAGATTTAGAGAAACAAAAAACCGGTGTCTTAGTTTGGTGATAACCGAGAGAGACTTGGCAGACCTAGTGCTGAGTGGTTTCAAAACTCCCATCAGAGAAAAGCTAGAAGGCTATGAGTTCTTAAATATCAACCAAGTCTTACAAAGGGCTTTGGCTCAGGAAAGCCGAAGCAAAGACCTCAAAGAAGTGCATAGATACAAAGCCGATCGTCCAAAGATGAATATGATCGAATATGATAGTGATCACTCGGACGATGAGGGTGATGTTTTTTCTACTGAATTTGTTTGGCCATCTAAGGCCAAACCATTTACTTGCAATGATCTGAAACCGATTCATAAGAATCGTGATGAAGAGATGAAGTTTACTTTTAACATTGCCAAGTGTGATAAAATATTTGATGCTTTGCTGCAAGCTAAAATTATTAGAATAACTCATACTTTGCCGCCGTTTGAAGAGCTGAAACGGCGCGCTTATTGCAAATATCATAATTCTTTTTCTCATGCTACTAACGATTGCAATGTTTTTCGACGACAGATACAATCGGCCATTAATGACGGACAATTGAACTTTTCTGAAATGCAAGTTGATAAATAGCCTTTTCCAATGAATACCATGGATTTGGAGGGGAAGAGGCTACTCATTCGGCCGGAGGTAGCCGAATCTGCTAATAAAGCTAATGTCATTGTCGGTGAGCCCAAGAAAGACAAGGAGGACAACAAGGTCTTGGGGAGACAGGTTGTGCTTGATAAGCAACCCGATGGCAAGGAAGTGATCAAAATCACCATCAAGAATCCTGCAGTCGGGGGGCAACCGCAAGTGCAAGAAAATACTCGTGTTAAATTTGTCAAGCCCAAGAGTCCAGAAGTTGGCAAGTGGAAGAAGAATGAAGCTAAAGTGCAGCACAAGCGGATCAAGCCAACTTTTGATATGTTGCTGTCCAAGTATGCTAACCAGTCGGACGGTTCTAGTTTCAATCGACCGACTCATCTGAAACGACCAAGGTCACCATCAGCTAATATGTTCAGTCGGTATACAAAACCGAGTAGACCAAAGGCACAGTTTTCAGAAGAGCAGAGGCAATTTGTGTGGGATCGACTTGATTACTCATATAATGGCCGACTCAACATCGGTGGCTATCAGTCGGCTGGTCAAAATATGCGACCGAGTGGAAATTATCCGAGTGTAAGGATGCACCCAGGTGGAAGCTATCCGAGTGAAAAAATGTGGCCAAATAGATTCCATCCGACTGGATTCCATCCGAGTGAATTCCATCTGAGTGACATCTATCCGAGTGGATTCCATCAGAGTAAAAAGCTGCGCCCGAGTGGAAATTTCATGCATCTGGAAAGTCGAAAAGAATGGCGTGTTAAGTCACCAAGTGTTGCAGCAGTTGAGTCGGGAAAAAGCAAGGAGAAAACGGATGCCGACTCACTTATCTTGGGCACCAAAACATTTGCCATACAGCAGCCAGTTGTGCATAGCAAACCGGCTGAGTCGATACTTTCTATTGCGCCAAAGCACTCGGCTAATTACCATGAAGCAAGCGCCAGCCGAGTAAAAATGAGAGATCCTAAATACACTCAGCCAAAGTGGTGTCCTCCAGGGCTAACAAAGACACAGAAGAGGAAACTACAAAGGTTAAGGAGCCAAGAGATGGCAGAACAAGAGGCGGAGAAGCAAAGGGATAAGTTGTTCAATGACACTCGGCCTATGGTACCTACAAAACAAGTGTGGAGGCCCAAACAAATACGAGATACAGTGGCATCTACGCCTATCACAGCAGCACCTACACTACCAAAAAAGGACGACACAATCATTGCATCGTCTACGTTACCTATTGCTTCCTCTTCACTCGGACAAATTTCTGAATCGGTGGATGCACTTGAGGAGGAGGCTGATATGTTGGACTATGAGTCTACACCGGTTCATGAAGGTATGGATATCAATATGGTGTATTACTTGCCTGCTGAGTTTCATGCTGTAGATGAGGAAGGGGAGGTGGCTCAGCTGGATTTTGGCCCTAAAAACGCGATATTCGAGAAGCCAAAAGAACCAGTAACGCATCTGAAACCATTATATCTCAGAGGTCATATCAATGGGTCGCCGCTCACTCGGATGCTTATTGATGGTGGTGCTGTGGTAAATCTTATGCCCTATTCGGTCTTCAAGAAATTGGGTTTGCCTGATGAAGAATTGATCAAGACCAATATGGTGCTTAACGGGTTTGAAGGCATAGAGAAAACTGAAGCCAAAGGTGTGATGTATGTGGAGCTTACAATCGGAAGCAAAACTTTGGCTACTGCATTCTTTGTCGCCGAGGTGCAAGGTAACTACAACGTCATACTAGGCCGTGATTGGGTTCATGCAAACCAGTGCGTGCCATCCACTATGCACCAGTTTTTGATTCAGTGGGTCGATGATGAAGTGGAAGTCATTCACGCGGATAACTCGGCCTGTGTTGCTTTGGCCGATGCGTCGGTGGATTGGCAACATCCCAATGCTACTTGCTTGATGGGACGTGACTTATCAGAGTTTGATTTTCTCAGCGCAACCAAGAATGGTTTTGTGCCCGTCTCTTTAAAGCCGACTGAATGCAATCGGCTCCAAGGTATGATATGTTTAAATGGATTCTAGCTCTGAGTGGTTACAAAAACGTCTTGTGAAATATCGGTCCAGCGAGAACGATATGTATGAGTCTATAGAGGAGTTGGATGACATGGATAAACTTGGACAAGGTTTTATGTCGGCCGATCCATTAGAAGAGGTAGATATTGGAGATGGTTCAGTCACTCGACCGACATTTATAAACAAAAATTTGAAAGCCGATTGTAAAGCTAAGTTAATCGAGCTATTGAAAGAATATGTTTGTTGCTTTGCATGGGAATATCATGAGATGCCAGGGTTAAGCAGAGAGCTAGTGGAGCATCGGTTGCCTATAAAGGCCGGTTTTAGACCTTATAAACAGTCGGCCAGAAAATTTAATCCGAAAACATGTGACCGGATCAAGGAAGAGATCGGTCGACTGCTTGAAGCTAATTTCATTCGACCTTGTAGGTACGCCGAGTGGATTTCTAACATTGTCCCAGTGGAGAAGAAAGGATCCGGCAAGTTGAGGGTGTGCATTGATTTCAGATATTTGAATAGAGCTACACCCAAAGATGAGTATCCTATGCCAATAGCCGATATGCTTATTAATGATGCTTCTGGGCATAAGGTTATTAGCTTTCTAGATGGTAATGCCGGATACAATCAAATTTTTATGGCCGAAGAGGACATGTACAAGACTGCTTTTCGATGCCCTGGTTTCGTTGGTTTATTCGAGTGGACAGTGATGACATTCGGATTAAAAAATGCTGGAGCCACATATCAAAGGGCTATGAATTTGATTTTCCATGATTTACTCGGTATCATACTTGAAGTTTATATTGATGATATTGTTGTCAAATCGGATGCTTTTGAATCTCACTTGGCCGATTTGCGTTTAGCTTTTGAAAGAATGAAAAAGTATGGACTGAAGATGAATCCTTTGAAGTGTGCTTTTGGCGTGTCAGCTGGCAAGTTTTTGGGTTTCATTATTCATGAAGATGGCATAGAGATTGATCCCAAAAAGATAGAGGCTATACAGAAAGTGGAGGCTCCAACATGCAAGAGAGATATGCAAAAGTTCCTTGGCAAGGTCAACTATTTGAGAAGGTTCATAGCTAATCTGTCAGGGAAAGTTGATGCATTTACTCCTATCCTTCGGTTAAAGGATGATGCTGATTTCACTTGGGGGGAAAACAGCAAGAAGCATTTGATATGATCAAGAATTATTTGTGCACTCCTTCGGTGATGAGAGCACCCAAGCATAGGGAACCCTTCAGACTTTACATTGCAGCAGAGGAAGAAGTTATTGGTGCTGTTCTAACTCAAGAGACCGAAGGAAAAGAGCATGCCATCACTTATTTGAGCCGCCGCTTATTGGACGCAGAGACAAGGTATACATTTATTGAGAAATTATGTCTATGCTTATATTATGCTTGTACAAAACTGAGACATTATTTAGTGCCGAGTGCTTGTGTAGTAGCTTGTCAAACCGATGTCATTAAATACATGTTGCATAGGCCAATTCTTAGTGGTAGAATTGGCAAGTGGGCTTATGCTTTGATTGAATATGATTTGGCTTATGAATCTCTAAAGTCCATGAAAGGCCAAATTGTTGCTAATTTCATTGTTGAACATCAGATTAATGACAAGCATGATGTTGATATGAACCTTATTTCATTAGTACCATGGATATTATACTTTGATGGGTCAGTTTGTAGCAATGGCCAAGGTGTTGGTATTGTTTATATATCTCCTCATGGTGCTGTTTTTGAAGCCTCATGCCGCTTAGAATATTTTTGCACAAACAATCAAGCCAAATATGAAGCATTGTTATTCGGCCTAGAGATGTTACTTGCTATAGGTGTTACACATATTGAGGCTTGTGGTGATTCGTTACTAGTGGTACAGCAAATATCCAAAGTCTTTCAGTGTTTGGACGAATCACTTAATGTTTATCTTGATAAATGTCTAGATATAATCTCTACTTTGGATTGTTTTAGCATTGCACATATATCTAGACATGACAACTGGAAAGCAAATGAGTTGGCACAACGAGCATCTGGATACCATATTGATCATGGCATGTTTCATATTTCTCAAAATCCGATGTCTTGTCTTACCAGTATAGAAGAGGCCGAACCAGAACCCACTGATTCGGTCATTAACAAAAAATCTAGTGCAGGTGACAATTCCGACTGGAGGAGGCCCATTGTTGCTTACTTGCGTAATCCGAGTGAAAGGGTAGACAGGGCTGTTCGGCGTATGGCTTTTAAATATACTATGAGCGATGATGATCTTTATCGCCGAACAGTTGATGATGTTCTTTTAAAGTGCTTGGACGAGGACCAAGCAAGGGTTGCTATGGGAGAGGTACATGAAGGCATTTGTGGTACTCACCAGTCGGCTCCCAAGATGAAATGGTTATTACGACGTGCTGGGTTTTATTGGCCGACCATGATTAATGATTGCTTCAGATATTATAAAGGGTGCGAAGCTTGTCAAAAATTTGGCGATATTCAATTGGCTCCCGCTGCTATGTTGCATCCTATTATCAAGCCGTGGCCTTTCAGAGGATGGGGTTTAGACTTTATTGGGCAAATCCATCCGTCTTCTTCAAAGGGGCATCGGTTCGTATTGGTGGCAACTGATTATTTCACTAAGTGGTCTAAAGTAGTACCTCTCAAGAACATGACGCATACGGAGGTAATTAAATTTATAATCGAGCACATTATTCATAGATTCGGTATTCCTCAAACGTTAACTACAGATCAAGGTTCATCTTTTATGTCACACCAAGTCAGAGAGTTTGCCGAATCTTATAACATAAAGTTGCTCAATTCCTCCCCATATTATGCCCAAGCTAATGGACAAGCTGAGTCTAGCAATAAAATTTTAATCAAGCTCATCAAGAAGAAGATTGAGGATAATCCAAGGAGATGGCATGACTTGTTGTCTGAGGCATTATGGGCACATAGAATCTCAAGGCATGGTGCTACGAAAGTGACTCCATATGAGCTAGTATATGGTCAGGAGGCTGTTTTACCAGTGGAAGTAAATATGAATGCTTTGAGAATAGCCAAACAAAATGATTTATCGGCAATAGACTTCTATAACTTGATGATGGACAATATTGATGAGGTTGCTGATAAACGTTTGGCTGCTTTGAATGCCATAGAGAGAGATAAGTTGAGGGTGGCAAGGGCTTACAATAAGAAAGTCAAGTTGAAGAATTTTCAAGTTGGTGACCTCGTCTGGAAAGTGATTCTACTGATTGGTTCAAGAGATAGAAAATTCGGGAAGTGGTCTCCAATTTGGGAAGGTCCTTTTAGGATTACAAGAGTTGTTCCCGGAAACTCATATTTGGTGGAATCAATACAAGGGGCATTTTTACCTCGAGCTCTCAATGGCAAATATTTGAAGAAGTACCACCCGAGTGTGTGGCAGGAAGCCTAAGTAGGCAATGGCTGATATACGATTATCGCCCTTAGCACAAACATGGCCGATACATAATTATCGCCCTGAGAAGAATAGATGGCCGATGGAGTGTTGACATCGTCTTTAGAACAAACATGGTGCAAATTATTTTTCGGCATGCAAGCTTTGCCGAAAAACAAGGGGGCCTGTGTTGACACCTGATTTTGGCACAATGCAGAATGCAATGGAGATGGCCTCAAATGACAAAATATTCTAAATGAGAAATTTCACATTGCCGAGTGGAACAACTTTGATGTTTGGACCATAATCATTCGGCATCATATCAAAGACCAAAACTACACTCAGATTGTCATGTAGGTGTTCTGAGTGCTTTTTGGTCAAGTACGCCTCCAGGACAATCTCGGCTGAAGGAATGCTCTACATGAATTGTCTTCGTCTCGTCGAATCGGTCGATTTTGATATAAAAATCATCTCAATCCGAGTTCGTATGCAAAAGTTAGAGCTATCTGGATGCAGCCCTGTCAAGAGGCGAAATATGACGCGGAAGACCAGACATGTCTTGGCAAGTGTCTGATGTAATGCGTGAGTGTTTTGGCCCAGAAGATGGCCTCGAATCGGAAAACGTTCAACACGAAAGTTTTTCGTCTCGTCAAGACGGTCAACTTTGCTTTTGGACACATTTTCATCCGAGGTCGTTTACTGCCTCAAAAACCTTGCCGGGGAAAGCTTGCCGCCGTGAACAGTAACCTTGCCGGGGAAAGCTTGCCGCCGTGAACAGTAACCTTGCCGGGGAAAGCTTGCCGCCGTGAACAGTAACCTTGCCGGGGAAAGCTTGCCG
>NC_041384.1:734624042-734738869 GCF_002162155.2 Triticum dicoccoides | reverse complement strand
TTGCTTTTGGACACATTTTCATCCGAGGTCGTTTACTGCCTCAAAAACCTTGCCGGGGAAAGCTTGCCGCCGTGAACAGTAACCTTGCCGGGGAAAGCTTGCCGCCGTGAACAGTAACCTTGCCGGGGAAAGCTTGCCGCCGTGAACAGTAACCTTGCCGGGGGAGAGCTTGCCGCCGTGAACAGTAACCTTGCCGGGAAAGCTTGCTGCCGTGAACAGTTGAAACTGTCAAGGCCAATCCGACCAGATGCTGAAGATGGGCTCAAATACTTATGTAGATGGCTTCGGATGAAGAAGTGTTCAACACAGGAGTTGTTCGTAACGTCGAAACGGTCAACTTTGCTTTTGGAGTCATCATCATCCGACGTAGTATACGACCTGCAGAGACGCTGCAAGAGTCGGACGGTCCAGTCAGCTACATGAACGAGTCCGACTCGAAATTAGAGATGACCCCGTGGAGTATTCAAGATGGCCTTATTTGGAAAAGTGATCAACATACGGATTGTTGGCCTCGTCGAAGCACACATAATTGATATTTGAACCGTCTCCATCGGAAGTCATATGCAGATTCCACAACCCACGCAAGGAGCAAGACAGAAGATTGGACCAGATTCGGGCTGAATCCGAGTGGGACCAGAACTAGGATTCTAGGATCTGAATTGATGTAATTTTCTTGTAAGGAAAGTCTAGATAAATCCTTTGCTTGTACGGGAAGTCCAGCCACCTCTTATATATGTTGGGGGTGACGGCCGATTGAAACAACACACAATCGAAAAAAAATCAATATACTACTTTTTCATCTACGTTTTATCTCTCCACCGTTTTTCTATCTTGTTCTTTGCTGTTCTTCGTGTTTGAGAGCTACGAATCCCGAGGCTCTAAGGGCGAGCAAATCGACCTAGGGCAGCCCATAGCCGCCGCACTCCCTGACGGGGTCCCTCCCGGGGGTGTGGGGTTTTCGGGTCTGCAAAAGCGCCCGTCGACTGTCTTGCGTATCGCGCTGTCGGTCGGGTCTCCTTCGACGTGAGCTGCGGTGCATCACCCGCGGCGTCGAGGGTACACGTGACGTGTTCGTGTGTCAATAGATTGTTGTGTGCATGATATGCCATGGTGCTCTACAAATGTTTTGTTAAGGATTTTGTTATCTTTCCAGAGGTGCAACCCATGCATTTTTGTGATGTGTGTGGTTACCTGTGCAAGCTTGCAAAGTGGGGCACCCGGTAAATCTGTTTTCAGGGACTTAGTAGTTTTCACTAAGTCTGGGATTGTTTAGTTCATGATGCCATATGTTCAGGTTGTTTCCTAGTGATCCGTGCCTCTTTTGAGGATGATCAGTAAAGGAGTTTTGTTAATCTTGTTATGCTCTATCCATCCATGCCTTTGTTTGCAATTATGGAGCACCCTAGCTTGAGTCAATCGAGCTCTACTTTTGCTTCGTTGTGAATCTGGGTAGATCGTCAACTTGTTTGCGATTTTGCCGGTGTTATTGTAGTTGATCCGTGCATGCTATGCCATTGTTCTTGCCATGTCTAGATTGCATTTTGTGCCTTCTTAATGGATGTATGCTTGCCTTGCCATGACTTGCACCGTAGTGAGTGCATCGAGCTCGTTTACATGCCTTCGTGAGTTATATTTCAGCATGTCTCAGTTTTCACAAAGTCTGAAAACTGATTGTGTTTTAGCTATGTTCGTGTGCTTGTTAGTATATTTTGTGATCCCTTTTGGCCCAAGGTCACTAAGGGTCTTTTGTTAAGCTTGTTGAGTAGCTCCATGCCATGTTCTTTTTTGTCTTAATCAGGTCCTGTAGCATGTTGTTTTGTTGCTCCAAAGAGGGCTTCATGATCTGAAATTTCAGACAAGTGTTAATTTCACTATGTCTGAAATCTGTTTACCATTTGCGTTTTTGCCATGCTTGTTTGAACCTGTTAATGGATAAATTGGCCGTGGCTCAGTGCTAGTATTTTGTTAAGCATCTTGAATGCTTCCCTTCCATGTATTTTGTTGCCATGTTTGAGTGCTGTAGCATGTTCATTTCGTTGCATTTAGAGGCCTACTTGGTGTAAATCGCAGACCGGTGCCAATTTTGAATCGCTTGCCATTTCCAAACCGTAACTCCGATTCCGGCGTTCTTTATATCGTTTTCAAGCGATTTAATCCCATATTTCCAGTGGCACACTTGGTTTTCCAAGTTGAGGCCAGGTTCATGCATTTCCTGTCATATCTTGCATTTTGCATCCCGCATCGCATCCCGCATAGCATACCATCATTGCATCTTATTGTTTGAGTTTGCACGTGGTTGATTGTATCCTTGTTGCTTGTTTGTCTTGTTTGGGTAGAGCCGGGAGATGAGTTCGCTAACGAGGAGCCCGTTAAGTTTGCTTTTGAGGATCCAGTCAACTCTGACAGCTTTGCAGGCAAGATGATCATACCCTCGAAATCACTACTATCTTTGCTATGCTAGTTTGCTCGCTCTTTTGCTATGCCGATGCTACGGTGCCTACATTTTGCTTATCAGCCTCCCAATTTCCATGTTGAACCTCTAACCCACCATGTCCTAGCAAACCGTTGATTGGCTATGTTACCGCTTTGCTCAGCCCCTCTTATAGCGTTGCTAGTTGCAGGTGAAGATTGGAGTTGTTCCTTTTTGGGACATTTATTTACTTGTTGGGATATCATTATATTGCTATGTTATCTTAATGCATCTATACACTTGATAAAGGGTGGAAGGCTCGGCCTCTCGCCTAGTGTTTTGTTGCACTCTTGCCGCCCTAGTTTCCGTCATATCGGTGTTATGTTCCCAGATTTTTGCGTTCCTTACACGGTTGGGCTATAATGGGAACCCCTTGATAGTTCACCTTGATTAAAGCTTTTCCAGCAATGCCCAACATTGGTTTTACCATTTGCCACCTAGCCTTTTTTCCCTTGGGTTTCCGGAGCCCGAGGGTCATCTTATTTTAGCCCCCCCGGGCCAGTGCTCCTCTGAGTGTTGGTCCGACCGAGTAGACCGCGGGGCCACCTCAGGGCAACTTGAGGGTTGGTTTTACTCGTAGGATGTCTCATCTGAGTGTGCCCTGAGAACGAGATATGTGCAGCTCCTATCGGGATTTGTTGGCACATTCGGGCGGTGTTGCTGGTCTTGTTTTAACCTGTCGAAATGTCTTGTTGTACCGGGATACCGAGTCTGATCGGAACGTCTCGGGTGGAGGTCTATTCCTTCGTTGACCGTGAGAGCTTGTCATGGGATAAGTTGGGACTCCCCTGCAGGGATTGAACTTTCGAAAGCCGTGCCCGCGGTTATGGGCATATGGGAATTTGTTAATGTCCGGTTGTAGATAACTTAAACATAAACTTAATTAAAATGAATCAACCGTGTGTGTTACCGTGATGGCCCCTTCTCGGCGTAGTCCGGGAAGTGGACACGGTGTTGGAGTAATGCTTGCGCAGGTTGTTCCTCTAGATTCTCGCTCGCGCTTTGCCTCCTCTTCTCGCTCTCTTTTGTGAATAAGTTAGCCACCATATATGCTAGTCGCTTGCTGCAGCTCCACATGTATTTGCCTTCCCCTTCCTATAAGCTTAAATAGTCTTGATCGCGAGGGTGCGAGATTGCTGAGTCCCTGTGACTCACAGATTCCTACTATACCAGATGCAGGTCCAGGTGATTCCGCTCCAGGTGACGGTACGAGCTGAAGTGGGAGTTCGACGAGGACTCTCTGCGTTACTATGTCTCTTTTCCTGATGATCAGTAGTGGTGCCCAGTTGGGGTGATCGGGACCGTGTCGCATGTTGGGTTTTTCTTCTATTTTGGCGCCGTAGTCGGGCCATGAGTGTTTGGATGATGTATGTTATTTATGTATTTTGATGTGATGTGGCGAGTGTAAGCCAACTATGTATCTCCCCTTATTATTATTTATATTACATGGGATGTTGTGATGATTGCCTAACTTGCGACATTGCTTTCAATGCGGTTATGTCTCTAAGTCGTGCCTCGACACGTGGGAGCTATAGCCGCATCGAGGGCGTTACAGCCCCGGTCTCCTCGTCCTCTCCGTTGTCCGTTCTGAGCCCAACCACACTTGCACGCGCCCGCGGCATGTCCGAAATATTATTTTATAAGTGGCCGGAAAATGTTCTCGGAATGGGATGAGAGTTGGCATGTGGTCTTGTTATAGTGTAGGTAGACCGCCTGCCAAGTTTCATCGCAATCGGGGTTCGTTTGACGCCCCAACGGATAACTATAGCGGCAGTATAGCCGGTCTAACGTCGGACGTTTTCGGTCTCTAAAAACTGTTGCCGGGCCTCCCCCTCTCTTATCTTGTCTTAGCCCGAGGCCTTCTGCACAGTCCACTACTCACCGCCAGACCCTACCTAACCTCTCTCGTCAGCCCGCGGCCCTCCTCAGGCGCGTCCGAAAGTTGTCCCGGACCCAACCCGGACAGTCGTCACCGTTGGATCCGGATCATCCCCAAACATCGACAAAACATCACCGTTTTCTTATTTGGACTCCCTAGCCTATTTTTCCCGACCGTCTGATTATGATCGGAGGGACGGATTAGCCCCTACCCGAAAATCCCTTTCTATATATAGTCCATCCCATACCTAATTTGGAAAACCCTAGAAATCCTCCTCATGTCCTGTCACTGCGCCGCCACCCACTTCTCCCATCGGGATCCGCTCCAAACCAACCACTGCACCCCTCGCTCCCCTCTCGTTTCACCTACTCCTCCCAATCCAGATCCCACCAAATCCCGCCGCCACCTTCACCTTGTTATCCGTTCCCAACCAACCACCGCAGCCGATGCGCCGTGCTCCTCCCTCGCCACAGCAGCAGCACCCGAGGCCGACCTCCTCCCTCGCGACCCCCTCTCTCTCTCCCTTCATTCTCCCCCTTCTGGCTCTCTCGTGCTCTCAATTTCTCTCTCTTTCTCTCTCGCCAGGTACACGAGCAAGGAGGAGCTCGCCCCGGTTGGCATGGCGCCATGGCCACCGTTCCGTGTCGTCGAGCCTCGCCAAGTCCTCCTTCGCGCCGTATCCCCCTCTTCGACCTTCGCTAACTTCGTTCTGCGCCTCCCTGTGATCGTCGGGGCCGCCAAGTTCCCACGCCGCCGCTGGTCTTCTACCTGTCGAGGAGAGGAAGATGAAGCCCCTGCCTCGAGCCACTCCAGTGCCGCCGTTCCTCTGCTTCGTCTACTTCCAGCCAGACCACGAGGCGCGCCCGCAGCCCCAAGCTCGCCGTCCTCCCGCCGGAGAGCTCCACTAGCAGCGCCGCCAGGCCTCTGCTCCCGTACCCGTCGCCCTGCCGCCAAGTCCCAGCACGCACCGCCGAAGGAACTCCGCCTCCTCACCAAATCTAGCGCCTACCCCCCCTCGTCCATGACCGCGACCGTCGCCGGCTACCAGCAGCTCGCCGGAGCCAGCAGGACTCCTCCCCGCCACCCAAGTACCTCACCGGAGGTCGCCTGCGTCACCCGCCGACTCCCCTGCTTCGCCCCTTCTCTGAACTTGCCACGCTCTGTGTCTCTGTCGAACGAGATGGGCAGCGCTGTACCGCTCGCTGGCGTGCGCTAGATGGGCCTCGCGTCGGCCCAGCGCGCCTAAGCCGGCCTGCCCGCTAGGCCGCCGCCAACCTCCCTCGCTGACCGGGCCGAGCCCATGGTGAGGCCACCCCGCCGACGCCCCTCTTTTTTTATCTGCTGTTGGGCTGCCCAGATTCGGCCCGTTTTTATTTTTTTCCTGTCCAGCGAATTTAGCTATTTTCCCAGAGAGTGCCAGTTTTACAGTTTAGTCTCTAGTCTTCATGCATATTATAACTCATGATCTATGCATCATATGTAAAAACTTAATATATGAAACTTGCTTAGAATTTTGTGTAGATTAATAATATCCAACTTTCATGCATGTTTACAATGTTTAAACTAAAGTTTGCTTTAATTTGCTCCTATGCCATGCTAAAATGGTTTATTTCATAACTAAATAACCGTAGCTCCAAACCTAATAAACTTTATATGTAAATGGGGTAGAATTTTGCCTAGTTTAACATGGTGGCATCATCTTGCATGTTTAACAACTCTAAAATATGACTTAGGGCAGAACAGTACCAAATCTATAATATGCTCATGGGGTTTTACCGGAATTGTTGTTCGTAACTTCCGGACTCATTTAAACTTGACTAGATAGGTAGTTTTACTTTGCTTCTCCCTCTTGCCATGCTAACAACATTTAATCTTGTTGGGTACATAAACGAGATCGAACTAAATAACTTGAATGTGGTGTTTCGTCAATATGCAACGGAGTTGCATATTGAGCTCCACTTAATTTGTAGGATTGTTTGTGCACTTTGCCATGCCATGCCTCATTAAACCGGACATGCATCATACTTGTTTGCGTATCGTGCCATGTTGTTGTAGTGGTTCTTTACTTTGTTGTTTGCTTTCTTTCCGGTGTACTTCGTCTCGGTAATCCGGTAACGTCGTGTTTGTGAGGATCCGCTCGACCACGTCTGTTTGTCTTCTTCATGGACTCGTTCTTCTTCCTTGCGGGATTTCAGGCAAGATGACCATACCCTCGAAGTCACTTCTATCTTTGCTTGCTTAGTTGCTCGCTCTTTTGCTATGCCTATGCTGCGATACCTACCACTTGCTTATAATGCCTCCCATATTGTTGAACCAAGCCTCTAACCCACCTTGTCCTAGCAAACCGTTGTTTGGCTATGTTACCGCTTTGCTCAGCCCCTCTTATAGCGTTGTTAGTTGCAGGTGAAGATTGAAGTTTGTTCCTTGTTGGAACATGGAGATATTGTTCCTTGTTGGAACATGTTTACTTGTTGGGATATCACAATATCTCTTATTTAATTAATGCATCTATATACTTGGTAAAGGGTGGAAGGCTCGTCCTTTTGCCTAGTGTTTTGTTCCACTCTTGCCGCCCTAGTTTCCGTCATATTGGTGTTATGTTCCCGTATTTTGCGTTCCTTACGCGGTTGGGTGATATTGGGAACCCCTTGACAGTTCGCCTTGAATAAAACTCCTCCAGCAATTCCCAACCTTGGTTTTACCATTCGCTACCTAGCCTCTTTTTCCCTTGGGTTCCGCGGACTCAAGGGTCATCTTTATTTAACCCCCCCGGGCTAGTGCTCCTCGGAGTGTTGGTCTGAAACGGGCAGCCTGCGGGGCCACCTCGGGGCAACTCGAGGGTTGGTTTTACTCGTAGCTTGACCTATCCGGTGTGCCCTGGGAACGAGATATGTGCATCTCCTATCGGGATTTGTCGGCGCATCGGGCGGCCTTGCTGGTCTTGTTTTTACCTGTTGAAATGTCTTGTAACCAGGAATCCGAGTCTGATCGGGTCTTCCCGCTAGAAGGAATATCCTTCATTGACCGTGAGAGCTTGTGATGGGCTAAGTTGGGACACCCCTGCAGGGATTTGAACTTTCGAAAGCCGTGCCCGCGGTTATGGGCAGATGGGAATTTGTTAATGTCCGGTTGTTGAAAACTTGAAGTTGACCTAAATTAAAATACATCAACCGCGTGTGTAACCGTGATGGTCTCTTTCCGGCGGAGTCCGGGAAGTGAACACGGTGTTGGAGTTATGCTTGACGTAGGTTGTTCTAGGATCACTTCTTGATCATAGTTGTTCGACCGTGCTTTGCCTTCTCTTCTCGCTCTCATTTGCGTATGTTAGCCACCATATATGCTAGTCGCTTGCTATAGCTCCACCTCATACTTTTACCTTACCTATAAGCTTAAATAGTCTTGATCGCGAGGGTGCGAGATTGCTGAGTCCCCGTGGCTCACAGATACTTCCAAAACTAGCTTGCAGGTGCCGATGAGTCCGTGCAGATGACGCAACCAAGCTCAAGGAGGAGCTCGATGAAGATCTTGTCCTTTGTGTTGTTTCGTTCTATTTGATCAGTAGTGGAGCCCAGTTGGGGTTCATCGGGGACCTTGTCGCATTTGGGGTTCTTCTTTTATTTTGGTTCCGTAGTCGGACATTGATTGTATTTGGATGATGCAATGCTTTATTCATGTATTGTGTGAAGTGGCGAGTGTAAGCCAACGATGTATCTTTTACCCTATTGTATTACATGGGTTGTGTGAAGATCACCTCACTTGCGACATTGCTTTCAATGCGGTTATGCCTCTAAGTCGTACTTCGATATGTGGGAGATATAGCCGCATCGAGGGCGTTACAAGTTGGTAATCAGAGCCTTCCCCGACCTTAAGAGCCCCCACTGCTTGATCGAATTAGCTGACGTTGTTGAGTCTAGAAAAATGTTTTGAGTCAATTAGGAATTATATATCGGAGAGTTTAGGAATTCTTTTTACTCCCCAGTCCCCTCATCGCTCTGGTAAGGCATCCTGACATAGAGTTTTGACTCTTCTCTTCTCAAATTTCACTAAAAAAATTTAGGATCACGCGGGTGTCTTGGAATCGTTCCGATTGATTTGTGACGAGAACATTGTTCTTGGTGCCTGCTGTCTTTAGGGGTTGTGGCAGTGTCCCGGAGAGTTGAGCTCTGAGGTGTTGTCGTCACAATTTTATCGTTGCAGTTCTGGAATACCTGAGTTTACTTCGCTGACATCGAAAATCTCTTTTATGCAGTTGTTGGTGAGATAACCTCGACGCCACCCAGTACTGGGGCGGGAGTTCGGGAGTATTGCCATAACTCGTATAACGGATGCTTTTGAAAGGTTGAGGTAGACGATTTCCGAAGGTTTCTTGGTTATGTGTTGAAGGATGGATACAGCTGGATGTAGGATTTGTTAGAATTGGGTGAGATATTATGCTTCCCCTATATCCCCAACACCTGATTGCATAACGAAAAATTTCGGGAGTTTATAGGTGGGAATTCAAGTAGCTCTTATGATATCTTTCCGACAGATGTATGATATGAAATTGGGGTTCGACGTCTGGTGGTCCGCCTATTCACGGTTGGTTTTACAGTGGTCTCGTTGTGTCTTAAAGAGTCCTTGGCTATGCCGACTCGGGGACGCTTCGTATGTCATGTGCACTGCCTTGTACATGATGGTGCTGTACGATCGAGCCCGTGTAGGCCCCACCATGAAAACTTCGGACGAAATCTCTATCATATGTTTGTTCTGGCTTATTCTGCAAGCCAACCCTTTGTTTTTGTTTTGAGTTGTGGTATTCGAGTTGCTTCGAAGTCAAATGTGGATTCCATACCTGTCCCAAATGGTGTTCTCATACTCCGATGTGGATACCAATCCTTCTTGATCATTAAGATTGTCTTGTCAATCCTTTTCACCGGCGTGTTTCTCTTCAAGTGGATCCGATCATGTCAACATCCGCAAGATCAATTCTAAGTTTCTCAACGGTGTTCATTTCATCCATTCCAAATTGTCTTCGTTTTTCCCACCCTCCCTCCCTTGTTTTTCTTCAAGGACTCAGATTTCGTAATCAAGTGTCCATCTTATTCATGTGAAGTCTCTTCATTATTTTCTTTCAATATTTTTATCCGGTGATTCTCATGAAGATTCTAACAGAGCTTCAAGTTCGTCATTCCTCATTCCTTTTCTTCTCCGGTGGTTTCAAGTCAAGATTTGTTGATCATATCTTTTCCTCGTTTCAATGCTTACTTATGCCAGTGCACCTCTTAATCTTCCCCGCTTGCCATTCAATTGTTCCGGAGTGCTGAAGATATCTCGAACATTCGTGTTTTCCACTCTACATTCGTTCAAGCTCTTTCGAGGATGTTATCTCATTCAAGTCATCTAATTCAACCGGTGCTTTCTCCGTTTCAAGTAATCTTTTCAATGGTGTTTCTTTTGAGTGGGCCCTAACCCACATGTCTTTTCCCAGGATCTTACCTGACTCTTCTAATTCTCCCGGAGATATCCTTAAAATTCTTTTCGAAGTTTGACGTAAGAATGAATTGCCATCAGTCAAATGTCCTCCTCTAAGATCTTTCAAATTCTTTTCATCGTTGGCTCAACCTTTCCATTATTCATTCCGGAGTGCCTCAACAATTCACGGTGGTGTTTCTCGTCATCATTTGAAGACCGAAGAAGAGTTTCTCTTTAATCTTGCTCCATTCTCTTCAAGATTCGTGATTCTAGCTTGTTGCCATCCTGTCGTAATTGTTTTGATCGTGAGAATTATTTTCACCCTTCCGGAACAATTCAAGAGTCTTCTCAGTTTGATTATCCGGAGTCCATCATTTCAGGTTTTTCATTCTTAGCTTCCAGTTATCATTCTCCAATCTTACTGGTGCTTCGTTCAAGTGATCTTTAATCGGCTCGTGATCTCTTCATTCTCATGTATCTAAATCCTCTCAAGCATCTTTGTTCATTTTATAATTCGTCCCGGTGTTTTCTTTATCTTGTCTTCGTTCATTCTTAATTCTTACGGTGGTTCGTGCAAGATTCCTTTTCTTTCGTTATCATATCAATTCATTCGTTGTTTCGATTTCACCGGTGTTTTCATTGAAGGCATTGTCAAGTTGGCGCGATATCTATCTTAATCTTTTCTACGAGAATAAGTAATATGCCAAATCCGTTGATTGTCATCAATTTAAATTGGGGATGGATACGCATAACGTAATTCTTATTCTTGTTTCATCAAGTTTATTCAATTCCCTATACCGGAGGCTCATCAAATTCCTGATTTCAATTGTTTCATCTTCTCCTTCTCCCGGAGTTCCAACCTTTTTTTCAATTATTTCACCATGGAGATTCATTTAAATCGCTACAAGGATTCACCTTGTGTTTTCAACTTCTCTTTCCTTCCGTTTGATCATTCTTTTGTTTAACGGAGTTCTTCATGGAGGTTCTACATGATGGTTTATCAAGGATTTATTTCCTTTTCAAAGTTTTCATTGAGATTCTTTTAACGAGCTCAAGCATTCTTCATTTTGCAATCCGGAGTGCAATTCTTTTCTTCCGTATCATTGGAGGTGGTATTACGTCATTCTTGATAATTTGAGTTCATGCTTCATGATTCACATATTATTAAGAATGAGGTATTTTAAATCCATCAATCTCTTCAGTGGAGTTGTATTGGGTTATATTTCACCTAAAGCCTTCCCTGAGGATTGTTGCTATCATGGTGTTTATAATTGACCCAAGTTTTTCATTTATCCTCATGGTGAAATAAGTTTCTCATCTCCTTGTTCGTATCAGTCCAATCTATTGTTTTTCCGTTAGTGGCAGAATTTCACCTCATAGTTTTGAGATGTTTTTTCTTAAGCCCACAAACAGTTTATTTGTTTTCGTTGTTGATTTTTCAAAAACTCCATTCAAGCCTTATTCGTAAGGATGTTTTCTTTCAAATTCATCTATGGGAAGAGTTATCATTTTCTTCTCCATAATTTAATTCCAATGATCTACCTTCTATTCCTTCATCCGGAGGCATTGTGATGTTTCACTTTTCTCTCATCATCTTGAATTGTGAGGATCGTGTTCTTTCATGCTTATCCTTTTGACCGGAGTGTCGTGCCATCTATTCAAGTCCTCCCATCTTATCAAGTTTTCCATCCCTTCTCAACCGGAGTGCTGTTTGAAATCGTTCTACCGTTGTGCCATTCTTTCAATAGTTTCGGAGGCAGTGTCTTGTTGATTTCATCAAGCATACTCTCATCTTGTCAAGTTCTTATTCAATTCCTTTTCTTTTAGTCGGAGTGCTGTCCAAATTATATCATTCTTAATCCTTCTCTATCTTTACTTAACCGAAGTGGTTACAATATATATCATGCCCTTCAACCTCTGGGTTTTTTTCGCAATGTTCTTTGTCCCTCTTTTCTAACGGAGTGTTTTCAACTTTGTTCAATCTTCGTCGTATTCTTTCTTTTGAATTTGTTCAACCTCGCAAGGTTCTTTGGTTTCACTCGTTTATCAAGAAGCAACTTAGTTTTACCTCTTCTCTTTCTCTTCTGTTTTCCCTCCGGTGCCATTCTAGATCTCGGGACGAGATCCTCTCGTAGTGGTGGAGTGTTGTAACGCCCCGAGACCGATGTGCCAGGTGTCTTCGAGTTATTCGCTGTTGTTGCCATGTCTTTTTCTTGCGTGTTGCATCTTCTCATGTCATCATGTGCATTGCATCATCATATTTTCAAAACTTGCATCAGCCCTGGTCTCCTCATCCTCTCCGTTGTCCGTTCTGAGCCCAACCACAATTGCACGCGCCCGTGGCATGTACGAAATATTATTTTATAAGTGGCCGGAAAATGTTCTCGGAATGGGATGAGAGTTGGCGTGCGGTCTTGTTATAGTGTAGGTAGACCGCCTGCCAAGTTTCATCGCAATCGGGGTTCGTTTGATGCCCCAACGGATAACTATAGCGGCAGTATAGCCGGTCTAACGTCGGACGTTTTCGGTCCCTGAAAACTATTGCCGGGCCTCCCTCTCTCTTCTCTTGTCTTAGCCCGAGGCCTTCTGCACAGTCCACTACTCACCGTCAGACCCTACCTAACCTCTCGTCAGCCCGCGGCCCTCCTCGCGCGCGTCCGAATGTTGTCCCGAACCCGACCCGGACAGTCGTCACCGTTGGATCCGGATCATCCCCAAACATCTACAAAACATCACCGTTTTCTTATTTGGACTCCCTAGCCTATTTTTCCCGACCGTCCGATTACGATCGGAGGGACGGATTAGCCCCTACCCGAAAATCCCTTGCTATATATAGTCCATCCCATACCTAATTTGGAAAACCCTAGAAATCCTCCTCATGTCCCGTCGCTGCGCCACCACCCACTTCTCCCATCGGGATCCGCTCCAAACCAACCACTGCACCCCTCGCTCCCCTCTCGTTTCACCTACTCCTCCCAATCCAGATCCCACCAAATCCCGCCGCCACCTTCACCTTGTTATCTGTTCCCAACCAACCACCGTAGCCGATGCGCTATGCTCCTCCCTCGCCACAACAGCAGCACCCGAGGCCGACCTCCTCCCTCGCGACCCCCCCTCTCTCTCTCCCTTCATTCTCCCCCTTCTAGCTCTCTCGTGCTCTCAATTTCTCTCTCTTTCTCTCTCGACAGGTACAGGAGCAAGGAGGAGCTCGCCCCGGTTGGCATGGCGCCATGGCCACCGTTCCATGTCATCGAGCCTCGCCAAGTCCTCCTTCGCGCCGGATCCCCCTCTTCGACCTTCGCTGACTTCGTTCCGCGCCTCCTTGTGATCGTCGGGGCCGCCTAGTTCCCACGCCGCCGCTGGTCTTCTACCTGTCGAGGAGAGGAAGACAAAGCCCCTGCCTTGAGCCACTCCAGTGCCGCCGTTTCTCTGCTTCATCTGCTTCCAGCCGGACCACGAGGCGCGCCCGCAGCCCCAAGCTTGCCGTCCTCCCGCCGGAAAGCTCTACTAGCAGCGCTGCCAGGCCTCTGCTCCCGTTCCCGTCGCCCTGCCGCCAAGTCCCAGCGCGCACCACCGAAGGAACTCCGCCTCCTCGCCAAATCCAGCGCCTACCCCCCCTCGTCTGTGAACGCGACCATCGTCGGCAACCAGTAGCTCGCCGGAGCCAGCAGGACTCCTCGCCGCCAACCAAGTACCTCGCCGGAGGTCGCCCGCGTCGCCCGCCGACTCCCCTGCTTCGCCCCTTCTCTGAACTTGCCGCGCTCTGTTTCTCTGTCGAACGAGATGGGCAGCGCTGTACCGCTCGCTGGCGTGCGCTAGATGGGCCTCGCGTCGGCCCAGCGCGCCTAAGCCGGCCTGCCCGCTAGACCGCGCCAACCTCCCTCGCTGACCGGGCCGAGCCCCTGGTGAGGCCACCCCGCCGACGCCCCTCTTTTTTTTCTCTGCTGTTGGGCTGCCCAGATTCGGCCCGTTTTTTTTTTTTCCTGTCCAGCGAATTTAGCTATTTTCCCAGAGAGTGCCAGTTTTGCAGTTTAGTCCCTAGTCTTGATGTATATTATAACTCATGATCTATGCATCATATGTAAAAACTTAATATATGAAACTTGCTTAGAATTTTGTGTAGATTAATAATATCCAAGTTTCATGCATGTTTACAATGTTTAAACTGATGTTTGCTTTAATTTGCTCCTATGCCATGCTAAAATGGTTTATTTCATAACTAAATAACCGTAGCTCCAAACCTAATAAACTTTATATGTAAATGGGGTAGAATGTTGCCTAGTTTAACATGGTGGCATCATCTTGCATGTTTAACAACTCTAAAATATGGCTTAGGGCAGAACAGTACCAAATCTATAATATGCTCATGGGGTTTTATCGGAATTGTTGTTCGTTACTTCCGGACTCATTTAAACTTGACTAGATAGGTAGTTTTACTTTGCTTCTCCCTCTTGCCATGCTAACAACATTTAATCTTGTTGGGTACATAAACGAGATCGAACTAAATAACTTGAATGTGGTGTTTCGTCAATATGCAACGGAGTTGCATATTGAGCTCCACTTAATTTGTAGGATTGTTTGTGCACTTTGCCATGCCATGCCTCATTAAACCGGACATGCATCATACTTGTTTGCGCATCGTGCCATGTTGTTGTAGTGGTTGTTTACTTTGTTGTTTGCTTTCTTTCCGGTGTACTTCGTCTCATAATCCGGTAACGGCGTGTTTGTGAGGATCCGCTCGACCACGTCTGTTTGTCTTCTTCATGGACTCGTTCTTCTTCCTTGCAGGATTTTAGGCAAGATGACCATACCCTCGAAATCACTTCTATCTTTGCTTGCTTAGTTGCTCGCTCTTTTGCTATGCCTATGCTGCGATACCTACCACTTGCTTATAATGCCTCCCATATTGTTGAACCAAGCCTCTAACCCACCTTGTCCTAGCAAACCGTTGTTTGGCTATGTTACCGCTTTGCTCAGCCCCTCTTATAGCGTTGTTAGTTGCAGGTGAAGATTGAAGTTTGTTCCTTGTTGGAACATGGAGATATTGTTCCTTGTTGGAACATGTTTACTTGTTGGGATATCACAATATCTCTTATTTAATTAATGCATCTATATACTTGGTAAAGGGTGGAAGGCTCGGCCTTTTGCCTAGTGTTTTGTTCCACTCTTGCTGCCCTAGTTTCCGTCATATCGGTGTTAGGTTCCCGGATTTTGCGTTCCTTACGCGGTTGGGTGATATTGGGAACCCCTTGACAGTTCGCCTTGAATAAAACTCCTCCAGCAATGCCCAACCTTGGTTTTACCATTCGCCACCTAGCCTCTTTTTCCCTTGGGTTCCGCGGACTCAAGGGTCATCTTTATTTAAACCCCCCCCCCCCGGGCCAGTGCTCCTCTGAGTGTTGGTCCGAAACGGGCAGCCTGCGGGGCCACCTCGGGGCAACTCGAGGGTTGGTTTTACTCGTAGCTTGACCTATCCGGTGTGCCCTGAGAACAAGATATGTGCAGCTCCTATCGGGATTTGTCGGTGCATCGGGCGGCTTTGCTGGTTTTGTTTTTACCTGTCAAAATGTCTTGTAACCGGGATTCCGAGTCTGATCGGGTCTTCCCGCTAGAAGGAATATCCTTCGTTGACCGTGAGAGCTTGTGATGGGCTAAGTTGGGACACCCCTGCAGGGATTTGAACTTTCGAAAACCGTGCCCACGGTTATGGGTAGATGGGAATTTGTTAATGTCCGGTTGTAGAAAACCTGAAGTTGACCTGAATTAAAATACATCAACCGCGTGTGTAACCGTGATGGTCTCTTTCCGGCGGAGTTCATGAAGTGAACACGGTTTTGGAGTTATGCTTGACATAGGTTGTGCTAGGATCACTTCTTGATCATAGTTGTTCGACCGTGCTTTGCCTTCTCTTCTCGCTCTCATTTGCGTATGTTAGCCACCATATATGCTAGTCGCTTGCTGCAGCTCCACCTCATACTTTTACATTACCTATAAGCTTAAATAGTCTTGATCGCGAGGGTATGAGATTGCTGAGTCCCCGTGGCTCACAGATACTTCCAAAACCAACTTGCAGGTGCCGATGAGTCCGTGCAGATGACGCAACCAAGCTCAAGGAGGAGCTCGATGAAGATCTTGTCCTTTGTGTTGTTTCGTTCTATTTGATCAGTAGTGGAGCCCAGTTGGGGTTCATCGGGGACCTTGTCGCATTTGGGGTTCTTCTTTTATTTTGGTTCCGTAGTCGGACCTTGATTGTATTTGGATGATGCAATGCTTTATTCATGTATTGCGTGAAGTGGCGAGTGTAATCCAACGATGTATCTTTTACCCTATTGTATTACATTAGTTGTGTGAAGATCACCTCACTTGCGACATTGCTTTCAATGCGGTTATGCCTCTAAGTCGTACTTCGATACGTGGGAGATATAGCCGCATCGAGGGCGTTACATATATATATCTGGGAGGGGTGCCTAGCACACACCAGATCAATTGTTAGCCGTGTGTGGCGCCCCCCCTCCACCGTTTACACCCCCGGTCATATTTTCGTAGTGCTTAGGCGAAGCCCTGCGGAGATCACTTCACCATCACCATCACCACGCCGTCGTGCTGACGGAACTCATCTACTACCTCGACGTCTTGCTTGATCAACGAGGCGAGGGACGTCATCGAGCTGAACGTGTGTAGAATGTGGAGGTGTCGTGCGTTCGGCACTTGATCGGGTGAAGCGCGAAGAAGTTAGACTACATCACCTGCGTTGTGAAACGCTTCCGCTGATGTTCTACGAGGGTACGTAGACACACTCTTCTCTCGTTGCTATGCATCTCCATGGATAGAAAATTGTGTGTGCGCAGAATTTTTTTGTTTCCATGCAACGTTTCCCAACAGTGGCATCAGAGCCAGGTCTATGTGTAGGTGATATGCACGAGTAGAGAACATAGAGTCATATTGCTTACAACCAACGTCTTATTTTGATTCGGCGATATCGTGGGATGAAGTGGCCCGAACCAACCTTACATGTCCACGCACATGAGACCGGTTCCACTGACTGACATGCAACTAGTTTTGCATAAAGGTGGCCGGCGGGTGTCTGTTTCTCCTACTTTAGTTGAATCAATTTTGACTATGTCCGGTCCTTAAAGAAGGTTGAAATAGCAAACTTGATGAAACACCATTGTGGTTTTATGCGTAGGTAAGAACGGTTCTTGCTAGAAGCCTGTAGCAGCCATGTAAAACTTGCAACAACAAAGTAGAGGACGTTTAACTTATTTTTGCAGGGCATGTTGTGATGTGATATGGTCAAGACATGATGTGATAAACGTTATTGTATGATATGATCAGGTTTTGTAAGTTATCGACAACCGACAGAAGCCTTATGGCTGTCTCTTTATTGTATGAAGTGCAAACGCCATGTAATTGCTTTACTTTATCACTATGCGTTAGCGATAGTTGTAGAGGCAATAGTTGGCGAGACGACCACGACGCAACGATGGAGATCAAGGTGTTGAGCCGGTGATGATGGATATCATGATGATGCTTTGGAGATGGAGATCAAAAGCACAAGATGATGATGGCCATATCACATCACATATTTTGATTCCATGTTATGTTTATATTTTATGCATCTTGTTTTGCTTAGAACGATGGTAGCATTATAAGATGATCCGTTCACTAAATTTCAAGATACAACTGTTCTCCCTGAGTATGCACAATTGCGAAAGTTTGTCATTTCGAGACAGCACGTGATGATCGGGTGTAATAGACTCTACGTTCACATACAATGGGTGTAAGACAATTTTGCACATGTGGAATACTTGGGTTAAACTTGACGACCCTAGCATGTACAGACATGGCCTCGGAACACTGGAGACCTAAAGGTCGAACATGAGTCATATAGTAGATATGATCAACATAGAGATATGTTCACCATTGATGACTACCCCATCTCACATGATGATCGGACATGGGTTAGTTGATATGGACCATGTATCACTAAGAAAACTTGACGGATGTTTTTAAGTGGGAGTTCATTAGTAATTTGATTAATTGAACTTATTTTATCATGAACTTAGTCCTGATAGAATTTGCAAATCTATGTTGTAGATCAATAGCCCACGATGTAGTTCCCCTATTTTTGATATGTTCCTAGAAAAAACTAAGTTGAAAGATGATAGTAGCAATGATGCGGACTGTGTCCGTGATCTGAGGATTATCCTCATTGCTACACAGAAGAATTATGTCCTTGATGCACCTCTAGGTGACAGACCTGTTGCAGGAGCAGCTGCAGACGATATGAACATTTTGCAAAGCTCGATATGATGACTACTTAATAGTTTAGTGCACCATGCTTTACGGCTTAGAACCGGGACTTCAAAAACTTTTTTGAACGCCACAGCGCCTATGAGATGTTCCATGAGTTGAAATTGCTCTTTCAGACTCATGCCCGTGTCGAGAGGTATGAGACCTCTAACAAATACTTTTCCTACAAGATGGAGGAGAATAGCACAGCCAGTGAGCATGTGCTCAGAATGTCTGGGTACTACAATCACTTGAATTAAGTGGGAGTTAATCTTCGAGATAAGATAGTGATTGACAGAATTCTCTAGTCACTATCACCAAGCCACTAGAACTTAGTGATGAACTAATATGCAAGGGATAACGAAACTGATTCCCGAGCTCTTCAGGATGCTGAAATCGGAGAAGGTAGAAATCAAGAAAGAGCATCAAGCGTTGATGTTTAACAAGACCACTAATTTCAAGAAAAAAGGCAAGGGAGAGAAAGGGAACTTCAAGATGAATGGCGAGCAAGTTGCCACTCCCATGAAGAAACTCAAAGCTGGACACCAACGCTGAAACCGAGTGCTTCTAATGCAAAGGAAATGGTCACTGGAAGCGGAACTTCCCCAAATACATGCCAGATAAGAAGGATGGCAAAGTGAACAAAGGTATATTTGATATACATGTTATTGATGTGTATTTTACTAGTGTTTATAGTAACCCCTAGGTATTTGATACCGGTTCAGTTGCTAAGATTAGTAACTCAAAACAGGAGTTGCAAAATGAACAGAGACTAGTTAAGGGCAAGGTAACGATGTGTGTTGGAAGTGATTCCAAGGTTGATAAGATCACCATCGCACACTCCCTCTACCTTCAGGATTAGTGTTGGACCTAAATAAATGTTATTTGGTGTTTGTGTTAAGCATGAATATGATTAGATCATGTTTATTGTGATACAGTTATTCATTTAAGTCAGAGAATAATTGTTGTCCTGTTTACATGAATAAAACCTTCTATGGTCATACACCCAATGTAAATGGTTTATTGAAACTCGATCGTAGTGATACACATATTCATAATATTGATGCCAAAAGATGCAGAGTTGACAATGGTAGTGCAACATATTTGTGGCGCTGCCATTTAGGTCATATTGGTGTAAAGCGCATGAAGAAACTCCGTGCGGATGGACTAATCACTTGATACTTGCGAACCATGCCTGATGGGCAAGATGACTAAAACTCCGTTCTCCGGAACAATGGAGCGAGCTAATGACTTATTGGAAATAATACATAATGATGTATGCGGTCTGATGAGTGTTGAAGCATGCTACCTCTTGAGCACTGCGTTGGATTTCCTTGAAGAGGAAAGGATGATGCAGCAAAGTAGTGTAAGTATTTCCCTCAGTTTTTGAGAACCAAGGTATCAATCCAGTAGGAGGCTACGCGCGAGTCCCTCGTACCTACACAAAACAAATAACTCCTCGCAACGAACGCAAAGGTAAAAAGCAAAGGTAATAGCAAAGTGTTGGAAGATTAATATGATGAAGATAGACCCGGGGGCCATAGGTTTCACTAGTGGCTTCTCTCAAGAGCATAAATATTTTACGGTGGGTGAACGAATTACTGTTGAGCAATTAATAGAATTGAGCATAGTTATGAGAATATCTAGGTATGATCATGTATATAGGCACTACTAGGGAAAACCTTATACACAGAATATTACCAGCAACGCTCTTCAAAATACGACGCTACTGCTATTTAGCAGCAGCGCATTCCGTGAAAACACGCCGCTGAATAGAAAATAGCAGTAGCGCGTCATCTCTAAACCGCGCTGCTGCTCCCATTGCCATGACCTCGTCGTCCAGCTAGTTATAGCAGTAGCGCCTTATGCCTTACCCCGCTACTGCTATTCTCCTTAGCTGTAGCGCTTTCTCATGCCTGCGCTACTACTAACCCTACCTTATCCCCACACGTACGGCCGACCCTGTCTCTCTCACTCACTCTCCCTCTCTCAGTCACTCCCGCCCGTGCCGATAACCGTTGTCGTTCGTCGCCGCCGCCGCCGTCATCCGCCCGCCACCGAGGTACTCCCTCCTTCCATCCCTCCTCCTCCCACCGTGCCCTCCTCACTCCTCCTCCCTCTGCCTGCGGCCGCCCCCTCCTCCCTCCTCCGCCGGCAGCCCTCCTCCTCCTCCTCCGACCGCCCCTCCCTTCTCCTCCTCCGGTCGGCCCCTCCTCCTCCTCCGGCCGCCCCCTCCCCCTCCTCTCTCCTCCCTCCCTCCTCCCTTGTCTCTGTTTTTGCAAATCATAGGTGTCGGTGTCAAAACCGGCGGATCTCGGGTAGGGGGTCCCGAACTGTGCCTCTAGGCGGATGGTAACAGGAGACAAGGGGCACGATGTTTTTACCCAGGTTCGGGCCCTCTCGATGGAGGTAAAACCCTATGTCCTGCTTGATTAATATTGATGATATGGTTAGTACAAGAGTACATCTACCACGAGATCAAGGAGGCTAAACCCTAGAAGCTAGCCTATGGTATGATTGTTCTACGAACTAAAACCCTTCGGTTTATATAGACACCGGTGAGGGCTAGGGTTACACAGAGTCGGTTACAATGGTAGGAGATCTACATATCCGTTACGCCAAGCTTGCCTTCCACGCCAAGGAAAGTCCCTTCTAGACACAGGACGAAGTCTTCAATCTTGTATCTTCATAGTCAAGGAGTCCGGTCGAAGGTATAGTCCGGCTATCCGGACACCCCCTAATCCAGGACTCCCTCAGTAGCCCCTGAACCAGGCTTCAATGACGACGAGTCCGGTGCGCAAATTGTCTTCGACATTGCAAGGCGGGTTCTCCACCAAATTCCGTGTACCTGTTGAATAATGTCTGGTTTCTTGTAAATGTAGCGCTCCTTGGCTTCTACGCCCAATAATGGCCGTCTTCCATGTGTCAAACGAATACGAAAAGTCAGGGTGTTTTTACATTTACACCCTAGCCACGTGAATGAGCCGCCTATTTAAGGGGACGAGGATTTAGATCCAAACCACACCTTCTCCCCTCCGCGAGTATTCATCAGAGCGTATCCGACAGAGGTCCATTCTATCATGGCCGGCCGCCGCAGCTCCTCCTCTCGTCCTTCCAGCCCTCAGCCCGGAGATTGGGAGAGATGCTCCATCCCGCACAGCGAGCTAGTGACGCTCCAGACCAAGGGATTTCTCCCCCGGCCTATATGGTCCCGGTTCGAGCCGGACTTGCCACCTATAATGGCAGAGAGCAAGCGGAGAGCGCCCCCAATCCCTCCAAAGGAGAGCGGGTATGCCGTGTCCCTTACTTAATAAGAGGGCTCGGATTTCCAATTCATCCATTTCTCCGGGGGCTCCTGGAGTTCTATGGCCTTTGCACAACCTCACGCCTGCCTCCATATTGCATATTGCGGGCTTCGTAGCCCTTTGCGAGCTGTTTTTGGGCTGCGAGGCTCATTTCGCGCTGTGGAAAAGGCTATTCTGCCTTGTGCCCCGTTCTCAGAAGAGGTCAATATATCAAGTGGGCGGAGCCAAAGTGTGGCGCATCGCCGGGACCGGATATCTATCCGGAACCCCAAAGAAGGCGTCCGAGGACTGGCCTTCGGAATGGTTTTATATAGAGGACGTCCCGCTGCCGGATCCTGTTCGGATCGGCCTCCCTGAGTTCGAAAGTGCTCCCCTAAAGAAGCGCCTAAGCTGGCGTCCATGGAGCCCTTAGAGGGAAAGCGACAAGGACGTTCTTTACTTGATGGGCCGGATAAGATTGTTAGCTCATTTCGGACTAACCATGATCGGGGTCATGGCCGCATGCATCATGTGAGGGGTGCAGCCGCTTCAGTATAGAGGCCACCCCATGTGGGACTTCAACGGGGAGGACGACGCCACCCACCACGGCCGTAAGGGGCCGGATTCGGCTGCCGCTCTAATAAAGATCTTGTCCGCTTTGTACAAGGGAGAAGAGGAGGAATTTCTCCGCGTCAACCCACAGGGTGGATTTTCTATGTACAATCCCCCAAGTTGGGTAAGTGGACACTTTTACTTGCCCACCCATTTTATATTCCCATCGTTAAATATTCAGTCTAACGACTTCAACGTACGAACTGCGCCAGGCTGTTAAAGAAATAAACAGCCCTCCTCCATAACCCGAGGATCCGGGATCATCCCTCGACCTGGCCTCTCAAGAGGATCCAGACTTATCTGTGGAGCTTATTGATGGGGTGTTTCATCAATTGAGCAAGGACAACGCCTTGGTGGCCATTACGGCCGATTACCCATGGCTACTCCCAACCTCACAGGTAACTGAGACCGAAGTCCCAGCACTTTGAAAAGGGATCTATCCTCGCGTGTTTTCGATTGCCGTATGACAACCGTGTTTTGCAGGGGAGGTCCTTGAGACGGGAGGCTGAGCCTGCGGCGACTAGCCAACGAGGGGCGGCAAGGCCCCTCGGGCTGAAAAGAAGTGCGGTCCAGACTGAGACGTCAACGCAAAGGTATAGCGCGCCATCTTATTCCCAGGTGTTATTACTTCAAGGCATATTAACGCTCGTGCTCTCTTCAGGACGAAGAGACCTGGCCGGACTATATCGGGAGAGGTTGCCAATCGCGCCTCCACCAGCCAGGCTCCATAGCCTGGTCCGGAAGCGGAGGCGAACACAAGGCGCGCACCGGATGCTCCTCCGATAGAGGATGCGGACAGGCTGTCTGCCACTAATTCCGAGGTGGAGAGTGCCATGAACCACAGGCGTCGCCAGACAGTTCTTCGCGACGCTTGTTTCTCCCAAGAGGCATTGAATGCCTTCAATTCGGGAGATGCGTACCTCCGTGCCGCTCAAAGTGGTCTAGCCAGAGCCACGGGGCAATATGTAAAAGACATACGGGTAAGAAAATTTTGGTAATTATATATATACCAGTAGCCCCCGAGACTTGAAACAGTTAGAATAACTGATTTAAGGATCATTTGTTATGCAGGTTCTTACAGAAAAGAATACCCTACTGTCCCAGGAGCTGGAAGAGTGCAAAGCCCAACTTGAGGCCGCACTAGCCGCGGCAGGGGAGCCCAAGGAGACCCCCTCTGGTAATATACGCTTCGAAAGATAGGTATTTTGCGAAGTGCGGCATGGGTGCAAATCTGACAAATGAAATTGCAGATGGCACCAGATTGAATCCGGAAAAGCAACAACTCCTACGCCAGCTAAAGGCTGGTGAGAGTGTGCTGACAAAGGTGAGGCGGGAGAAGAAAAATCTCCAAGATGCCAACACCAAGCTGGGCGTTGAACTGAAGGATGTTCGTGCCCAGCTGTTGGACTCCATTAAGGAGAATCAGCGGCTTCGACGCGACATATTTAGTAAGTGCTTAAACGAACTTTGAAAAAAAAGAGTTCAGTGAGGAAGTCGACTAACAGAGTAATGTTTGTAGGTATGCTAACAGGTCGTCCTGCAGAGGAAATGCCCGGTTCTACGGGTGACCTTCTTCCCGAGCTCTCACAACTGCACGAGCGAGTTCGGCAGGTGATGCAAGGCGTCGCCCAGGCCTTGAGGCCATCCGTCTCCATGCCCGAAGGCCTTGGGAGAGCTTGTAGAGAAGCTAAAGGGAGCGCGGTGGCGCTTCCGATTGTGGAAGATGTCGGCCTGCCGTCAAGGCACCAGGGAGGCCTGGGCCATGGTGAAGATGCGGTACACGAAGGCTGACCCAAACCACATGGCCGAGGTGAGACCCGTGGGGCCCGATGGGAAGGAGTTCCCTGTGAGCTTAGTATACGGCCAAGTAGAATTGGCCGCAAAGTATTCCCAACAGGACTGTAAGCTAGATAGCCTGTTAGATGGTATTGAAGAGGAATACCATCAGTCAGATTGACTATGTAATTTTAATTGACATGTGTAATGCCTTCTAGCCGGATTGTAGATCGTTTGTCATGGCCGACCTTTTCGCTTCAACCTCGGGACCTGACGGTCCGGAGTGTGTCTGAATACCCTCACGGTTATATAAGAACCGGGGTATGCATGGAGACCAGGTGTAGGGGTCATTAGTGCTTGAATAGACAAGTGCCCAACTGTTGAGGAACGTAGTAATTTCAAAAAAATTCCTACAGACACGCAAGATCATGGTGATGCTTAGCAAAGAGAGGGGAGAGTGTTGTCTACGTACCCTCGTAGACCGTTCGCGGAAGCGTTATATCAACGCAGTTGATGTAGTCGTACGTCTTCACGTCCGACCGATCCAAGTACCGAAAGCACGGCACCTCCGAGTTCTGCACACGTTCGGCTCGGTGACGTCCTCGCCTTCTCGATCCAGCAAGAGGGGCGAAGTAGTAGATGAGTTCCGGCAGCACGACAGCGTGGTGACGGTGTTGGTGAAGAACAATCTCCGCAGGGCTTCGCCTAAGCACTACGAAAACTATGACAGAGGATAAACTAGAGGAGACGGGGTTGCCAGCACACGGCTTGGTGTTTCTTGATGTGTCCTTTGTGCTAGCCCTGCCCCTCTATTTATATGTTGAGCCCTGGGGTCGAAACTTGGAGTAAAAGTCTCCACAAAGTCGGTTTCACCCGAAAGGCAAGAGTCCTTCTCGAACTCCAGGGCCAAACGCCAGTGATCCCGGCGTCTGGACCCAGACGCCAGGGACCCTAGCGTCTGGCCCCTGGACTCCGCAAAACTTCCTTTTGCACTTTCCAAAAACCTTGTGGGCTTTCCCCTTTGGCCCAAATAAAGTGTTCTCGTACCCAAACATTTCGGGAAACATCCGGAACCCCTTCCGGTGATTTCCGGAACCCTTCCGGTGACCAAACACTATTATCATATATATCAAACTTTATCTCCGAACCATTCCGGAGTTCCTCGTCATGTCCGTGATCTCATCTCGGACTTTGAACAACATCCAGTCACCAACATACATAACTCATATAGTACTATATCGTCAACGAACGTTAAGCGTGCGGACCCTACGGGTCGAGAACTATGTAGACATGACCGAGACACGTCTCCGGTCAATAACCAATAGCGCGACCTGATGCCCATATTGGCTCCTACATATTCTACGAAGATCTTTATCGGTCAGACCGCATAACAACATACGTTGTTCCCTTTGTCATCGGTATGTTACTTGCCCGAGATTCGATCGTCGGTATCCAATACCTAGTTCAATCTCGTTACCGGCAAGTCTCTTTACTCGTTCCGTAATACATCATCTCGCAACTAACATATTAGTTACAATGCTTGCAAGGCTTATGTGATGTGCATTACCGAGAGGGCCCATCGATACCTCTCCGACAATCGGAGTGACAAATCCTAATCTCGAAATACGCCAACCCAACATCTACCTTTGGAGACACCTGTAATGCTCCTTTATAATCACCCAGTTACGTTGTGACGTTTGGTAGCACCCAAAGTGTTCCTCCGGCAAACGGGAGTTGCATAATCTCATAGTCATAGGAACATGTATAAGTCATGAAGAAAGCAATAGAAACATACTAAACGATCGGGTGCTAAGCTAATGGAATGGGTCATGTCAATCAGATCATTCAACTAATGATGTGATCCCGTTAATCAAATAACAACTCCTTTGTCTATGGTTAGGAAACATAACCATCTTTGATTAACGAGCTAGTCAAGTAGAGGCATACTAGTGACACTCTGTTTGTCTATGTATTCACACATGTATTATGTTTCCGGTTAATACAATTCTAGCATGAATAATAAACATTTATCAAGATATAAGGAAATAAATAATAACTTTATTATTGCCTCTAGGGCATATTTACCCTTCAGTCTCCCACTTGCACTAGGGGTAATAATCTAGTTCACATCGCCATGTGATTTAACAACAATAGTTCACATCACCAAGTGATTAACACCCATAGTCCACATTGATATGTGACCAACACCCAAAGGGTTTACTATAGTCAATAATCTAGTTCACATTGTTTATGAGATTAACACCCAAAGAGTACTAAGGTGTGATCATGTTTTGCTTGTGAGACAATATTAGTCAACGGGTCTGTCACATACAGATCCGTAAGTATTTTGCGAATTCTATGTCTACAATGCTCTGCATGGAGCTACTGTTGGGGAACGTAGTAATTTCAAAAAAATTCCTACGCACACGCAAGATCATGGTGATGCATAGCAACGAGAGGGGAGAGTGTTGTCTACGTACCCACGCAGACCGACCACGGAAGCGTTGATACAACATAGAGGAAGTAGTCGTACGTCTTCCGGATCCAACCGATCCAAGCACCGTTACTCCGGCACCTCTGAGTTCTTAGCACACGTACAACTCGATGACGATCCCCGGGCTCCGATCCAGCAAAGCGTCGGGGAGGAGTTCCGTCAGCACGACGGCTTGGTGACGATCTTGATGTTCTACCGTCGTAGGGCTTCGCCTAAGCACCGCTACAATATGATCGAGGTGGAATATGGTGGCAGGCGGCACCGCACACGGCTAAGGAACGATATCAAGGATCAACTTGTGTGTCTAGAGGTGCCCCCTGCCCCCGTATATAAAGGAGCCAAGGGGGAGGGGGCAGCTGGCAAGGAGGAGGGCGCGGGAGGAGTCCTACTCCTACCAGGAGTAGGACTTCCCCCCCCCCCAATCCTAATTGGAATAGGATTCCCCGAGGGGGAAGAGAGTGAGGGGGGCCGGCCACCTCTCCTTGTCCTAATAGGACTTGGGGAGGGGGGAGGTGCCCGGCCCACCTTGGGCTTCCCCTTTCTCCTTTCCACTAAAGCCCACTAAGGCCCATATAGCTCCCGGGGGGTTCCGGTAACCTCCCGGTACTCCGGTAAAATCCCGATTTCACCCGGAACACTTCCGATATCCAAACATAGGCTTCCAATATATCAATCTTTATGTCTCGACCATTTCGAGACTCCTCGTCATGTCCGTGATCACATCCGGGACTCCGAACTAACTTCGGTACATCAAAATGCATAAACTCATAATAACTGTCATCGTAACATTAAGCGTGCGGATCCTACGGTTCGAGAACAATGTAGACATGACTGAGACACATCTCCGGTCAATAACCAATAGCGGGACCTGGATGCCCATATTGGCTCCTACATATTCTACGAAGATCTTTATCGGTCAGACCGCATAACAACATACGTTGTTCCCTTTGTCATCGGTATGTTACTTGCTCGAGATTCGATCGTCGGTATCCAATACCTAGTTCATTCTCGTTACCGGCAAGTCTCTTTACTCGTTCCGTAATACATCATCCCACAACTAACTCATTAGTTGCAATGCTTGCAAGGCTTATGTGATGTGCATTACCGAGAGGGCCCAGAGATACCTCTCCGACAATCGGAGTGACAAATCCTAATCTCGAAATATGCCAACCCAACATCTACCTTTGGAGACACCTGTAGAGCTCCTTTATAATCACCCAGTAACGTTGTGACGTTTGGTAGCACACAAAGTGTTCCTCCGGCAAACGGGAGTTGCATAATCTCATAGTCATAGGAACATGTATAAGTCATGAAGAAAGCAATAGCAACATACTAAACGATCGGGTGCTAAGCTAATGGAATGGGTCATGTCAATCAGATCATTCAACTAATGATGTGACCTCGTTAATCAAATAACAACTCCTTTGTCTATGGTTAGGAAACATAACCATCTTTGATTAACGAGCTAGTCAAGTAGAGGCATACTAGTGACACTCTGTTTGTCTATGTATTCACACATGTATTATGTTTCTGGTTAATACAATTCTAGCATGAATAATAAACATTTATCATGATATGAGGAAATAAATAATAACTTTATTATTGCCTCTAGGGCATATTTCCTTCAGTCTCCCACTTGCACCAGAGTCAATAATCTAGATCACATCGCTATGTGATTAACACCAATAGTTCACATCTTTATGTGATTGGTTCACATCTCCATGTGACTAACACCCAAAGGGTTTACTAGATTCAATAATCTAGTTCACATCGCTATGTGATTAACACCCAAAGAGTGATCATGTTTTGCTTGTGAGAGAAATTTTGTCAACGGGCCTGCCAAATTTAGATCCTTATGTATTTTGCAAAATCCTATGTCTACAATGCTCTGCATGGAGCTACTCTAGCTAATTGCTCCCACTTTCAATATGTATCCGGATTGATACTTAGAATCATCTGGATCAGTGTCAAAAACTTGCATCGACGTAACCCTTTATGATGAACCTTTTTTTTCACGTCCATAATCGAGAAACATATCCTTATTTCACTAAGGATAATTCTAACCGCTGTCCAGTGATCTACTCCTAGATCACTATTATACTCCCTTGCCAATCAGTGCAGGGTATACAATAGATCTGGTGTACAGCATGACATACTTTATAGAACCTATGGCCAAGGCATAGGAAATGACTTTCATTCTCTTTCTATCTTCTGCCGTGGTCGGGCTTTGAGTCTTACTCAACTTCACACCTTGTAATACAGGCAAGAACTCTTTCTTTGACTGTTCCATTTTGAAATACTTCAAAATCTTGTCAAGGTATGTACTCATTGAAAAAAACTTATCAAGCATCTTGATCTATCTCTATAGATCTTGGAGCTCAATATGTAAGAAGCTTCACCGAAGTATTTCTTTGAAAAACTCCTTTCAAACACTACTTTATGCTTTACAGAATAATTCTACATTATTTTCGATCAACAATATGTCATTCACATATACTTATCAGAAATGCTGTAGTGCTCCCACTCACTTTCTTGTACATACAGGCTTCACTGCAAGTCTGTATAAAACTATATGCTTCGATCAACTCATCAAAGCGTATATTCCAACTCCGAGAGGCTTGCACCAGTCCATAAATGGATCGCTGGAGCTTGCACATTTTGTTAGCACCTTTCAGATTGACAAAACCTTCTGGTTGCATCATATACAACTCTTCTTTAGTAAATCCATTAAGGAATGCAGTTTTGTTTATCCATTTGCCAGATTTCATAAAATGCGGCAATTACTAGCATGATTCGGACAGACTCAAGCATATATACGAGTGAGAAGCTCTCATCGTAGTCAACACCTTGAACTTGTCGAAAACCTTTTGCGACAATTCTAGCTTTGTAGATAGTAACACTACTATCAGCGTCCGTCTTCCTCTTGAAGATCCATTTATTCTCAATTGCTTGCCGATCATCGGGCAAGTCAACCAAAGTCCAAACTTTGTTCTCGTATATGGATCATATCTCAGATTTCATGGCCTCAAACCATTTCGCGGAATCTGGGCTCATCATCGCTTCCTCATAGTTTGTAGGTTCGTCATGGTCAAGTAACATGACCTTCAGAACAGGATTACCGTACCACTCTGGTGCGGATGTCACTCTGGTTTACCTACGAGATTCGGTAGTAACTTGACCTGAAGTTACATGATCATCATCATTAGCTTCCTCACTAATTGGTGTAGTAGTCACAAGAACAGATTTTTGTGATGAACTACTTTCCAATAAGAGAGAAGGTACAATTACCTTATCAAGTTCTACTTTCCTCCCACTCACTTCTTTCGAGAGAAACTCCTTCTCTAGAAAGGATCCATTCTCAGCAACGAATGTCTTGCCTTTGGATCTGTGATAGAAGGTGTACCCAACATTTTCTTTTGGGTATCCTATGAAGACGCACTTCTCTGATTTGGGTTTGAGCTTATCAGGTTGAAACTTTTTTCACATGAGTATTGCAACCTCAAACTTTAAGAAACGACAGCTTAGGTTTCTTGCCAAACCATAGTTCATACGGTGTCGTCTCAATGGATTTAGATGGTGCCCTATTTAACGTGAATGCAGTTGTCTCTAATGCATAACCCCAAAACGATAGTGGTAAATCGGTAAAAACATCGTAGGTCGCACCATATCTAATGAAGTACGGTTATGATGTTCGGACACACCATTACATTGTGGTGTTCCAGGTGGCGTGAGTAGTGAAACTATTTCACATTGTTTTAACTGAAGACCAAACTCGTAACTCAAATATTTTACCTCTACGATCATATCGCAGAAACTTTTATTTTCTTGTCACTATGATTTTCCACTTTACTCTGAAATTCTTTGAACTGTTCAAATGTTTCAGACTTATGTTTCATCAAGTCGATATCCCCATATCTGCTCAAATCATCTTGTGAAGGTCAGAAAATAATGATACCTGCTGTAAGCCTTAATATTAATCGGACCACATACATCAGTATGTATGATTTCCAACAAATCTATTGCTTGCTTCATTGTTCCGGAGAATGGCGTTTTAGTCATCTTGCCCATAAGGCATGGTTCGCAAGCATCAAGTGATTCATAATCAAGTGATTCCAAAATCCCATCAGCATGGAGTTTCTTCATGCGCTTTACACCAATATGACCTAAACGGCAGTGCCACAAATAAGTTGCACTATCATTATTAACTTCACATCTTTTGGTTTCAATATTATGAATATGTGTATCACTAAGATCGAGATCCAATGAACTATTTTCATTGGGTGTGTAACCATATAAGGTTTTATTCATGTAAACAGAACAACAATTTATTCTTTTACTTAAATGAATAACCATATTACAATAAACATGATCAAATCATATTCATGCTCAACGCAAACACCAAATAACACTTATTTAGGTTCAACACTAATCCCGAAAGTATAGGGAGTGTGCGATGATGATCATATCAATCTTGGAACCACTTCCAACACACATCGTCACTTCACCCTTAACTAGTCTCTGTTTATTCTGCAACTCCCGTTTCGAGTTACTAATCTTAGCAACTGAACTAGTATCAAATACTGAGGTTTTGCTATAAACACTAGTAAAGTTCACATCAATAACATGTATATCAAATGTACTTATGTTCACTTTGCCATCCTTCTTATCCGCCAATCACTTGGGGTAGTTCCGCTTCCAGTGACCAGTCCCTTTGCAGTAGAAGCAATTAGTCTCAGGCTTAGGACCAGACTTGGGCTTCTTCACTTGAGCAGCAACTTGCTTGCTGTTCTTCTTGAAGTTTCCCTTCTTCCCTCTGCCCTTTTCTTGAAACTAGTGATCTTGTCAACCATCAACACTTGATGTTTTTCTTGATTTCTACCTTCGTTGATTTCAGCATCACGAAGAGCTTGGGAGTTGTTTCCGTTATCCCTTGCATATTATAGTTCATCACGAAGTTCTACTAACTTGGTGATGGTGACTAGAGAATTCTGTCAATCACTATCTTATCTGGAAGATAAACTCCCACTTGATTCAAGCGATTGTAGTACCCAGACAATCTGAGCACATGCTCACTAGTTGAGCGATTCTCCTCCATCTTTTAGCTATAGAACTTGTTGGAGACTTCATATCTCTCAACTCGGGTATTTTCTTGAAATATTAACTTCAACTCCTGGAACATCTCATATGGTCCATGACGTTCAAAACGTCTTTGAAGTCCCGATTCTAAGCCATCAAGCATGGTGCACTAAACTATCATGTAGTCATCATATTGAGCTAGCCAAACGTTCATAACGTCTGCATCTGCTCCTGTAATAGGTCTGTCACCTAGCGGTGCATCAAGGACATAATTCTTCTGTGCAACAATGAGGATAAACCTCATATCACGGATTCAATCCGCATCATTGCTACTAACATCTTTTCAACACAATTTTCTCTAGGAACATATCAAAATAAACATATGAAAGTAACAACGCGAGCTATTGATCTACAACATAGATATGCTAATACTACCAGGACTAAGTTCATGATAAATTAAAGTTCAATTAATCATATTACTTAAGAACTCCCACTTAGATAGACATCCCTCTAATCCTCTAAGTGATCACGTGATCCAAATCAACTAAACCATGTCCGATCATCACGTGAGATGGAGTAGTTTCATTGGTGAACATCATTATGTTGATCATATCTACTATATAATTCACGCTCGACCTTTCGGTCTCTGTGTTCCGAGGCCATATCTGTATATGCTTGGCTCGTCAAGTATAACCTGAGTATTCCGCGTGTGCAACTGTTTTGCACCCGTTGTATTTGAACATAGAGCCTATCACACCCGATCATCACGTGGTGTCTCAGCACGAAGAACTTTCGCAACGGTGCATACTCAGGGAGAACACTTCTTGATAATTTAGTGAGAGATCATCTTATAATGCTACCGTCAATCAAAGCAAGATAAGATGCATAAAAGATAAACATCACATGCAATCAATATAAGTGATATGATATGGCCATCATCATCTTGTGCTTGTGATCTCCATCTCCGAAGCACCGTCATGATCACCATCGTCACCGGCGCGACACCTTGATCTCCATCGTAGCATCGTTGTTGTCTCGCCAATCTTATGCTTCCATGACTATCACTACCGCTTAGTAATAAAGTAAAGCATTACATCGTGATTGCATTGCATACAATAAAGCGGCAACCATATGGCTCCTTCCAGTTGCCGATAACTCGGTTACAAAACATGATCATCTCATACAATAAAATTAGTATCATGTCTTGACCATATCACATCACAACATGCCCTGCAAAAACAAGTTAGACGTCCTCTACTTTGTTGTTGCAAGTTTTACGTGGCTGCTACGGGATTTAAGCAAGAACCAATCTCACCTACGCATCAAAACCACAACGATAGTTTGTCAATTTGACTCCGTTTTAACCTTCGCAAGGACCGGGCATAGCCACACTTGGTTCAACTAAAGTTGGAGAGGCAGTCGCCCGCAAGCCACCTATGTGCAAAGCACGTCGGGGGAACCGGTCTCACGTAAGCGTACGCGTAATGTTGGTCCGGGTCGTCTCGTCCAACAATACTGCCGAACCAAAGTATGACATGCTGGTAGGCAGTATGACTTATATCGCCCACAACTCACTTGTGTTCTACTCGTGCATATAACATCAACATATAAAACCTAGGCTCTGATACCACTGTTGGGGAACGTAGTAATTTCAAAAAATTTCCTAGGCACACGCAAGATCATGGTGATGCATAGCAACGAGAGGGGAGAGTGTTGTCTATGAACCCACGCAGACCGACTGCGGAAGCGTTGATACAACGTAGAGGAAGTAGTCGTACGTCTTCCCGATCCGACCGATCCAAGCACCGTTACTCCGGCACCTCCGAGTTCTTAGCACACGTACAGCTCGATGACGATCCCCGGGCTCCGATCCAGCAAAGCTTCGGGGAGGAGTTCCGTCAGCACGACAGCGTGGTGACGATCTTGATGTTCTACCGTCGCAGGGCTTCGCCTAAGCACCGCTACAATATGATCGAGGTGGAATATGGTGGCAGGGGGCACCGCACACGGCTAAGGAACGATCTCAAGGATCAACTTGTGTGTCTAGAGGTGCCCCCTGCCCCCGTATATAAAGGAGCCAAGGGGGATGGGGCGGCCGGCCAGGAGGAGGGCGCAGGAGGAGTCCTACTCCTACCGGGAGTAGGACTCCCCCCCCCCCAATCCTAATTGGAATAGGATTCCCCGAGGGGGAAGAGAGAGAGGGGGGCCGGCCACCTCTCCTTGTCCTAATAGGACTAGGGGAGGGGGGAGGCGCGCGGCCCACCTTGGGCTGCCCCTTTATCCTTTCCACTAAAGCCCACTAAGGCCCATATGGCTCCCGTGGGGTTCCGGTAACCTCCCGGTACTCCGGTAAAATCCCGATTTCACCCGGAACACTTCCGATATCCAAACATAGGCTTCCAATATATCAATCTTTATGTCTCGACCATTTCGAGACTCCTCGTCATGTCCGTGATCACATCCGGGACTCCGAACTAACTTCGGTACATCAAAATGCATAAACTCATAATAACTGTCATCGTAACGTTAAGCGTGCGGACCCTACGGTTCGAGAACAATGTAGACATGACTGAGACACATCTCCGGTCAATAACCAATAGCGGGACCTGGATGCCCATATTGGCTCCTACATATTCTATGAAGATCTTTATCGGTCAGACCGCATAACAACATACGTTGTTCCCTTTGTCATCGGTATGTTACTTGCTCGAGATTCGATCGTCGGTATCCAATACCTAGTTCAATCTCGTTACCGGCAAGTCTCTTCACTCATTCCGTAATACATCATCCCGCAACTAACTCATTAGTTGCAATGCTTGCAAGGCTTATGTGATGTGCATTACCGAGAGGGCCCAGAGATACCTCTCCGACAATCGGAGTGACAAATCCTAATCTCGAAATACGCCAACCCAACATCTACCTTTGGAGACACCTGTAGAGCTCCTTTATGATCACCCAGTAACGTTGTGACGTTTGGTAGCACACAAAGTGTTCCTCCGGCAAACGGGAGTTACATAATCTCATAGTCATAGGAACATGTATAAGTCATGTAGAAAGCAATAGCAACATACTAAACGATCGGGTGCTAAGCTAATGGAATGGGTCATGTCAATCAGATCATTCAACTAATGATGTGACCTCGTTAATCAAATAACAACTCCTTTGTCTATGGTTAGGAAACATAACCATCTTTGATTAACGAGCTAGTCAAGTAGAGGCATACTAGTGACACTCTGTTTGTCTATGTATTCACACATGTATTATGTTTCCGGTTAATACAATTCTAGCATGAATAATAAACATTTATCAGGATATAAGGAAATAAATAATAACTTTATTATTGCCTCTAGGGTATATTTCCTTCAGCTACTCTAGCTAATTGCTCCCACTTTCAATATGTATCTAGATCGAGACTTAGAGTCATCCAGATCTGTGTCAAAACTTGCATCGACGTAACGTTTTACGACGAACCTTTTTGTCACCTCCATAATTGACAAATATTTCCTTATTCCACTAAGGATAATTTTGACCACTGTCCAGTAATCTACTCTTAGATCACTATTGTACTCCCTTGCTTAACACAGTGTAGGGTATACAATAGATCTGGTACACAGCATGACATACTTTATAGAACCTATGGACAAGGCATAGGGAATGACTTTCATTCTCTTTCTATCTTCTGCCATGGTTGGGCTTTGAGTCTTACTCAACTTCACACCTTGTAATACAGGCAAGAACTCTTTCTTTGACTGCTCCATTTTGAACTACTTCAAAATCTTGTCAAGGTATGTACTCATTGAAAAACTTATCAAGCGTCTTGATCTATCTCTATAGATCTTGAAGCTCAATATGTAAGCAGCTTCACCGAAGTCTTTCTTTGAAAAAACTCCTTTCAAACACTCCTTTATGCTTTACAGAATAATTCTACATTATTTCTGATCGACAATATGTCATTCACAAATACTAATCAGAAATGTTGTAGTGCTCCCACTCACTTTCTCGTAAATACAGGCTTCACCGCAAGTCTGTATAAAACTATATGCTTTGATCAACTCATCAAAGCATATATTCCAACTCCGAGATGCTTGCACCAATCCACAGATGGATCGCTGGAGTTTGCACATTTTGTTAGCACCTTTTGGATTGACAAAACCTTATGGTTGCATCATATACAACTCTTCTTTAATAAATCCATTAAGGAATGCAGTTTTGTTTATCCATTTGCCAGATTTCATAAAATGCGGCAATTACTAACATGATTCGGACAGACTCAAGCATAGATACGAGTGAGACACTCTCATCGTAGTCAACACCTTGAACTTGTCGAAAACCTTTTGCGACAATTCTAGCTTTGTAGATAGTAACACTACTATCAGCGTCCGTCTTCCTCTTGAAGATCCATTTATTCTCAATTGCTTGCCGATCATTGGGCAAGTCAACCAAAGTCCAAACTTTGTTCTCATACATGGATCATATCTCAGATTTCATGGCCTCAAACCATTTCGCGGAATCTGGGCTCATCATCGCTTCCTCATAGTTCGCAAGTTCGTCATGGTCTAGTAAACATGACTTCCAGAACAGGATTACCGTACCACTCTGGTGCGGATCTCACTCTGGTTTACCTACGAGATTCAGTAGTAACTTCATCTGAAGTTACATGATCATCATCATTAGCTTCCTCACTAATTGGTGTAGTAGTCACAAGAACAGATTTCTGTGATGAACTACTTTCCAATAAGGGAGAAGGTACAATTACCTTATCAAGTTTTCTACTTTCCTCCCACTCACTTCTTTCGAGAGAAACTCCTTCTGTAGAAAGGATCCATTCTTAGCAACTAATGTCTTGCCTTCGGATCTGTGATAGAAGGTGTACCCAACAGTCTCCTTTGGGTATCCTATGAAGACATATTTCTCCGATTTGGGTTTGAGCTTATCAGGATGAAAACTTTCTTCACATAAGCATCACACCCCAAAACTTTAAGAAACGACAACTTTGGTTTCTTGCCAAACCACAGTTCATAAGGCGTCGTATCAACGGATTTAGATGGGGCTCTTTTAACGTGAATGCAGTTGTCTCTAATGCATAACCCCAAAACGATAGTGGTAGATCGGTAAGAGACATCATAGATTGCACTATATCCAATAAAGTACGGTTATGACGTTCGGACACACCATTATGCTGTGGTGTTCCATGTGGCGTGAGTTTGTGAAACTATTCCACATTGTTTTAACTGAAGACCAAACTCGTAACTCAAATATTTGTCTCCGCGATCAGATCGTAGAAACTTTATTTTCTTGTCACGATGATTTTCCACTTCACTCTTAAATTCTTTGAACTTTTCAAATGTTTCAGACTTATGTTTCATCAAGTAGATATACCCATATCTGCTCAAATCATCTGTGAAGTTCAGAAAATAATGATACCTGTCGCGAGTCTCAATATTCATCGGACCACATACATCAGTATGTATGATTTCCAACAAATTTGTTCCTCGCTCCATTGTTCTGAAGAACGGAGTCTTAGTCATCTTGCCCATGAGGCATGGTTCGCAAGCATCAACTGATTCATAATCAAGTGATTCCAAAAGCCCATCAGCATGGAGTTTCTTCATGCGCTTTACACCAATATGACCTAAACATCAGTGCCACAAATAAGTTGCACTATCATTATTAACTTTGCATCTTTTGGTTTCAATATTATGATTATGTGTATTACTACGATCGAGATCCAACGAACTATTTTCATTGGGTGTGTAACCATATAAGGTTTTATTCATGTAAACAGAACAACAATTTATTCTCTTACTTAAATGAATAACCGTATTACAATAAACATGATCAAATCATATTCATGCTCAATGCAAACACCAAATAACACTTATTCAGGTTCAACACTAATCCCGAAAGTATAGGGAGTGTGCGATGATGATCATATCAATCTTGGAACCACTTCCAACACACATCATCACTTCACCCTTAACTAGTCTCTGTTTATTCTGCAACTCCTCTTTCGAGTTACTAATCTTAGCAACTGAACTAGTATCAAATACTGAGGGGTCGCTATAAACACTAGTAAAGTACACATCAATAACATGTATATCAAATATACTTATGTTTACTTTGCCATCCTTCTTATCTGCCAATCACTTGGGGTAGTTCCGCTTCCAGTGATTAGTCCCTTTGCAGTAGAAACACTTAGTCTTAGGCTTAGGACTAGACTTGGGCTTCTTCACTTGAGCAACTTGCTTGCTTTTCTTCTTGAAGTTCCCCTTCTTCCCTCTGCCCTTTTCTTGAAACTAATGGTCTTGTCTACTATCAACACTTGATGTTTTTCTCGATTTCTACCTTCGTCAATTTCCGCATTACGAAGAGCTTGCGAATCGTTTCTGTTATCCCTTGCATATCATAGTTCATCATGAAGTTCTACTAACTTGGTGATGGTGACTAGAGAATTCTATCAATGACTATCTTATCTGGAAGATTAACTCCCACTTGATTCAAGCGATTGTAGTACTCAGACAATCTGGGCACATGCTCACTAGTTGAGCGATTCTCCTCCATCTTTTAGCTATAGAACTTGTTGGAGACTTCATATCTCTCAACTCGGGTATTTGCTTGAAATATTAACTTCAACTCCTGGAACATCTCATATGGTCCATGACGTTCAAAACGTCTCTGAAGTCCCGATTCTAAGCCGTTAAGCATGGTACACTAAACTATCAAGTAGTCATCATATTGAGCTAGCAAAACGTTCATAACATCTGCATCTGCTCCTGCAATAGGTCTGTCACCTAGCGGTGTATCAAGGACATAATTCTTCTGTGCAGCAATTAGGATAAACCTCATATCACAGATCCAATCCGCATCATTGCTACTAACATCTTTCAACACAATTTTCTCTAGGAACATATCAAAATAAACACAGGGAAGCAACAACGCGAGCTATTGATCTACAACATAATTTGCAAAATACTACCAGGACTAAGTTCATGATAAATTTAAGTTCAATTTAATCATATTACTTAAGAACTCCCACTTAGATAGACATCCCTCTAATCTTCTAAGTGATCACGTGATCCAAATCAACTAAACCATGTCCGATCATCACGTGAGATGGAGTAGTTTCATTGGTGAACATCAATATGTTGATCATATCTACTATATGATTCACGCTCGACCTTTCGGTCTCCGTGTTCCGAGGCCATATCTGCATATGCTAGGCTCGTCAAGTATAACCTGAGTATTCTGCGTGTGCAACTGTTTTGCACCCGTTGTATTTGAACGTGGAACCTATCACACCCGATCATCACGTGGTGTCTCAGCACGAAGAACTTTCGCAACGGTGCATACTCAGGGAGAACACTTCTTGATAATTAGTGAGAGATCATCCTATAATGCTACCGTCAATCAAAGCAAGATAAGATGCATAAAAGATAAACATCACATGCAATCAATATAAGTGATATGATATGGCCATCATCATCTTGTGCTTGTGATCTCCATCTTCGAAGCACCATCGTGATCACCATCGTCACCGGCGCGACACCTTGATCTCCATCGTAGCATCGTTGTCATCTCGCCAATCTTATGCTTCCACGACTATCGCTACCATTTAGTGATAAAGTAAAGCATTACATCGCGATTGCATTGCATACAATAAAGCGACAACCATATGGCTCTTGCCAGTTGCCGATAACTCGGTTACAAAACATGATCATCTCATACAATAAAATTTAGCATCATGTCTTGACCATATCACATCACGACATGCCCTGCAAAAACAAGTTAGACGTCCTCTACTTTGTTGTTGCAAGTTTTATGTGGCTGCTACGGGCTTAAGCAAGAACCAATCTTACCTACGCATCAAAACCACAACGATAGTTTGTCAAGTTGGTGCTGTTTTAACCTTCGCAAGGACCGGGCGTAGCCACACTCGGTTAAACTAAAGTTGGAGAGGCTGTCGCCCGCAAGCCACCTATGTGCAAAGCACTTCGGGAGAACCGGTCTCGCGTAAGCGCACGCGTCATGTTGGTCCGGGTCGTCTCGTCCAACAATACCGCCGAACCAAAGTATGACATGCTGGTAAGCAGTATGACTTATATCGCCCACAACTCACTCGTGTTCTACTCATGCATATAACATCAACATATAAAACCTAGGCTCTGATACCACTGTTGGGGAATGTAGTAATTTCAAAAAAATTCCTACGCACACGCAAGATCATGGTGATGCATAGCAACGAGAGGGGAGAGTGTTGTCTACGTACCCTCGTAGACCATTCGCGGAAGCGTTATATCAACGCGGTTGATGTAGTCGTACGTCTTCACGTCCGACCGATCCAAGTACCGAAAGCACGGCACCTCCGAGTTCTGCACACGTTTGGCTCGGTGACGTCCTCGCCTTGTTGATCCAGCAAGAGGGGCGAAGTAGTAGATGAGTTCCGGCAGCACGACGGCGTGGTGACGGTGTTGGTGAAGAACAATCTCCACAGGGCTTCGCCTAAGCACTACGAAAACTATGACAGAGGATAAACTAGACGAGACGGGGTTGCCGGCACACGGCTTGGTGTTTCTTGATGTGTCCTTTGTGCTAGCCCTGCCCCTCTATTTATATGTTGAGCCCTGGGGTCGAAACTTGGAGTAAAAGTCTCCACAATGTCGGTTTCACCCGAAAGGCAAGAGTCCTTCTCGGACTCCAGGGCCAGACGCCAGGGATCCCGGCGTCTGGACCCAGACGCCAGGGACCCTGACGTCTGGCCCCTGGACTCCGCAAAACTTCCTTTTGCGCTTTCCAAAAACCTTGTGGGCTTTCCCCTTTGGCCCAAATAAAGTGTTCTCGTACCCAAACATTTCGGGAAACATCCGAAACCCCTTCCGGTGATTTCCGGAACCCTTCCGGTGACCAAACACTATTATCATATATATCAAACTTTATCTCCGGACCATTCCGGAGTTCCTCGTCATGTCCGTGATCTCATCTCGGACTCCGAACAACATTCGGTCACCAACATACATAACTCACATAGTACTATATCGTCAACGAACGTTAAGCGTGCGGACCCTACGGGTTCGAGAACTATGTAGACATGACCGAGACACGTCTCCGGTCAATAACCAATAGCGGGACCTGGATTCCCATATTGGCTCCTACATATTCTACGAAGATCTTTATCGTTCAGACCGCATAACAACATACGTTGTTCCCTTTGTCATCGGTATGTTACTTGCCCGAGATTCGATCGTCGGTATCCAATACCTAGTTCAATCTCGTTACCGGCAAGTCTCTTTACCCGTTCCGTAATACATCATCTCGCAACTAACATATTGGTTACAATGCTTGCAAGGCTTATGTGATGTGCATTACCGAGAGGGCTCAGAGATACCTCTCCGACAATCGGAGTGACAAATCCTAATCTCGAAATACACCAACCCAACATCTACCTTTGGAGACACCTATAATGCTCCTTTATAATCACCCAGTTACGTTGTGACGTTTGGTAGCACCCAAAGTGTTCCTCCGGCAAACGGGAGTTGCATAATCTCATAGTCATAGGAACATGTATAAGTCATGAAGAAAGCAATAGAAACATACTAAACGATCGGGTGCTAAGCTAATGGAATGGGTCATGTCAATCAGATCATTCAACTAATGATGTGATCCCGTTAATCAAATAACAACTCCTTTGTCTATGGTTAGGAAACATAACCATCTTTGATTAACGAGCTAGTCAAGTAGAGGCATACTAGTGACACTCTGTTTGTCTATGTATTCACACATGTATTATGTTTCCGGTTAATACAATTCTAGCATGAATAATAAACATTTATCATGATATAAGGAAATAAATAATAACTTTATTATTGCCTCTAGGGCATATTTCCTTCACCAACTAGTTATGTTATATTACATGGTTAGTAAGAAACATCTTCCAGGGAGAATAGTTCCGTTAGGGGTTCCTTTCCCTGGGAGGCACGCCCTAAAGTGCATGTCCATTATGCGAAAAGAGACGCATGAAAAACATCTGGGGGCGTATAGATAAATAAGTGAAAAAAGATCATCTTTAGTTCACCGACCAAGTATTCCCTTAAGAATGCTAGCTTTCGGCTTCACCCAGTCTAAGGTACACATCTGGCTGACCCGGCAGTAACAATCGCAGAGGTGCTCCCTTTACCACCTAGCCGAACAATCGGGAACGTAGGGGTAAGCACAGGAGCCAGGCAACCCAGCTTGGCCAAAACTTAAGTCATATCGATGCATATAATGGTGAATAAAAGGTACATGCGGAAGTGTGACACATGTGTTGGGCATGAAGCCCGTATAAATAAGCTTCTGTTTAAAGAAGCCACCAGGTTTAATGAGCGCGGATAGCGCATCACTTTATGAGCCTTTAAAGGCTATAAGAGAGAGAGAGAGAGAGAGAGAGGGGAGAAGGAGAGAAATGTAAGACAGAAAGTATATAAAAAATGGACAGAGGAAGGAGACGAACACAGAGTCCGGTGCTAGGCATAGAATCTTCGGAGACGGGCTGCGTTCCATGGGTTCGGCTCAAGTCGGTTATCCGATGCATCTCGCAGGCGGTACGCTCCACCAGTCAGGACTTGGTCAATTATGAAGGGACCTTCCCACTTGGGCTTGAGTTTGTCCTTTTTCTTATCCGGCAGGCGTAGAACTAATTCGCCAACTTTGTAAATTTTGGCCCGTACTTCTCTGCTTTGGTATCTTCGAGCCTGCTGTTGATAGAATGCGGAATGGGCTTTTGCCACGTCACGCTCTTCCTCCAAGGCGTCCAAACTTTCCTGCCGATCGAGCTCGGCTTCTCTTTCTTCGTACATGCGCACTGGAGGTGAGTCATGAATTATGTCGCAGGGCAAAACTGCCTGTGTGCCGTACACCATGAAGAATGGTGTGTATCCGGTGGTGCGATTCGGCGTGGTCCGCAGCCCCCAGAGTACGGAGTCGAGGTCCTCTACCCAGTGCGTATTAGATTCCTTAAGGGACCGCACTAATCTAGGTTTGATGCCGCTCATGATAAGACCATTTGCACGTTCGACCTGGCCGTTAGTTTGTGGGTGATAGACGGAAGCATAATCGAGCTTGATGCCCATGTATTTGCACCAGAGTTTTACCTCGTCGGCCGTAAAGTTCGTGCCGTTATCAGTGATGATGCTGTGGGGGACGCCGTAACAGTGTACAACCCCGGATATAAAGTCTATCATCGGTCCGTATTCGGCCGTCTTAACAGGCTTGGCTTCTATCCATTTGGTGACATATCCACCATGACCAGTAAGAATTTTTTTCTTGTGGGTTCCGCCTTTAAGGGGTCCAACCATGTCAAGCCCCCAGACCGCGAAGGGCCAAGTGATGGGGATAGTTTGGAGGGCGGTGGGTGGCATATGGCTTTGGTTTGCAAAAAGCTGGCAACCAACACATCGTTAGACTAAGTCCTGGGCGTCTGCCCGGGCCATCGGCCAATAAAAGCCTATACGAAAGGCCTTGCTTACAAGGGACCGAGCTGCAGCGTGATGACCGCCGAGTCCGGCATGAATTTCAGCCAGGAGGTTCCGCCCTTCCTCTTCGGAGAGGCACCTTTGAAGGACTCCGGTAGTGCTTTTCTTATAAAGCTCCCCCTCATGGACTTTATAGGCTTTAGATCGCCGTACTATGCAGCGTGCCTCATTTTGGTCCTCGGGGAGTTCCTGCCTAGTAAGGTAGGCGAGGAATGGTTCTGTCCATGGGGCGATGACGGCCATTATCACGTGGGCTGAAGGTGTTATTTCATTGGCAGAGCCTCCAATTATGTCAGAGTGTTCGGTGTCGGGCAGTGTGGTTGGGTCCGGCCTGTTATTGCCGGGTTCCCCTTCCCATGCTACGGGTGGCTTGAACAGCCTTTCCAAGAAGATGTTGGGGGGGGGGGACTACATCGCGTTTTGCGCCGATGCGTGCCAGGCCATCTGCCGCCTGATTATTTTCCCGGGCTATATGGTGAAATTCGAGCCCTTCGAACCGAGCTGACATTTTTAGGATGGCGTTGCGATAAGCTGCCATTTTTGGATCCTTGGCATCAAAGTCTCCATTTATTTCGGATATTGCGAGGTTTGAGTCCCCGCGCACCTCTAGGCGTTGAATGCCCATGGATACTGCCATCCGGAGACCATGTAAAAGGGCCTCATATTCGGCTGCATTGTTGGAGTCTGTGTACATTATCTGGAGTACGTATTGAACTGTGTCTGCTATGGGGGACGTCAAAACGATGCCAGCCCCTAGACCGGCCAACATTTTGGAGCCGTCGAAGTGCATGACCCAGTTTGAATATGTGCCGCACTCTTTAGGGAGTTCGGCCTCCGTCCATTCTGCGACGAAGTCGGCCAAAACTTGCGACTTGATAGCTCGCCGTGGCTTGTAAATTATGTCGAACGGGAGGAGCTCAATGGCCCATTTTGCAATCCGGCCTGTCGCGTCGCGGTTGTTTATAATATCGTTAAGTGGCACTTCCGAGGCTATTGTTATTGAACACTCTTGAAAGTAGTGTCGCAGCTTCCGGGATGCCATAAATACCGCGTACGCAATCTTTTGATAATGCGGGTACCATGACTTGCACGGAGTAAGGACAGTGGACACATAGTAGACCGACTTTTGAAGGGGGAATTTGTGTCCGTCCGTTTCTCGTTCGACGACGAGCACTGCGCTTACGACCTGATGGGTTGCTGCAATGTATAATAGCATTGGTTCGCCAATGTTTGGCGCGGCCAGGACTGGGTTTGTTGCCAAGAGGCTTTTATTTCATCGAGTCCGGCCGTGGTTGCATCCGTCCACTCGAAGTGTTTGGTGCGCCGAAGGAGCCGGTAAAGGGGTAGGGCCTTTTCTCCCAAGTGGGAGATAAAGCGGCTTAGAGCCGCCACGCATCCGGTTAATTTTTGTATTTGTTTGAGGTCCTTCGGGATATCCAATTGTGACAGAGCTCGGATGTTGGCTGAATTTGCTTCAATTCGTCTATCGGATACAATGAAGCCCAAGAGCTGTCCGGCTGCAACGCCGAAAACGCATTTTTCTGGGTTGAGCTTGATGTCGTATGTTCGGAGGTTATCAAATGTTAGCCTCAAGTCGTCTACTAGAGATTTGACATGTCTTGTTTTAACGACCACATCATCTACGTATGCCTCCACTATTTTGCCGATCTGGTTTGCCAGACATGTCTTAATCATGTGCTGATATGTTGCGCCGGCATTTTTGAGCCTGAAGGGCATTGTGTTGAAGCGGAATGGGCCGTATGGTGTGATGAATGCTGTTGCAGCTTGGTCTAACTCTGCCATCTTTATTTGATGGTAGCCGGAGTATGCATCGAGGAAACACAACGAATCGTGTCCTGCAGTAGCATCGATAATTTGATCGATGCGGGGGAGAGGGAAGGGATCATTTGGGCAAGCCTTGTTAAGGTCTTTAAAATCAATGCACAAGCGCCATGATTTGTCCTTCTTTGGTACCATCACCAGGTTTGCTAGCCAGTCCGGGTGTTTTATATCTTTGATGAATCCGGCCTCCAATAACATGGCTAGTTCCTCTCCCATGGCATGTCTCTTAGGTTCGGAAAACGCCGAAGAGCTTGTTTGACTGGCTTGAATCCTTTTAGGATATTTAAGCTATGTTCGGCCAGCCTGCGTGGGATTCCTGGCATGTCTAAAGGGTGCCAGGCAAAAATGTCCCACTTCTCTCATAGGAACTCTTGTAGTGCGGCGTCTACATCAGGGTTTAACTGTGCCTCGATGGAAGCTGTTTTATTGGGGTCCGTTGGATGGACCTGGAATTTTACTATTTCGTCCGCCGGTTTAAAGGAGGTGGACTTGGATCTTTTGTCAAGTATCACATCGTCCCTATTCACCATGGAGCGCAGCGCAGTCAGTTCCTCAACTGCTAGGGCTTCGGATAGCGCCTCGAGGGCCAGTGCGGCTGTCTTGTTTTCGGCGCGGAGTGCCATGTCCGGATCACTAGTGAGAGTGATGATTCCGTTAGGCCCGGGCATCTTGAGCTTCATGTACCTATAATGGGGTATTGCTTGGAAGATTGTAAACGCTTCCCGCCCTAGTAGAGCGTGATATCCGATACTGAATGGGGTCACTTGGAACGTGACCTCTTCGGACCTGTAATTATCCGGCGTGCCAAACACCACATCTAGTGTGATTTTTCCTGTACAACGCGCTTCCCGACTGGGGATTATTCCTCTAAAGGTTGTGCTGCTTCACTCAATGCGGTTCCAGTCTATTTCCATTTTTGAAGGGTTTCCTCATAAATGAGGTTCAATCCGCTGCCGCCATCCATGAGTACCTTGGTAAGACGAAATCCGTCCACTATTGGACTGAGGACCAATGCGGCTGGTGCTCGGGCTGTTCGGAATTTAGGTTCATCACTGGCGTTAAAAGTAATAGCTGTGTCACTCCAAGGCTGTGGAGTGTTCTTTTTCGCATATTATTTGATGCGGAAGTCTCGAAGACTGTTAATACCGTACTGGTGTCTCTGGGGTGGCTTTCTGGAATTAGGAGATCTTCGCCAATTTTTGCCACCTGCCGGAGTATCCAACATGCTCTAAGGCTGTGAGTTGGTGTGGCGCCCTCTGTACTGTGAATTTTACAGGGTCCATTAAGCCATCCTTCCAGTATGGTTCTGTGCCCTGTAGAGGGCTTTTGCTTTTTGGTATTAAACCCGGGTGTCTGGCGATGATGCACCCTTTTATTTTGGACTGGGTTTGTATTCAGGGCCGGATTGTCCCAAAATTTTATTTCGGTTTTCCAGGCGCTTTCCATCGCACAGTACTTTCATACTATGGACGCCAAGTCAGCGAAGCGTGTAATATCATGATTACTTATGGCGTTGAGGATTCCCTTGTCTGTGCAATTATTGCAGAAGAATGAAATTGCGTCTTCCTCACAGCAGTCCTTTATCCTGTTCATAACCAGGAGGAATCTGGCCCAATAATGATGTACTGTTTCTTTGGGCTCTTGCCTAATTTGGGATAGATCGCTTATGTACGGGTGGGTGGGTGGAATCAAATCCGAAACCTCACCCAATCTGAGACCCACGGGCCAAGGAGTTTCCGAACTCGGAAGTTTGGATTCTTGGATGCTGTCCAATGAATCTAGCCTCTCGCCTGACTTTAAGTTCAGGTCTTGAGTGATGTCCTCCCCTCCACGGGTATTCAGTTGGAGGGATCGGGAATACGGACGTAGCTAGTCCTTAAGATAGATGAAGGGTCGCCGCACTGTCCCTCTACCACGGCAATGTGATGGGTGACCTGGGGAGAGTTAATCTCTGTCAGATTGGGTTTAAGCCCAATCTGGTCGTAATCCGTAGCGACTCCCACGGCGGCGATGTGATCCAAGAGCTCGTTTAGGAAAGAGAACTCCAGGATCTAGCTGCTCGGCGAATTCCGAGCTGACATGAAGATTGCTTTCGATGACCCGAGAGGTCATCGTGGCGCAGCAGCCGAACAGGCGGTTATAAGGAAACCACCTAGCCAGAGAGTTTGGCCGACAGCCAAAGCTCCCTTAGCAACGGTGCCGTCTTTAAAGACGGGATGAGGCATCCTTCCTGATGGCGACGGTACAGAGGAACTCTCAATGAAATCACCAATGTCGGTGTCAAAACCGGCGGATCTCGGGTAGGGGGTCCCGAACTGTGCGTCTAGGCGGATGGTAACAGGAGACAAGGGGCACGATGTTTTTACCCAGGTTCGGGCCCTCTCGATGGAGGTAAAACCCTACGTCCTGCTTGATTAATATTGATGATATGGGTACTACAAGAGTAGATCTACCACGAGATCAAGGAGGCTAAACCCTAGAAGCTAGCCTATGGTATGATTGTTCTACGGACTAAAACCCTCCGGTTTATATAGACACTGGAGAGGACTAGGGTTACACAGAGTCGGTTAAAATGGTAGGAGATCTACATATCCGTATCGCCGAGCTTGCCTTCCACGCCAAGGAAAGTCCCTTCCGGACACGGGACGAAGTCTTAAATCTTGTATCTTCATAGTCCAGGAGTCCGACCGAAGGTATAGTCCGGCTATCTAGACACCCCCTAATCCAGGACTCCCTCAATAGGTAACTACTTTATTTAGTAAGTGATATTTATAACTAGTTTATTTATATTAAGTGCTTAATAGAACTAGTTTATTTAGTAAGTAGTCATTAAAACTAGTTTATTTAGTAAGTAGTTAATAAGACTAGTTTATTTACTGTTAGGATTATATATAAGATATTTTCAAATGTTATTTTTTCATATTTTGAACCATTGAAATGCAATGACCATCGATAAGTGGCCTATGTTTTGCCAGAGTGTTGATTAATTTCCGTTCCGACAAATTTCAGGCGCTCGATATGTCCTTTTTTAGCAAAGGTCATGCCGTATTTTTTGGGGTTTGCCGTTGAGTTATAATCTTTGAATTTTGAACACAGGAGATGTCTGATGACGATGGGATCCCGGAGTGTGTGTACTGCTATGATGACCGAGGTGTGTGCGACATGTTTCCTCACCTGCAAAACGATAGGTTTTTCACCGTGAAGCTGGAAGAGACCTTCGATGTTTGTACGGTATGCAACGACAAGCATTTCATCGTATTTCATATCATCACTTGTGCTTCTTTTGTTCAACATGTAATTTATGTATTTTTTCAATTCGATTAGTACATCCCGTGCCATGCTAGACCATATGTATTGGAGAAGCTTGGTTTTGGTTTAGATGACTTTGAGAATGTGGAGACGAGGAGGGCTCACTTAAGAACTAAACATGGTTATGAGTTCCTGGTTAAGTTGTACAATGCGGTCGATCGCTCCCATTTTGGTTGCCCTAATTGGGAAGCTCTCTGCAAGTCATATGGATTTGAGGAGGGAATGCGAATAAGATTTGATATTCGTCCCGAAGATTATGATGATGATGATAATATCGACATCTGGGTGGATGTGGATATGCCTCCAGTTTTGCCTAGATGTGAGTTTGCCAAACTAATTTGTTAAGTTCAGTAATTTATGTTCTTAATTTAAAACTATTTGGTGTTCGTCCGTACTAAACTTATTTATTTATAATTTTCAGCTTATTTCTTATCTTCAAGAAATACTCGGAAGGTAGTAGACAACACATACTACAGCTATGACTCCAAGCTTAATTGTGAGGAGAAAGGTTATCTTGTCTCATTCATAGAAGATGTTGAGGCCTTCAAAAACAGTCACTCTATCAGCCCAAATTATACTAGATACATGCCACTAGTCCATACATTTCTTGATGATAACTTCGTTGCCAAAAACTTGGTAAGATTTTGTTAATGATGGTAACTTCATTGCATACATTATTCTTAAGTAAACCATTGCTAACTATATATGTTACTATTCCATTTTTGAACAGAGGCTCCCGAAGCAGGTTGTGCCTGATATGCTATTTACTGAAGGTGATATGCATATGGTTAGCTTACGACCAACTCCTTCGGTGGCTTACCATACTGCATACTCGATTTCTTCAAATGATGGAAGGCTCAAAATCAAAGATTGGAGCAAAGTGATGAATGCGCACATGCAAATAATTGGAGACAAAATGAATGTGCGCAAGCCACAAGTTGGAGATAGGTTTATGTCCATTCTCCATTATGGTGAAGGACTGGTTTATCTGTTTTATGGTATTTTAGCTAGGAGAGAGGAGTAGGTCCTAAGTATTAAGAACAATTAGTTAGTGTTGATTATGTATGACTACAATGTCTTAGACTTGATGGTGATGCTGAGTAGGAGTAGTGATTATGATTACTATGATGATGATGAGGAGGAGTTGTTATTATAACTAGTGACGAAGTTGTTATATGACATTGGACGAAAATGATGATTATGAGGAGTTATGTGACAATGATGTATTATTATGATAAGTTGTTAATGATATTATGATGATGATGATAAGTTATTATGTCATTGGGTGAAAGAACCGCCGATTAGTTTCAAATGGACGGATCCAAACTGACCATTGGTTACTTTGGATCCACGCACTTGAAACTAATCCAAGGTTCTTTCACCTAGTGATTTAATAACTCATTATGATGTAAAAACAATCTCTAAATTGCTACTGTATGAAAAATTGTATACATGTATATGAATACGACCTAAAATTCAAGAGAAATGGAATAGGGAATAATAGTAGGTAGCGATTGTTTTCGAAAGTGCTACTAGTAATTAGCAGTAGCGCTTGACTGGGCAAGCGCTACTACTAAGTATATATAGCAGTAGCGAGTGCCTGTAGGTGCTACTGCTAAGCATTAGCTGTAGCGCCTTATCAGTAGCGTGCCTACCCGCGCTACTGATAGGCCAAAAACCGGTGCTACTGCTAGGCTTTTCCCTAGTAGTGAGGCATCACGTCCGAGACAAGTAGACCGACTCCTGCCTGCATCTACTACTATTACTCCACTCATCGACGCTATCCAGCATGCATCTAGAGTATTAAGTTCATGAAAACAGAGTAACGCCTTAAGCAAGATGACATGATGTAGAGGGATAAATTCATGCAATATGATACAAAAAAACCATCTTGTTATCCTCGATGGCAACAATACAATACGTGCCTTGCTGCCCCTACTGTCACTTGGAAAGGACACCGCAAGATTGAACCCAAAGCTAAGCACTTCTCCCATTGCAAGAAAAACCAATCTAGTAGGCCAAACCAAACTGATAATTGGAAGAGACTTGCAAAGATAACCAATCATACATAAAAGAATTCAGAGAAGATTCAAATACTGTTCATAGATTGATCATAAACCCACAATTCATCGGTCTCAACAAACACACCGCAAAAAGAAGATTACATCGAATAGATCTCCACGAGAGAGGGGGAGAACATTGTATTGAGATCCAAAAAGAGAGAAGAAGCCATCTAGCTACTAACTATGGACCCGAAGGTCTGAGGTAAACTACTCACACTTCATCGGAGGGGCTATGGTGTTGATGTAGAAGCCCTCCGTGGTGGATGCCCCCTCTGGCGGAGCTCCGGAACAGGTCCCAAGATGGGATCTCATGGGTACAGAAGGTTGAGGCGGTGGAATTAGGTTTTTGGCTCCTATTCTGATCGTTTGGGGGTACGTAGGTATATATAGGAGGAAGAAGTACATCGGTGGAGCAATGTGGGGCCCATGAGGGTGGAGGGAGCGCCCCCTACCTCGTGGCCTCCTCGAAGCTTCCTTGACTTAGGGTCCAAGTCTCCTGGATCGTGTTCGGTGAGAAAATCACGTTCCCAAAGGTTTCATTCCGTTTGGACTCCATTTGATATTCCTTTTCTGTGAAACTCTGAAATAGGCAGAAAACAACAATTCTCGGCTGGGCCTCCGGTTAATAGGTTAGTCCCAAAAATAATATAAAAGTGGAAAATAAAGCCCAATATTGTCCAAAACAGTAGATAATATAGCATGGAGCAATCAAAAATTATAGATACGTTGGAGACGTATCAGGCATCCCCAGGCTTAATTCCTGCTCGTCCTCGAGTAGGTAAATGATAAAAACAGAATTTTTGATGCGGAGTGCTACTTGGCATAATTTCAATGTAATTCTTCTTAATTGTGGTATGAATATTCAGATCTGAAAGATTCAAGATAAAAGTTCATATTGACATAAAAATAATAATACCTCAAGCATACTAACTAAGCAATTATGTCCTCTCAAAATAACATGGCCAAAGAAAGTTCATCGCTACAAAATCATAGAGTTTAGTCATGCTCCATTTTCATCACACAAGAATGCTCTCATCATGCACAACCCCGATGAAAATCCAAGCAATTGTTTCATACTTTAGTAATCTCAAACCTATAAACTTTCACGCAATATATGAGCGCGAGAGCTATAAATGTATGAAAGCTCAACAAAAAAACTAAGTGGGTGTGCATCCAACTTGCTTGCTCACGAAGACCTAGGGCACTTGAGGAGGCCCATTGTTGGAATATGCAAGCCAAGTTCTATAATGAAAATTTCCCACTAGTATATGAAAGTGGCAAAAACAAGAGACTCTCTATCATGAAGATTATAATGCTACTTTGAAGCACAAGTGTGGCAAAGGATAGTAGCATTGTCCCTTCTCTCTTTTTCTCTCATTTTTTTGGGCCTTCCTTTTTGCATGGCCTTTCTCTCTTTTTTTATTCCTCACTTGGGACAATGCTCTAGAAAATGATCATCATCACACTTCTATTTATTTACAACTCAATGATTACAACTCGATACTATAACAAAGTATGACTCTACATGAATGCCTCCGGCGGTGTACCGGGATATGCGATGAACCAAGAGTGACATGTATGAAAGAATTATGAACGGTGGCTTTGCCACAAACTATGTCAATTACATGATCATGCTAAGCAATATGACAATGATGAATGTGTCATGATAAATGGAATGGTGGAAAGTTGCATGGAAATATATCTCGGAATGGCTATGAAAATGCCATAATAGGTAGGTATGGTGGCTGTTTTGAGGAAGATATAAGGAGGTTTATGTGTGAAAGAGCGTATCATATCACGGGGTTTGGATGCACCAGCGAAGTTTGCACCAACTCTCAATGTGAGAAAGGGCAATGCACGGTACCGAAGAGGCTAGCAATGATGGAAGGTTGCGAGTGTGTATAATCCATGGACTCAACATTAGTCATAAAGAACTCACATACTTATTGCAAAAATCTACAAGTCATCAAAAACCAAGCACTACGCGCATGCTCCTAGGGGGATAGATTGGTAGGAAAAGACCATCGCTCGTCCCCGACCGCCACTCATAAGGAGGACAATCAAAGAGCACCTCATGTTTCAAATTTGTTACATAACGTTTACCATACGTGCATGCTACGGGACTTGCAAAATTCAACACAAGCATTTCTCAAATTCACAACTACTTAACTAGCATGACTTTCAAATTATTACCTCCATATCTCAAAACAATCATCAAGCATCAAACTTCTCTTAGCATTCAACACACTCATAAGAAAGTTTTTACTATTTTGATACCTAGCATATTAGGATTATTTAAGAAAATTACCATGTTATTTAAGACTCTCAAAATAATCTAAGTGAAGCATGAGAGATCAATAGTTTCTATAAAATAAATCCACCACCATGCTCTAAAAGATATAAGTGAAGTACTAGAGCAAAACTATATAACTCAAAGGATATAAGTGAAGCTCAATGTCCGACCACGGCAGAAGATATAGAAGAGATGAGTGTCATCCCCTATGCCTCAGCCATAGGTTCTATTATGTATACCATGCTGTGTACCAGACCTGATGTAAACCTTGCCGTAAGTTTGGTAGGAAGGTACCAAAGTAATCCCGGCAAGGAACACTAGACAGCGGTCAAGAATATCCTGAAGTACCTGAAAAGGACTAAGGAAATGTTTCTCGTTTATGGAGGTGACGAAGAGCTCGTCGTAAAGGGTTACGTCGACGCTAGCTTCGACACAGATCTGGATGACTCTAAGTCACAAACCGGATACGTGTATATTTTGAATGGTGGGGCAGTAAGCTGGTGCAGTTGCAAGCAGAGCGTCGTGGCGGGATCTACATGTGAAGCGGAGTACATGGCAGCCTCGGAGGCAGCACATGAAGCAATTTGGGTGAAGGAGTTCATCACCGATCTAGGAGTCATACCCAATGCGTCGGGGCCAATCAAACTCTTTTGTGACAACACTGGAGCTATTGCACTTGCCAAGGAGCCCAGGTTTCACAAGAAGACCAGGCACATCAAGCGTCGCTTCAACTCCATTCGTGAAAATGTTCAAAATGGAGACATAGATATTTGTAAAGTACATACGGACCTGAATGTAGCAGATCCATTGACTAAACCTCTCCCTAGAGCAAAACATGATCAACACCAGAATTCCATGGGTGTTCGATTCATCACAATGTAACTAGATTATTGACTCTAGTGCAAGTGGGAGACTGTTGGAAATATGCCCTAGAGGCAATAATAAAAGCATTATTATTATATTTCCTTGTTCATGATAATTGTCTTTTATTCATGCTATAATTGTGTTATCCAGAAATCGTAATACATGTGTGAATAATAGACACCAACATGTCCCTAGTAAGCCTCTAGTTGACTAGCTCGTTGATCAACAGATAGTCATGATTTCCTGACTATGGACATTAGATGTCATTGATAACGAGATCACATCATTAGGAGAACGATGTGATGGACAAGACCCAATCCTAAACATAGCACAAGATCGTATAGTTCGTTTGCTAGAGTCTTCCAATGTCAAGTATCCTTTCCTTAGACCATGAGATCGTGTAACTCCCGGATACCGTAGGAGTGCTTTGGGTGTACCAAACATCACAACGTAACTGGGTGACTATAAAGGTATACTACGGGTATCTCCGAAAGTGTCTGTTGGGTTGACACGTATCAAGACTGGGATTTATCACTCATAATGAGCTCAAAGTGACCAAGTGTCTGGTTACGGGATCATGCATTGCGGTACGAGTAAAGTGACTTGCCGGTAACGAGATTGAACGAGGTATTGGGATACCGACGATCGAATCTCGGGCAAGTAACATACCGATTGACAAAGGGAATTTTATACGGGGTTGCTTGAATCCTCGACATCGTGGTTCATCCGATGAGATCATCGATGAGCATGTGGGATCCAACATGGGTATCCAGATCCCGCTTTTGGTTATTGACCGGAGAGTCGTCTCGGTCATGTCTACATGTCTCCCGAACCCGTAGGGTCTACACACTTAAGGTTCGGTGACGCTAGGCTTGGAGGGATATGTATATGCAGTAACCCGAATGTTGTTCGGAGTCCCGGATGAGATTCCGGACGTCACGAGGAGTTCCGGAATGGTCCGGAGGTAAAGAATTATATGTAGGAAGTGCTATTTCGGGCAGCGGGACAAGTTTCGGGGTCACCGGTATTGTACCGGGACCACCGGAAGGGTCCCGGGGGTCCACCGGGTGGGACCACCTGCCCCGGGGGGGCACATGGGCTGTAGGGGGTGCGCCTTGGCCTATATGGGCCAAGGGCACCAGCCCCAAAAGGCCCATACGCCTAGGGTTCAAGGAAGGGAAGAGTCCCAAAGGGGGAAGGCACCTCCTAGGTGCCTTGGGGAGGAGGGATTCCTCCCTTGGCCGCACCCCCCTAGGAGATTGGATCTCCTAGGGCCGGCGCCCCCCCCTTGGACTCCCTATATATAGTGGGGAAGGAGGGCCTCTTATAACACATCTTTGGTGCCTCCCTCTCCCTCTCCAACACATCCTCCTCCTCCATAGTGCTTGGCGAAGCCCTGCCGGAGTACTGCAGCTCCACCACCACCACGCCGTCGTGCTGCTGTTGGAGCCATCTTCCTCAACCTCTCCTTCCCCATTGCTGGATCAATAAGAAGGAGACGTTACGCTGACCGTACGTGTGTTGAACGCGGAGGTGCCGTCCGTTTGGTGCTAGGATCTCCGGTGATTTGGATCACGTCGAGTACACCTTCCTCATCCCCGTTCTTTGAACGCTTCCGCGCGTGATCTACAAGGTATGTAGATGCAATCCAATCACTCGTTTCTAGATGAACTCCTAGATGGATCTTGGTGAAACCGTAGAATTTTTTTGTTTTCTGCAACGTTCCCCAACAGTGGCATCATGAGCTAGGTCTATGCGTAGTTCTTTTTGCACGAGTAGAACACAATTTGTTATGGGCATAGATGTTGTCAACTTTCTTGCCGCTACTAGTCTTATCTTGCTTCAACGGTATTGTGGGATGAAGCGGCCCGGACCAACCTTACACGTACGCTTACATGAGACCGGTTCCACCGACTAACATGCACTAGTTGCATAAGGTGGCTGGCGGGTGTCTGTCTCTCCCACTTTAGTTGGAGCGGATTCGATGAAAAGGGTCCTTATGAAGGGTAAATAGAAGTTGACAAATCACGTTGTGGCTTTCACGTAGGTAAGAAAACGTTCTTGCTAGAACCCTACTTCAGCCACGTAAAACTTGCAACAACAATTAGAGGACGTCTAACTTGTTTTTGCAGCAAGTGCTTTGTGATATGATATGGCCAAAGTTGTGATGAATGATGAATGATCTATATGTGATGTATGAGATGTTCATGCTATTGTAATAGGAACCACGACTCGCATGTCGATGAGTATGACAACCGGCAGGAGCCATAGGAGTTGTCTTTATTTTTTTGTATGACCTGCGTGTGATTGAGAAACGCCATGTAAATTACTTTACTTTATTGCTAAACGCGTTAGCCATAGTACTAGAAGTAATAGTTGGCGAGCAACTTCATGGAGACACAATGATGGAGATCATGGTGTCATGCCGGTGACAAGATGATCATGGAGCCCCAAGATGGAGATCAAAGGAGCTATGTGATATTGGCCATATCATGTCACTATTATTATTTGATTGCATGTGATGTTTATCATGTTTTTGCATCTTGTTTACTTAGAACGACGGTAGTAAATAAGATGATCCCTCATAATAATTTCAAGAAAGTGTTCCCCCTAACTGTGCACCGTTGCGACAGTTCGTTGTTTCGAAGCACCACATGATGATCGGTTGTTAGATTCTAACGTTCACATACAACGGGTGTAAGATAGATTTACACATGCAAACACTTAGGTTGACTTGACGAGCCTAGCATGTACAGACATGGCCTCAGAACACAGAAGACCGAAAGGTCGAGCATGAGTCGTATAGTAGATACGATCAACATGAAGATGTTCACCGATGTTGACTAGTCCGTCTCACGTGATGATCGGACACGGCCTAGTTAACTCAGATCATGTTATACTTAGATTACTGGAGGGATGTCTATCTAAGTGGGAGTTCATTGAATAATTTGATTAGATGAACTTAATTATCATGAACTTAGTCTAAATTTTTTACAATATGTCTTGTAGATCAAATGGCCAACGTAGTCCTCAACTTCAACGCGTTCCTAGAGAAAACCAAGCTGAAAGACGATGGCAGCAACTACACGGACTGGGTCCGAAACCTGAGGATCATCCTCATAGCTGTCAAGAAAGATTATGTCCTACAAGCACCGCTAGGTGACACACCTGTTCTCCCTGCAGAACAAGACGTTATGAACGCTTGGCAGGCACGTACCGATGACTACTCCCTCGTTCAGTGCGGCATGCTTTACAGCTTAGAGCCGGGGCTCCAAAAGCGTTTTGAGAGACACGGAGCATATGAGATGTTCGAAGAGCTAAAAATGATTTTCCAAGCTCATGCCCGGGTCGAGAGATATCAAGTCTCCGACAAGTTCTTCAGCTGTAAGATGGAGGAAAACAGTTCTGTCAGTGAGCACATACTCACTATGTCTGGGTTGCATAACCGCTTGACTCAGCTGGGAGTTAATCTCCCGGATGACGTGCTCATTGAAATAATCCTTCAGTCGCTTCCACCGATCTACAAGAGCTTTGTGATGAACTTCTATATGCAGGGGATGGAAAAGACCATTCCTGAAGTATTTGCAATGCTGAAATCAGCAGAGGTAGAAGTCAAAAAGGAACATCAAGTGTTGATGGTGAATAAAACCACTAAGTTCAAGAAGGGCAAGGGAAAGAAAGCCTTCAAGAAGAACGACAAGGGAGTTGCCGCGCCTGGAAAGCAAGCTGCCGGGAAGAAGCCAAAGAATGGACCCAAGCCCGAGACTGAGTGCTTTTATTGTAAGGAAAGTGGTCACTGGAAGCGGAACTGCCCCAAATACTTAGCGGACAACAAGGCCGGCAAAACGAAAGGTATATGTGATATACATGTAATTGATGTGTACCTTACCAGTACTCGTAATAGCTCCTGGGTATTTGATACCGGTGCGGTTGCTCACATTTGTAACTCAAAACAGGAGCTGCGGAATAAGCGGAGACTGGCGAAGGACGAGGTGACGATGCGCGTCGGGAATGGTTCCAAGGTCAATGTGATCGCCTCGGCACGCTACCTCTACATTTACCTTCGGGATTAGTTTTAAACCTTAATAATTGTTATTTAGTGCCAGCTTTGAGCATGAACATTGTATCAGTATCTCGTTTAATTGGAGATGGCTACTCATTTAAATCCGAGAATAATGGTTGTTCTATTTATATGAGAGATATGTTTTATGGTCATGCTCCAATGGTGAATGGTTTATTCTTAATGAATCTCGAGCGTAATGCTACACATGTTCATAGTGTGAGTACCAAAAGATGTAAGATTGATAATGATAGTCCCACATACTTGTGGCACTGCCGCCTTGGTCACATAGGTGTCAAACGCATGAAGAAGCTCCATGCTGATGGACTTTTAGAGTCTCTTGATTACGAATCATTTGACACGTGCGAACCATGCCTCATGGGTAAAATGACCAAGACTCTGTTCTCAGGAACAATGGAGCGAGCAACCAACTTATTGGAGATCATACATACTAATGTGTGCGGTCCAATGAGTTTTGAGGCTCGCGGTGGCTATCGTTATGTTCTCACCCTCACTGATGACTTGAGTAGATATGGGTATGTCTACTTAATGAAACACAAGTCTGAGACCTTTGAAAAGTTCAAGGAATTTCAGAGTGAGGTTGAGAATCAACATGACAGGAAAATCAAGTTCCTGCGATCAGATCGTGGAGGAGAATACTTGAGTCACGAGTTTGGCACACACTTAAGAAAATGTGGAATAGTTTCACAGCTCACGCCGCCTGGAACACCTCAGCGTAATGGTGTGTCCGAACGTCGTAATCGCACTCTATTAGATATGGTGCGATCTATGATGTCTCTTGCCGATTTACCGCTATCTTTTTGGGGCTATGCTTTAGACACTGCCGCATTCACTTTAAATAGGGCTCCGTCGAAATCCATTGAGACGACACCGTATGAATTATGGTTTGGGAAGAAACCTAAGCTGTCGTTTCTAAAAGTTTGGGGATGCGATGCTTATGTCAAGAAACTTTAACCTGAAAAGCTCGAACCCAAATCGGAAAAATGCGTCTTCATAGGATACCCTAAAGAAACTATTGGGTATACCTTCTACCTCAGATCCGAAGGCAAGATCTTTGTTGCCAAGAATGGGTCCTTTCTAGAGAAAGAGTTTCTCTCGAAAGAAGTAAGTGGGAGGAAAGTAGAACTTGATGAAGTATTACCTCTTGAACCGGAAAATGGCGCAACTCAAGAAAATGTTCCTGAGGTGTCTGCACCGACTAGAGAGGAAGTTAATGATGATGATCAAGATACTTCTGATCAAGCTCCTGCTGAAATTCGTAGGTCCACAAGGACACGTTCCGCACCAGAGTGGTACGGCAACCCTGTCTTGGAAATCATGTTGTTAGACAACGGTGAACCTTCGAACTATGAAGAAGCGATGGCGGGCCCGGATTCCGACAAATGGCTAGAAGCCATGAAATCCGAGATAGGATCCATGTATGAAAACGAAGTATGGACTTTGACTGACTTGCCCGTTGAGCGGCGAGCCATAGAAAATAAATGGATCTTTAAGAAGAAGACAGACGCGGATGGTAATGTGACCATCTATAAAGCTCGGCTTGTCGCTAAGGGTTATCGACAAGTTCAAGGGGTTGACTACGATGAGACTTTCTCACCGGTAGCGAAGCTAAAGTCCGTCCGAATCATGTTAGCAATTGCCGCATTCTACGATTATGAGATATAGCAAATGGACGTCAAAACGGCATTCCTTAATGGTTTCCTTAAGGAAGAATTGTATATGATGCAGCCGGAAGGTTTTGTCGATCCTAAGAATGCTGACAAGGTGTGCAAGCTCCAACGCTCGATTTATGGGCTGGTGCAAGCATCTCAGAGTGGGAACATTCGCTTTGATGAGATGATCAAAGCGTTTGGGTTTACGCAGACTTATGGAGAAGCCTGTGTTTACAAGAAAGTGAGTGGGAGCTCTGTAGCATTTTTATTATATGTAGATGACATACTTTTGATGGGAAATGATATAGAACTCTTGGACAACATTAAGGCCTACTTGAATAAGAGTTTTTCAATGAAGGACCTTGGAGAAGCTGCATATATATTAGGCATCAAGATCTATAGAGATAGATCAAGACGCCTCATAGGTCTTTCACAAAGCACATACATTGATAAGATATTGAAGAAATTCAATATGGATCAGTCTAAGAAGGGGTTCTTGCCTGTGTTACAAGGTGTGAAATTGAGCTCAGCTCAATGTCTGACCACGGCAGAAGATATAGAAGAGATGAGTATCATCCCCTATGCCTCGGCCATAGGTTCTATTATGTATACCATGCTGTGTACCAGACCTGATGTAAACCTTGCCGTAAGTTTGGTAGGAAGGTACCAAAGTAATCCCGGCAAGGAACACTGGACAGCGGTCAAGAATATCCTGAAGTACCTAAAAAGGACTAAGGAAATGTTTCTCGTTTATGGAGGTGACGAAGAGCTCGTCGTAAAGGGTTACGTCGACGCTAGCTTCGACACAGATCTGGATGACTCTAAGTCACAAACCGGATACGTGTATATTTTCAATGGTGGGGCAGTAAGCTGGTGCAGTTGCAAGCAGAGCGTCGTGGCGGGATCTACATGTGAAGCGGAGTACATGGCAGCCTCGAAGGTAGCACATGAAGCATTTGGGTGAAGGAGTTCATCACCGATCTAGGAGTCATACCCAATGCGTCGGGGCCAATCAAACTCTTCTGTGACAACACTGGAGCTATTGCACTTGCCAAGGAGCCCAGGTTTCACAAGAAGACCAGGCACATCAAGCGTCGCTTCAACTCCATTCGTGAAAATGTTCAAAATGGAGACATAGATATTTGTAAAGTACATACGGACCTGAATGTAGTAGATCCATTGACTAAACCTGTCCCTAGAGCAAAACAGGATCAACACCAGAATTCCATGGGTGTTCGATTCATCACAATGTAACTAGATTATTGACTCTAGTGCAAGTGGGAGACTGTTGGAAATATGCCCTAGAGGCAATAATAAAAGCATTATTATTATATTTCCTTGTTCATGATAATTGTCTTTTATTCATGCTATAATTGTGTTATCCGGAAATCGTAATACATGTGTGAATAATAGACACCAACATGTCCCTAGTAAGCCTCTAGTTGACTAGCTCGTTGATCAACAGATAGTCATGATTTCCTAACTATGGAAATTAGATGTCATTGATAACGAGATCACATCATTAGGAGAATGATGTGATGGACAAGACCCAATCCTAAACATAGCACAAGATCGTATAGTTCATTTGCTAGAGTTTTCCAATGTCAAGTATCCTTTCCTTAGACCATGAGATCGTGTAACTCCCGGATACCGTAGGAGTGCTTTGGGTGTACCAAACGTCACAACGTAATTGGGTGACTATAAAGGTATACTACGGGTATCTCCGAAAGTGTCTGTTGGGTTGACACGTATCAAGACTGGGATTTGTCACTCCGTATGACGGAGAGGTATCACTGGGCCCACTCGGTAATGCATCATCATAATGAGCTCAAAGTGACCAAGTGTCTGGTTACGAATCATGCATTGCGGTACGAGTAAAGTGACTTGCCGGTAACGAGATTGAACGAGGTATTGGGATACCGACGATAGAATCTCGGGCAAGTAACATACCGATTGACAAAGGGAATTGTATACGGGGTTGCTTGAATCCTCGACATCGTGGTTCATCCGATGAGATCATCGATGAGTATGTGGGAGCCAACATGGGTATCCAGATCCCGCTGTTGGTTATTGATCGGAGAGTCGTCTCGGTCATGTCTACATGTCTCCCGAACCCGTAGGGTCTACACACTTAAGGTTCGGTGACGCTAGGGTTGTAGGGATATGTATATGCAGTAACCCGAATGTTGTTCGGAGTCCCGGATGAGATTCCGGACGTCACGAGGAGTTCCGGAATGGTCCGGAGGTAAAGAATTATATATAGGAAGTGCTATTTTGGGCATCGGGACAAGTTTCGGGGTCACCGGTATTGTACCGGGACCACCGGAAGGGTCCCGGGGGTCCACCGGGTGGGACCACCTTCCCCGGGGGGGCACATGGGCTGTAGGGGGTGCGCCTTGGCCTATATGGGCCAAGGGCACCAGCCCCAAAAGGCCCATGCGCCTAGGGTTCAAGGAAGGGAAGAGTCCCAAAGGGGGAAGGCACCTCCTAGGTGCCTTGGGGAGGAGGGATTCCTCCCTTGGCCGCACCCCCCCTAGGAGATTGGATCTCCTAGGGCCGGCGCCCCCCCTTGGACACCCTATATATAGTGGGGAAGGAGGGCCTCTCATAACACATCTTTGGTGCCTCCCTCTCCCTCTCCAACACATCCTCCTCCTCCATAGTGCTTGGCGAAGCCCTACCGGAGTACTGCAGCTCCACCACCACCACGCTCTCGTGCTGCTGTTGGAGCCATCTTCCTCAACCTCTCCTTCCCCCTTGCTGGATCAAGAAGAAGGGGACATTACGCTGACCATACGTGTGTTGAACGCGGAGGTGCCGTCCGTTCGGTGCTAGGATCTGCGGTGATTTGGATCACGTCGAGTACACCTTCCTCATCCCCGTTCTTTGAACGCTTCCGCGCGTGATCTACAAGGTATGTAGATGCAATCCAATCACTCGGTGCTAGATGAACTCCTAGATGGATCTTGGTCAAACCGTAGAAATTTTTTTGTTTTCTGCAACGTTCCCCAACACTTGTTCCATAATCCATCAAAAATCTTTCACCAAAATTTGGAAACTTCACAACATAAAACTCAACAGAAGTCTCGTGAGCTCCTTTAGCGAAAGAAAACAAAAGACCACTTCAAGGTACTGTAATGAACTCATTCTTTATTTATATTGGTGTTAAACCTACTGTATTCCAAGTTCTCTATGGTTTATAAACTATTTTACTAGCCATAGATTTATCAAAATAAGCAAACGACACACGAAAAACAGAATCTGTCAAAAACAGAATAGTCTGTACTAATCTGTAACTAACAAAAACTTCTGGAACTCAAAAAAATCAGAAAAAATAGGAACACCTAGGAAATTTGTTTATTGATCAGAAGCAATTGGAATCACTATTTTATCACGTTCTGGTGATTTTTAACAATTGCTTTCGTGAACAGAAAGTTTCTAGAAATAAAGCAAGATCAAATAACTATCATCTAAGAAGATCCTATAGGTTTAACTTGGCACAAACACTAATTAAAACATAAAAACACATCTAACCAGAGGCTAGATCAAAGATTTATTCAACGGCAGAAAGGAAATATATTGGGTTGTCTCCCAACAAGCGCTTTTCTTTAAAGCCTTTTAGCTAGGCATTGATAATTTTAATGATGCTCACATAAAAACAGGAATTGAAGCACAAAGAGAGCATCATAAAACATGTGACAACCACATCTAAGTCTAACATACTTCCTATGCATAGGCATCTTATAGGCAAACAAATCAAGGCAAGCAAAAACTAGCATATGCAAGGAAGCGGAAAGAGACAATAGCAATCTCAACATAACGAGAGGTAATTTAGTAGCATGAAAGTTTCTACAACCATATTTTCCTCTCTCATAACTATTACATGTAGGATCATAGGCAAATTCAACAAAATATCTATCACAAAGTATATTCTCAACACGATCCACATGCATGCAAAGTTGACACTCTTCCAAAATAGTGGGATTATCATTAACTAAAGTCACGACCTCTCCAAACCCACTTTTATCAAAAACTTCATAACATTGAACATTCTCCAAATATGTGGGTTCTAAAGTTGACACTCTTCCGAACCCACTTTCAATATTATTGCAAACAATATTATCAATCTCATATTCATCATGGGGCTTAAATAAATTTTCAAGATCATAAGAAGAATCACGGCAATCATGATCATTGCAACAAGTAGTAGACATAGCAAAACTAGCATCCCCAAGCTAAGGGTTTTGCATCTTATTAGCACAATTGACATCAAAAGAATTTATAATAAAATCATTGCAATCATGCTTTTTATTCAAAGATCTATTGTGAGTCACTTCACGAATTTCAGCCAAAACCTTATAAAGATAATCTAGTGCATCCAAATCACTAGGAATTGGTACATCATAATTGGATCTCTTAAAAAGATTGGCAAGCGGATGAGGATCCATAGATATTGGCTTCTCTGTTTAGGAATAAATACTCAACTATTTCAACCAAACGAGCAAACGAGCCAAGTAAGACATCAAGGCAAACGAAAAGAGAGGGTGAATAAAACGGCAAGGGTGAAGTGGGGGAGAGGAAAACGAGAGGCAAATGGCAAATAATGTAATGCGGGAGATAAGGGATTGTGATGGGTACTTGGTATGTTGACTTTTGCGTAGACTCCCCGGCAACGGTGCCATAAATTCTTCTTGCTACCTCTTGAGCACTGCGTTGGATTTCCTTGAAGAGGAAATGATGATGCAGCAAAGTAGCGTAAGTATTTCCCTCAGTTTTTGAGAACCAAGGTATCAATCCAGTTGGATGCTACGCGCGAGTCCCTTGTACCTACACAAAACAAAATAACTCCTCACAACCAACGCGATAAGGGGTTGTCAATCCCTTCACGGTCACTTACGATAGTGAGATCTGGTAGAGATGATAGATAATATTTTTGGTATTTTTGTGATAAAGATGCAAAGTAAAATAAAAAGCAAAGTAAAAAAGCAAAGGTAATAGCAAAGTGTTGGAAGATTAATATGATGAAGATAGACCCGGGGCCATAGGTTTCACTAGTGGCTTCTCTCAAGAGCATAAATATTTTACAGTGGGTGAACGAATTACTGTTGAGCAATTAACAGAATTGAGCATAGTTATGAGAATAGCTAGGTATGATCATGAATATAGGCATCACGTCCGAGACAAGTAGACCGACTCCTGCCTGCATCTACTACTATTACTCCACTCATCGACCGCTATCCAGCATGCATCTAGAGTATTGAGTTCATGAAAACAGAGTAACGCCTTAAGCAAGATGACATGATGTAGAGGGATAAATTCATGCAATATGATGAAAACCCCATCTTGTTATCCTCGATGGCAACAATACAATACGTGCCTTGCTACCCCTACTGTCACTAGGAAAGGACACCGCAAGACTGAACCCAAAGCTAAGCACTTCTCCCATTGCAAAAAAAACCAATCTAGTAGGCCAAACCAAACTGATAATTCGAAGAGACTTGCAAAGATAACCAATCACACATAAAAGAATTCAGAGAAGATTCAAATACTGTTCATAGATAATCTTGATCATAAACCCACAATTCATCGGTCTCAACAAACACATCGCAAAAAGAAGATTACATCGAATAGATCTCCATGAGAGAGGGGGAGAACATTGTATTGAGATCCAAAAAGAGAGAAGAAGCCATCTAGCTACTAACTATGGACCCAAAGGTCTGAGGTAAACTACTCACACTTCATCGGAGGGGCTATGGTGTTGATGTAGAAGCCCTCCATGGTGGATGCCCCCTCCGCCGGAGCTCCGGAACAGGCCCCAAGATGGGATCTCGTGGGTACAGAAGGTTGCGGCGGTGGAATTAGGTTTTTGGCTCCTATTCTGATCGTTTGGGGGTACGTAGGTATATATAGGAGGAAGAAGTACATCAGTGGAGCAACGTGGGGCCCACAAGGGTGGAGGGCGTGCCCTGGGGGGTGGGCGCGCCCCCTACCTTGTGGCTTCCTTGAAGCTTCCTTGACTTAGGGTCCCAGTCTCCTGGATCATGTTCGGTGAGAAAATCACGTTCCCGAAGGTTTCATTCCGTTTGGACTCCGTTTGATATTCCTTTTCTGCTCTGAAATAGGCAAAAAACATCAATTCTGGGCTGGGCCTCCGGTTAATAGGTTAGTCCCAAAAATAATATAATAGTGAAAAATAAAGCCCAATATTGTCCAAAACAGTAGGTAATATAGCATGGAGCAATCAAAAGTTATAGATACGTTGGAGACGTATCAAAGCACGCGGCAGATATCGTTATTTTCCGGCCTTCACACATAATTTGAGCATATATGGGTATATCTACTTATTAAAGCACAAGTCTGAAACATTTGAAAAGTTCAAAGAATTTTGGAGTGAAGTGGAGAATCATCGTAACAAGAAAATAAAGTTTCTACAATCTGATCGCGGAGAAAAATATTTGAGTTACGAGTTTGTCCTTCATATAAAACAATGTGGAATAGTTTCACAACTCACGCCACCTGGAACACGACAGCGTAATGGTGTGTCCAAACGTCGTAACCGTACTTTATTAGATATGGTGTGTTCTATGATGTCTCTTACCGATTTGCCACTATCGTTTTGGGGTTATGCATTAGAGACAGCCACATTCACGTTAAATATGGCACCGTCTAAATCTGTTGAGATGACACTGTATGAACTATGGTTTGGCAAGAAACCTAAACTGTCATTTCTTAAAAGTTTTGGGATGCAACGCTTATGTAAAAAGGCTTCAGCTTGATAAGCTCGAATGCAAAGCGGAAAAGTGTGTCTTCATCAGACACCCTAAGGATACCATTGGGTACGCCTTCTACCATGGATCCGAATGCAAGCTCTTTGTTGCTAAGAATGGATCCTTTCTAGAAGAGAAGTTTATCTCGAAAGAAGTGAGTGGGAGGAAAGTAAAACTAGATGAGATAGTTGTACCCGTGACATCAGAGAAATCCATTCCCGTGATGCCTACACCAACTACAAAGGTAGATAATGATGATGATCATGAAACTTCAGAGCTACTTACTACTGGATATTGTAGAACAGAGCACGTCCGCACCAGAGTGGTACCGTAATCCTGTCCTGGAAGTCATGTTATTAGACCATGGAGAACCTACGAACTATGAAGAAGCTAGGATGAGCCCAGATTCCGATAAATGGCTTGAGGCCATAAAATCTGAGATAGGATCCATGTATGAGAACAAAGTGTGGACTTTGGTGGATTTGCCCGATGATCGACAAGCCATTGAGAATAAATGGATCTACAAGAAGAAGACTGACGCTGATAGTAATATCACTATCTACAAAGCTCGACTTGTCGCAAAAGGTTTTCGACAAGTTTAAGGAGTTGACTACGATGAGACTTTCTCACCCGTAGCGATCCTTAAGTCTGCCGGAATCATGTTAGCAATTGGCACATTTTATGATTATGAAATCTAGCAAATGGACGTCAAAACTGCATTACTTAATATATATCTTAAAAAAGAGTTGTATATATATGCATCCAGAAGGTTTTGTCGATCCTAAAGGTGCTGACAAAGTGTGCAAACTCCAGCGATCCATCTATGGACTGGTGCAAGGATCTTGGAGTTGGAATATACGCTTTGATGAGGTGATCAAAGCATATGGTTTTATATAGTCTTACGGTGAAGCCTGTATTTACAAGAAAGTGAGTGGGAGCTCTGTAGCATTTCTGATATTATATGTGGATGACATATTATTGATTGGAAATGATATAGAATTTCTGGATAGCATAAAAGGATACTTGAATAAGAATTTTTCAACGAAAGTCCTCGGTGAAGCTACTTACAGATTGAGCATCAAGATCTATAGGGATAGATCAAGACGCTTAATAGAACTTGCACAAAACACATACCTTGATAAGATTTGAAGAAGTTCAAAATGGTTCAATCCAAGAACGGTTTCTTGCCTGTATTACAAGGTGTGAAGTTGAGTAAAACTCAAAATCCGACCACGGCAGAAGATAGAGAGAGAATGAAAGTTATTCCCTATGCCTCAGCCATAGGTTCTATAAAGTATGCCATGCTGTGTACCCGACCTATTGTCTACCTTGCCATGAGTTTGGAAAGAGGGTACAATTGTGATCCAGGAGTAGAACACTGGACAACGGTCAAAATTATACTTAGTTACCTAAGAGGACTAAGGAAATATTTCTCGAATATGGAGGTGATAAAGAGTTCGTCATAAAGAGTTACTTCGATGCAAGCTTTGACACTGATCTAGATAATTCTAAGTCTCAACATGGATACATATTGAAGGTGGGGGCAATTATCTAGAGTAGCTCCATGCAGAGCATTGTAGACATAGAAATTTGCAAAATACATACGGATCTGAATGTGTTAGACCCGTTGACTAAACCTCTCTCATCAACAAAACATGATCACACCTTAGTGCTCTTTTGAGTGTTAATCACATGGCGATGTGAACTAGATTATTGACTCTAGTAAACTCTTCGGGTGTTAGTCACATGGCGATGTGAACTATGGCTGTTAATCACATAACAATGTGAACTAGATTATTGACTCAAGTGCAAGTGGGAGACTGAAGGAAATATGCCCTAGAGGCAATAATAAAGTTGTTATTTCATATTTCCTTATTCATGATAAAGGTTTATTATTAATGCTAGAATTGTATTGATCGAAAACTTAAATACATGTGCGAATACATAAACAAATACCGTGTCCCTAGTGAGCCTCTACTAGATTAGCTTATTGATAAAAAATGGTTAAGGTTTCCTAACCATTGACAAAAGTTGTCATTTGATAACGGGATCACATCATTAGGAGAATGATGTGATGGACAAGACCCATCCATTAGCTTAGCATATTGATCGTTCAGTTGTATTGCTATTGCTTTCTTCATGTCAAATACATATTCCTTTGACTATGAGATTATGCAACTCCCGGATATCGCATAAATGCCTTGCGTGCTATCAAATGTCACAACATAACTTGGTGATTATAAAGATGCTCTACAGGTATATCTAAAGGTATTTGTTGAGTTGGCATAGATCAAGATTAGGAATTTTCACTCGAGTATCGGAGAGGTATCTCTGGGCCCTCTCGGTAATACACATCATAAGCTTGCAAGCAAATGACTAAGGAGTTAGTCACGAGGTGTTATATTACAGAACGAGTCAAGAGACTTAATGGTAACAAGATTGAACTAGGTATAGAGATATCGATGATCGAATCTCGGGAAAGTAACATACCAATGACAAAGAGAATTACGTATGTTGTCATAATGGTTCGACCGATAAAGATCTTCGTAGAATATATAGGAGACAATATGGGCATCTAGGTTCCGCTATTGGCTATTGAACAGAGAGGTGTCTCGGTCATGTCTACATAGTTCTCAAACCCGTAGGGTCCGCACGCTTAACGTTCATTGACAATATAGTATTATATGACGTTATTTGGTGATTTGGTGACTGAATGTAGTTCGGATTCCCGAATGAGATCATAGACATGATGAGGAGTGTCGAAATGGTCGAGAGGTAAAGATTTATATATAGGACGATGCTATTCGGACGCTGGAAGTGTTTCGGGGGTTACATGGTACTTATCGGGTCACTGGAAGGGGATCCGGGCACCCCCGGCAAAAGATATGTGCCTTATATATGGGACAAGAGGGGAAACGCACCAGCCACAAGGGGCTGGTGCACCCCACTCCCATATGGGTCGGCCTAAGGAGGAGAAGCAAAGGGGAGAAGGGAAAGGAAGTGTTGATTATGATTCCCACTTCCTTCCATTCCCCCCTCTTTCCTTCCCCCTCGGTTATATATTGCAGGGGGCGGCTTGGGAGGGACTCCTATGGCTGCTCCTCCCTCCCTCCCACCTATATATATGTGGGAGGGGGCGCCTAGCACACACCAGATCAATTGTTAGCCGTGTGCGGCGCCCCCCCCCCTCCACCGTTCACACGCCGGTCATATTTTCGTAGTGCTTAGGCGACGCCCTGCGGAAATCACTTCACCCTCACCGTCACCAAATCTTCGTACTGACAGAACTCATACTACCTCATTGTCTTGCTGGATCAAGAAGGCGAGGGATGCCATCGAGCTGAACGTGTGCAGAACACAGAGGTATCGTGCGCTCGGTACTTGATCGGTTGATGCGCAAAGAAGTTCGACTACAACAACCACATTGTGAAACGCTCCCGCTTACGGTCTACGAGGGTACGTAGACACACTCTCTCCTCGTTGCTATGCACCTCCATGGATAGATCATTGTGTGTGCGTAGAAATGTTTTTGTTTTCCATGCAACGTTTCCCAACAATATGACCCCATAATAATGTTACAAAAGGCATAGGAAAGTGATACGTCCAGTTTGCATCATGTTTTCTAACTGTTATTTATAATGCTTTTATCCATAATAATGATTTTTGGAGTAATTCTAATGCCTTTTCCCTCATAATTTGCAAAGGAACACACCAAGAGGGAGAATTCCGACAGCTAGAAATCTGGACCTCGAAAAGCTACGTCAGGCCACCTATTCTGCCCATCTCCCAACAAGCTGAAACTTCACAAAGAATTTTTAAGGATTATTGTCGGTGTCAAAACCGGCGGATCTCGGGTAGGGGGTCCCGAACTGTGCGTCTAGGCCGGATGGTAACAGGAGGCAGGGAACACAATGTTTTACCCAGTTTCGGGCCCTCTCGATGGAGGTAAAACCCTACGTCCTGCTTGATTAATATTGATGATATGGGTAGTACAAGAGTAGATCTACCACGAGATCAAGGAGGCTAAACCCTAGAAGCTAGCCTATGGTATGATTGTTGTATATGGAGTTGATGTCCTACGGACTACAACCCTCCGGTTTATATAGATACCAGATAGGGTTAGGGTTACATAGAGTCGGTTACAATGGTAGGAGATCTTGAATATCCACACCGCCAAGCTTGCCTTCCACGCCAAAGAAAGTCCCATCCGGACATGGGACGAAGTCTTCAATCTTGTATCTTCATAGTCCAGGAGTCTGGCTGAAGGTATAGTCCGGCTACCCGAACACCCCCTAATCCAGGACTCCCTCAGTAGCCCCCGAACCAGGCTTCAATGACGATAAGTCCGTCGCGCAGATTGTTCGGCATTGCAAGGCGGGTTCTTCTCCCAATCCTGTGTACCTGTAGGAATAATGTCTGATTTTTGTAATGTAATGCTCCTTGGCTTCCACGCCCAATAATGGCCGTCCTCCACATGTTAAACGAATGCGAAAAGCCGGGGCATTTTTACATCCACACCCCTAGCCATATAAACGAGCCGCCTATTTAACGGGATGGGGATTCAGGTTCAAACCACATCTTCTCCTCTTCGCGAGTCATCATCAGAGCGTTTCCAGTAAAGGTCCATTCCAACATGTCCAGCCGTCGCCGCTCCTCCCCTCGCCCCTCCGGTCCCAAACCCGGGGATTGGGAGAGTTGCACCATCCCGCATAGCGAGTTAGTGTCGCTTCAGGCCAAGGGATTTCTCCCCCAGGCATACATGGTCCCGGTCCGAGCCGGTCTCGCCACCTACAATGGCGGAAAACAAGCGGAGAGCACCCCCAATCCTTCTAAAGGAGAGCGGGTGTGCCTCGTCCCCTATCTAATAAGGGGACTGGGATTTCCAATTCATCCATTTCTCCGCGGGCTTCTGGAGTTTTACGGTCTCCAGCAGCACAATCTCACGCCCGCCTCCGTATTACATATCGCGGGTTTCGTCGCCCTTTGCAAGCTATTTTTAGGCGTTGAGGCTCATTTCGTGTTGTGGAAGAGGTTATTCTGTCTGGTGCCCCGTTCTCAAGAGGGGTCTATCTACCAAGTGGGCGGAGCCGAAGTATGGCGCATCGCCGGGACCGGATACCTATCCGGAACCCCGAAGAAGGCGTCCGAGGACTGGCCTTCGGAATGGTTTTACATAGATGACGTCCCGCTACCGGACCCTATCCGGGTCGGTCTCCCTGAGTTCAACAATGCCCCATTGACGAAACGCTTGAGCTGGCGTCCACGGAGCTCTCAGAGAGAAAGCGACAGAGACGTCCTTTACCTGATGGGCCGGATAAGACTGCTGGCTCATTCCGGACTAACCATGATTGGAGTCATGGCCGCATGCATTATGCGGGGGGTGCAGCCGCTTCAATATAGAGGCCACCCCATGCGGGATTTCAACAGGGAGGATGACGCCACCCGTTGCGGTCGTAAGGGGCCGGCCTCAGCCGCCGCCTTAGTAAAGATCTTATCCTCTTTGTACAAGGGAGAAAAGGAGGAATTCCTCCGCGTCAACCCGCGGGCCGGATTCAGTATGTACGATCCTCCAAGTTGGGTAAGTGAACAATTGCGCTTGCCCATTTGTTTTATACTCCCACGGTTGGATAGGTAGTCTGACGACTTTAATGCAGGAAGTGCGATAGGAGGTAAAGGATATAAACAGCCGTCCTCCACAGCCCGAGGACCCAAAAAGGTCCCTCAATCCGGACTCCGAAGAGGATCCGGACATATCGGTGGAGCTTATCGACGGGGTGTTCCATCAGCTAAGTAAGGACAATACCTTGGTAGCCATTACAGCGGATTACCCAGGATTAATCCCGGCCTCCCAGGTGACGGAAACCGGAGTCCCATTCCCTTGAAAGAGATTCCATTCTCACGAATTCCGGTGTTTCAGACGACAACCGTGTTTTGCAGGGGAGATTTCCGAGGCAGGAGGCCGAACCTGCGGCGGCTAGCCAACGAGGGGCCGGAGGGCCCCTTGGGGCAGAAAGGAATGTAGTCCGGACTGAGATGCCGGCGCAAAGGTATAGCGCACCCTCTGTTTCCCTGGAGTTATTCTGTCAGGGAATATTAACGTTCGTGCTATCTTCAGAACGAAGAGACCTCGCCGGACTACATCCGGAGAGGTTGCCAATCGCGCCTCCAGCAGCCAGGCTCCAACGTCTGGCCAGGAAGTGGAGGCGAGCACAAGGCGCGCACCGGACGCTCCTCCGACAGAGGATGCGGACAGGCTGTCTGCCACCAATTCTGAAGTGGAGAGTGCCATGAACCACAAGCATCGCCGGACAGTTCTACGCGACGCTTGTTTCTCCCAAGAGGCTTTAGATGCCTTTAATTCGGGAGATGCGTACCTCCGTGCCGCTCAAAATGGTTTAGCCAGAGCCACGGAGCAGTATGTAAAAGACATACGGGTAAGAAAATTTTGGTTAAATATATATAAGTAGCCCCCGAGACTTGAAGCAGTTAGAGCAACTGATTTAAGGATCATTTAATATGTAGGTTCTTACAGTGAAGAATACCGTACTGTCCCAGGAGCTGGAAAAGTGCAAGGCCCAACTAGAGGCCGCACTAGCCGCAGCAGGGGAACCCAAAGAGACCCCCTCAGGTAAGATACACTTCGAAAGATTAGTATTGTGCGGTGTGGGTGCAAATCTGACAAATCATATTGCAGATGGCGCCGGACTCGATCCGGACAAGCAACAACTCTTACGCCAGCTAAAGGCCGGTGAGAGTACGTTGACAAAGGTGAGGCGAGAGAAGAATGATCTTCAGGATGCCAACACCAAGCTGGACGTCGAACTTAAAGATGTTCGTGGCCAGCTGTCGGACTCCACGAAGGAGAATCAGCGGCTTCGACGCGGCATTTTTAGTAAGTGCTTGAACGAACTTTGAAAAAAGAGTTCAGCAAGGAAGTCGACTAACAGAGTAATATCTGTAGGTATGCTCACAGGTCGTCCTACAGAGGAGATGCCCGGTTCTACGGGTGACCTTCTTCCCAAACTCTTGCAACTGCATGAGCAAATTCGGCAGGCGATGCGAGGTATTGCCCAAGCCTTATGGCCTGCCCACTCCATGCCCGAGGGCCTTGGAGAGCTTGCGGAGAAGATGAAGGGAGCTCGGCGGCGCTTCCGGTTGTGGAAGATATCGGCCTGCCGACAAGGCACTAGGGAGGCATGGGCCATGGTGAAGACCCGTTTTACGAAGTCTGACCCAAACCACATGGCCGAGGTCGGACCAGTGGGGCCTGACGGGAAGGAGATCCCTGTAAGCTTAGTATACGGCCAAGTAGAGTTGGCCGCGAAGTATTCCCAGCAAGACTGTAAATTAGACAGCCTGTTAGATGGTATAGAAGAGGAATACAATCAGTCAGAATGACTGTGTAATTTTGAATTGACATGTGTAATGCCTTCTAGCCGGATTGTAGATCGTTTGTCGTTGCCGACCTTTTCGCTTCAACCTCGGGACCTGACGGTCCGGAGTGTGGCCGAATACCCTAGCGGTTATATAAGAACCGGGGTATGCGTTGAGACCAAGCGTAGGGGTCATCAGTGCGTTATCAGACAAGTGCCCAACTAGTTATGTTATATTACATGGTTAGTAAGAAACATCTTCCAGAGAGAATAGTTCCGTTAAGGGTTCCTTTCGCTGGGAGGCATGCCCTAAGGTGCATGTCCGGACTGCGTGAAATGACGCAGAATAAAAAGCATCTGGGGGCGCATGAAATGAGTAAAAAGATCATCTTTTATTTCACCAACCGAATATTCCCTTAAGAACGCTAGCTTTCGGCTTCACCCAGTCTGAGGTACACATCCAGCTGACCCGGCAGTAACAATCGCAGAGGTGCTCCCTTTACCGCCTAGCCGAACAATCGAGAACGTAGGGGTAAGCACAGGAGCCAGGCAACCCAGCTTGGCCAAAACTTAAGTCATATCGATGCATATAATGGTGAAGAAAAAGGTACATGCGGAAGTTTGATGCATGTGTTGGGCGTGAAGCCCGTGTAAATAAGCTTCTGTTAAAGAAGCCCCCAGGTTTAATGAGCACGAGTGGCGCGTCACTAGATGAGCCTTTAAGGGCTATAAAAGAAAAAACGGGAAGGAGAGAAATGTAAGACAGAAAAATTCAAAAAGGAATGGACAGAGGAAGGAGACGAACACAGAGTCCGGCGCTAGGCATAGAATCTTCGGAGACGGGTGGCGTTCCACGGGTTCGGCTCGAGTCGGTTGTTCGACGCATCTCGTAGGCGGTACGCCCCACCAGTTAGGACTTGGTCGATTATGAATGGACCTTCCCACTTGGGCTTGAGTTTGTCCTTTTTCTTATCTGGCAGGCGTAGAACTAGTTCGCCAACATTGTAATTTTTCGCCCGTACTTCTCTGCTTTGATATCTTCGGGCCTGCTGTTGATAAAATGCGGAACGGGCTTTTGCCACGTCACGCTCCTCCTCCAAGGCGTCCAAGTTGTCCTACCGATCGATCTCGGCTTCTCTTTCTTCGTACATGCACACTCTAGGTGAGTCATGAATTATGTCGCTAGGCAGAACTGCTTCTGCGCCGTACACCATAAAAAATGGTGTGTATCCGGTGATGCGATTTGGCGTGGTCCGCAGCCCCCATAGCACGGAGTCGAGCTCCTCTACCCAGTGCGTGTTAGATTCCTTGAGGGACCGCACCAGTCTGGGTTTCATGCCGCTCATGATAAGACCATTTGCATGTTCGACCTGGCCGTTGGTTTGTGGGTGATAGACGGAAGCATAATCGAGCTTGATGCCCATGTTTTTGCACCAGAGTTTTACCTCGTCGGCGGTAAAATTTGTACCGTTGTCGGTTATGATGCTATGGGGGACGCCATAACGGTGTACAACCCCGCATATGAAGTCTATCACAGGTCCAGATTCGGCCGTTTTAACAGGCTTGGCTTCTATCCATTTGGTGAACTTATCCACCATGACCAGTAAGTGCTTTTTCTTATGGTTCCCACCTTTAAGGGGTCCGACCATGTCAAGCCCCCAGACTGCAAAAGGCCAGGTGATGGGTATAGTTTGGAGTGTGGTGGGTGGCATATGGCTTTGGTTGGCAAAAAGTTTGCAACCAGCGCATTGTTGGACTAGGTCCTGAGCGTCTGCCTGGGCCGTCGGCCAATAAAAAGCAGTACGGAAAGCCTTGCTAACAAGGGACCGAGCAGCGGCGTGGTGACCATCGAGTCCGGCATGAATTTCAGCCAGAAGGTTCCGCCCTTCCTCTTCGGAGATGCACCTTTGAAGGACTCCGGTAGTGCTTTTCTTATAAAGCTCTCCCTCATGGACTCTATAGGCTTTAGATCGCCGCACTATGCAACGGGCCTCGTTTTGGTCCTCTGGGAGTTCCTGCCTAGTAAGGTAGGCTAGGAATGGTTCTATCCATGGGGCGATAACCGCCATTATTACGTGGGCTGAAGGTGTAATTTCGTTGGCAGAGCCTCCAATTGTGTCAGATTGTTCGGCGTCGAGTGGTGCGGCTGGGTTCGGGCTGTTATTTGCGGGTTCCCCCTTCCATGCTACGGATGGCTTGAACAATCTTTCCAAAAAGATGTTGGGGGGACTGCATCGCGTTTTGCTCCGATGCGTGCTAGGACGTCCGCCGCTTGATTGTTCTCTCGGGCTATATGGTGAAACTCCAGCCCTTCGAACCGAGCTGACATTTTTAGGACGGCGTTGCGGTAAGCTGCCATTTTTGGGTCCTTGGCGTCGAAGTCTCCGTTTATTTGGGATATCGCGAGGTTTGAATCCCCGCGTACCTCTAGGCACTGGATACCCATGGATACTGCTATCCGGAGGCCATGTAGGAGGGCCTCATATTCGGCTGCATTGTTGGAATCCGTGTACATGATCTGGAGCACATATTGGACTGTGTCTCCTGTGGGGGACGTCAGGACGACGCCGGCCCCTAGTCCGGCCAACATTTTGGAGCCGTCGAAATGCATAATCCAGTTTGAATATGTGTCGTACTCTTTAGGGAGCTCAGCCTCCGTCCATTCTGCGACGAAGTTGGCCAAAACTTGCGATTTAATAGCTCGCCGTGGCTTATAGGCTATATCGAACGGGAGAAGCTCAATGGCCCATTTTGCAATCCGGCCCGTTGCATCGCGGTTGTTGATAATATTGTTTAGTGGCACTTCCGAGGCTACTTTTATGGAACACTCTTGAAAGTAGTGTCGTAGCTTCCGGGATGCCATGAATACCACGTATGCAATCTTTTGATAATGCGGGTACCCTGATTTGTATGGTGTGAGGATAGTGGACACGTAGTAGACCGGCCTTTGAAGGGGGAATTTGTGTCCGTCCGTTTCCCGCTCGACAACGAGCACTACGCTGACAACTTGGTGTGTTGCTGCAATGTATAATAGCATTGGTTCGCCGGTGTTTGGCGCGGCCAGGACTGGGTTTGTTGCCAATATGGCTTTTATTTCATCAAGTCCGGCCGTGGCGGCATCCGTCCACTCGAAGTGTTCGGTGCGCCGAAGGAGGCGATAAAGGGGTAGTGCCTTTTCTCCCAAGCGGGAGATGAAGCGGCTTAAAGCCGCCACGCATCCAGTTAATTTTTGTATTTGTTTAAGGTCCTTTGGGACATCCAATTGTGACAAAGCTCGGATCTTGGCTGGGTTTGCTTCAATTCCTCTACCGGATACAATGAAGCCCAAGAGCTTTCCGGCTGGAACGCCGAAGACGCATTTTTCTGGGTTGAGCTTGATGTCATATTTTCGGAGGTTATCGAATGTAAGCCTCAAGTCATCTACTAGGGATTCGACATGTCTTGATTTGATGACCACATCATCCACATACGCCTCCACTGTTTTGCCGATCTGGTTTGCCAGACATGTCTGGATCATGCGCTGATATCTTGCGCCGGTGTTTTTCAGCCCGAAGGGCATTGTGTTGAAGCAGAATGGGCCGTATGGTGTGATGAATGCTGTTGCAGCTTGGTCTGATTCTGCCATCTTGATTTGATGGTAACCGGAGTATGCGTCGAGGAAACACAACAAATCGTGTCCTGCGGTGGCATCGATAATTTGATCGATACGGGGGAGGGGGAAGGGATCCTTTGGGCAAGCCTTGTTAAGGTCTTTAAAATCGACACGCAGGCGCCAGGATTTGTCCTTCTTTGGTACCATCACCTGGTTTGCTAGCCAGTCCGGATGTTTTATGTCTCTGATGAATCCGGCCTCCAATAGCTTGGCTAGCTCCTCTCCCATAGCCTGTCTCTTGGGTTCGGAAAAACGCCGAAGGGCTTGTTTGACAGGTTTAAATCCTTTTAGGATATAAAAGCTATGTTCGGCCAGCCTGCATGGGATCCCTGGCATGTCTGAAGGGTGCCAGGCGAAGATGTCCTAGTTCTCTCGTAGGAACTCTCGCAGTGCGGCGTCTGCATCAGGGTTTAGTCATGCCCCGATGGAAGCTGTTTTATTGGGGTTCGTTGGATGGACCTGGAATTTGACTATTTCGTCAGCTGGCTTGAAGGATGTGGATTTGGATCTCTTATCGAGTATCACATCATCCCTGTTAACCATGGAGCGCAGCACAGTCAGTTCCTCGGCCGCTGAGGCTTCGGATAGCGCCTCAAGGGCTAATGCGGCCGTCTTGTTTTTGGCGCGGAGTGCTATGTCCGGATCACTAGCTAGAGTGATAATTCCGTTCGGCCCCGACATCTTAAGCTTCATGTACCCGTAATGGGGTATTGCTTGGAAGATTGTGAATGCTTCCCGCCCTAGTAAAGCGTGATGTCCGCTCTTAAATGGGGCACCTGAAACATGACTTCTTCGGACCTGTAATTATCCGGCGTGCCGAACACCACATCTAGTGTGATTTTTCCTGTGCAGCGCGCTTCCCGACTGGGGATTATTCCTCTAAAGGTTGTGCTGCTTCGCTTGACGCGGTTCCTGTCTATTTCCATTTTTTGAAGGGTTTCCTCATAAATGAGGTTCAGTCTGCTGCCTCCATCCATGAGCACCTTGGTGAGGCGAAAGCCGTCCACTATGGGACTGAGGACCAATGCGGCTGGTGCTCATGCTCTTCGGAATCTAGGTTCATCACCTGCGTTGAAGGTAATGGCAGTGTCGCTCCATGGATTTATTGTTGCAACTTGATAGACTTCGGCGAGGCTGCGGAGTGTTCTTTTTCGCACATTGTTTGATGCGAAAGTATCGAAGACCGTGAGAACGGTACTGGTGTCCTTGGGCTGGCTTTCTGCAGCCTCCGGAATTAAGAGGTCCTCACCGATTTTGGCCACCTGCCGGAGTATCCAACATGCTCTAAGGTTGTGAGTTGGTGTGGCGTCCTCTGTACTGTGAATTCTACAGGGTCCATCAAGCCATCTTTCCAGTATGGTTCCATGCCCTGTAGAGGGTTTTGGCTTTTTCGTGTTTATCCCGGGTGTCCTATGATGATGCACCCTCTTAGTTCGGACGGGATTACTATTCAAGGCCGGATTATCCCAAAATTTTATTTTGGTTTTCCAGGCGCTTTCCATCGCACAGTATTTTTGTACTATGGACGCCAAGTCAGCGAAGCGTGTAATATCACGACGACTTACGGCGTTGAGGATTCCCTTGTCCGTGCAATTACTGCAGAAAATTGAGATTGCGTCTCCCTCGCGGCAATCCTTTATCCTGTTCATAACCAGGAGGAATCTGGCCCAGTAATGATGTATTGTTTCCTTGGGCCTCTGCCTGATTTGGGAGAGATCGCTTATGATCGGGTGGGAGGGTGTCATTGAATCTGAAACCTCACCCAATCCAAGATTCGGAGGCCGAAGAGTTTCCGAACTCTGATGTTCGGATTCTTGGATGTTGTCCAATGAATCTGGCCCGTTGCCTGATCCTAAGCTCAGGTCTTGAGTTACATCCTCCCCTCTGCTGGTATCCAGCTTGGAGCGGTCGGGAATTCGGACGTAGCTAGTCCTTAAAATAGATGAAGGGTCACCGCACTGCGCCTCTACCACGGCAACGTGGTGGGTGACTTGGGGAGAGTTAATTTATCTTAGATCGGGTTTAAGCCCAACCTGGTCGTAATCCGTAGCAACCCCCAGGGCGGCGATGCGATCCAAGAGCTCGTTTACGGAAGAGAGCTTCATTGGATCTAGTTGCTCGACGAGCTCCGAGCTTACGTGTAGGTTGCTTTTGATGACCCGAGAGGTCACCGTCGGCGCGACAGCCGAACAGGCGGTCATGAGGAAACCACCTAACCAAAGAGTTTGGCCGACAGCCAAGGCTCCCTTAGCAACGGCACCGTCTTTAAAGACGGGAGGAGGCATCCTTCCTGATCGCGACGGCACAGAGGAACTCTCAATGAAAGCACCAATGTCAGTGTCAAAACCGGCGGATCTCGGGTAGGGGGTCCCGAACTGTGTGTCTAGGACGGATGGTAACAGGAGGCAGGGAACACGATGTTTTACCCAGGTTCGGGCCCTCTCGATGGAGGTAAAACCCTACGTCCTACTTGATTAATATTGATGATATGGGTAGTACAAGAGTAGATCTACCACGAGATCAAGGAGGCTAAACCCTAGAAGCTAGCCTATGGTATGATTGTTGTATATGGAGTTGATGTCCTATGGACTACAACCCTCCAGTTTATATAGACACCGGATAGGGTTAGGGTTACATAGAGTCGGTTACAATGGTAGGAGATCTTGAATATCCGCACCGCCAAGCTTGCCTTCCACGCCAAAGAAAGTCCCATCCGGACACGGGACGAAGTCTTCAATCTTGTATCTTCATAGTCCAGGAGTCTGACTGAAGGTATAGTCCGGCTACCCGAACACCCCCTAATCCAGGACTCCCTCAATTATTTAAGAAATACTGGAGCCAATAAACACCAGAGGGGGCCACCAGGTGGGCACAACCCACCTGGGCGAGCCAGGACCCCCAGGCTCGCCCTGGTTGTTTGTGGCCTCCTCGGCCCACCTCCGGTGCCCATCTCCTGGTATATAAGTGATTTTGACCCAGAAAAAATAAGGAGAAGGCTTTCGGGATTGAACGTCGCCGTCTCGAGGCGGAACTTGGGTAGGAGCACTTTTACCCTCCGGCGGAGCGATTCCGCCGGGGGAGCTTCCCTCCCGGAGGGGGAAATCATCGTCATCATCATCACAACCACTCTCCCATCTTGGGGAGGGCAATCTCCATCGACATCTTCAACATTAACATCTCATCTCAAACCCTAGTTCATCTCTTGTATTAAATCTTGTTACCGGAACTATGGATTGGTGCTTGTGGGTGACTTGTAGTGTTCATTATATCTTGTAGTTGATTACTATATGGTCTATTTGGTGGAAGATTATATGTTCAGATCCATTATTCCATTTAATACCCCTCTGATCATGAGCATTTTTATCATTTTTTGTGAGTAGTTACTTTTGTTCTTGAGGTCACGGGGGAAGTCATGTTGCAAGTAATCATGTGAACTTTATATGTGTTTGATATTTTGACAGTATGTATGTTGTGATTCCCTTAGTGGTGTCATGTGAACGTCGACTACATGACACTCCACCATATTTGGGCCTAAGGGAATGCAATGTGGAGTAGCAATTAGATGGTGGGTTGCGAGAGTGACAGAAACTTAAACCCCAGTTTATGCGCTATTCCGTAAGGGACCGATTGGATCCTAAAGTTTAATGCTATGGTTAGAATTTATTCTTAATACTTTTCTCGTAGTTGCATACCAACAAGTATAGGGGATCTATCATAGTCCTTTCGATAAGTAAGAGTGTCGAACCCAACGAGGAGCAGAAGGAAATGACAAGCAGTTTTCAGTAAGGTATTATCTGCAAGCACTGAAATTATCGGTAACAGATAGTTTTGTGATAAGGTAATTCGTAACGGGTAACAAGTAACAAAGGTAAACAAGGTGCAGCAAGGTGTCCCAATACTTTTTGTAGAAAAGGACAAGCCTGGACAAACTCTTATATAAAGGAAAGCGCTCTCGAGGACACATCGGAATTATCGTCAAGCTAGTGTTCATCATGCTCATATGATTCACGTTTGTTACTTTGATAATTTGATATTTGGGTGGACCGGTGCTTGGGTACTGCCCTTCCTTGGACAAGCATCCCACTTATGATTAACCCCCCTCGCAAGCATCCGCAACTACGAAAGAAGAATTAAGGTAAACCTAACCATAGAATGAAACATATGGATCCAAATCAACCCCTTACGAAGCAACACATAAACTAGGGTTTAAGCTTCTGTCACTCTAGCAACACATCATCTACTTATTACTTCCCAATGCCTTCCCTTAGTCCCAAATAATGGTGAAGTGTTATGTAGTCGACGTTGACATAACACCACTAGAGGAAAGACAACATACATCTCATCAAAATATCGAACGAATACCAAATTCACATGACTACTTATAACAAGACTTCTCCCGTGTCCTCAGGAACAAATGTAACTACTCACAAATCATATTCATGTTCATAATCAGAGGGGTATTAATGTGCATAAAGGATCTGAATATATAATCTTCCACCGAATAAACCAACTAGCATCAACTACAAGGAGTAATCAACACTACTAGCAACCCACAGGTACCAATATGAGGTTATGAGACAAAGATCGGATACAAGAGATGAACTAGGGTTTGAGAGGTGATGGTGCTGGTGAAGATGTTGATGGAGATTGACCCCTCCCTATGAGAGGCTCGATGGTGATGATTTCCCCCTCCCGGAGGGATGTTTCCCCGGCAGAAGAGCTCCGCCGGAGCATTAGATTGGTTCTGACAAGGTACTGCCTCAAGACGGCGGCGCTTCATCCCGAAAGCTTCCTTCTGATTTTTCTAGGGTAAAAGACACCTTATACCAGAAGATGGGCATCGGGGGGCTTCCAGGTGGCCCACGAGGCAGGGGGCGCGCCTAGGGGGTAGGGCGCGCCCTCCACCCTCGTGGACAGTGGGTGGCCCCCCTCTGGTGCTTTCTTCACCCAATATTTTTAATATATTCCAAAACTGACTTTCATGGAGTTTCAGGACTTTTGGAGTTGTGCAGAATAGGTCCCTAATATTTGCTCCTTTTCCAGCCCAGAATTCCAGCTGCCGACATTTTCCCTCTTCGTGTAAACCTTGTAAAATAAGAGAGAAAAGGCATAAGTATTGTGACATAATGTGAAGTAATAGCCCATAATGCAATAAATATCGATATAAAAGCATGATGCAAAATGGATGTATCAGTCATCAAGGCTATTTTCTGGCGCCGTTGCCGGGGAGTGATGCGCCTATGGTAAGTGGAATTCGGTAAGAAAACATTTATATAGTGTGCTGAAATTTATCGTCACTTGTTACTATTGAAAACAATCCTTTGAGGGTTTTGTTTGGGGTATCTTCACCTCATCCAGAACCACAATTAGTTACCCCTCAACCTACTGCACCTACTGAAAATATTGAATATGAAATCCCTTCGGGTATGATAGAACAACTGCTAGCTAATCCTTATGCAGGAGATGGAGCTGAACATCCTGATATGCACTTGATACATGTGGAACAAATTTGTGGATTGTTTAAGCTTACAGTTTTACCCAAGGATGAAGTGATTAAAAAGTTTTTCCCTTTATCTTTGAAGGGAAAAGCATTGGCATGGTATAGGCTATGCGATGATATTGGATCATGGAATTGGAATCGTTTGAAATTGGAGTTCCACCAAAAATTTCATCCTATGCATCTAGTTCATCATGATCGGAATTATATATATAATTTTTGGCCTCGTGAAGGAGAAAGTATCGCTCTAGCTTGGGGGAGTCTTAAGTCAATGTTATATTCATGCCCCAATCATGAGCTCTCAAGAGAAAATATTATCAAGAATTTTTATGCTTGGCTTTCTTGTAATGATCAAACCATGCTTGATACTTCTTGTTCTGGTTCTTTTATGAAGAAGCCTATTGAATTCCGGTGGGATCTCTTGGAAAAAAATTAAACACAACTCTGAAGATTGGGAAATCGACAAAGGTAAAGAGTCAGGTATTAAAATTAAATATGATTGTGTTAAATCTTTTACGGATAACGATGCTTTTCACAAGTTTAGCACTAAATATGGACTTGACTCTAAGATAGTAGCCTCCTTTTGTGAAGCATTTTCTACTCATGTTGAACTCCCTAAAGAGAAGTGATTTAAATATCACCCACCTATTAAGGAAGAAATTAAAGAATCGGTACCAGCTAAAGAAGAAACTATACTTTACAATGTTGATCCAGTTGTTCCTTCTGCTTATATAGAGAACCCACCTTTTCTTGTTAGGATAAAGGAACATGCTAAAGTTTCAACTATGGTTAACAAAAGCTATATTAGAACACCTAAACCTGATGAACAAATTAAAGTAGAACCTAGCATTGCTATGGTTAAAGATCTCTTGGAAGAAGATATTGATGGGCGTGTTATTTACTTCTATGAAGAAGCTGCTAGAATTGCTAAACCTGGTAGAAAAGATAAACATAGACCCGTTGTGGGCATGCCTTTTATTTCAGTTAAAATAGCAGATCATTTTTATCACGGTTTACGTGACATGGGTGCTAGTGTGAGTGTTATTCCTTACACCTTATATCAAGAAATTATGAAAGACATAGCACCTGCTGAGTTAGAAGAAATAGATGTTACTATTAAACTTGCTAATAGAGACACTATATCACCATTTGGGATTGTTAGAGATGTTGAAGTCTTGTGTGGGAAAATAAAATAACCTACTGATTTTCTTGTTCTTGGTTCCCCACAAGATGACTTTTGTTCCATTATCTTTGGTAGACCTTTCTTGAACAAAGTTAATGCTAAGATAGATTGTAAGAAGCAAAGTGTCGGTGTTAGCTTTGGTGATGAGTCTCATGAGTTTAATTTTTCCAAGTTTAGTAGAAATCTTCATGAAAAAGAATTGCCTAGTAAGGATGAACTAATTGGTCTTGCTTCTATTACTGTGCCACCTACTGATCCTTTAGAACAATATTTGCTAGACCATGAAAATGATTTACATATGCATGAAAGAAATGCAATAGACAAAATTTTCTTTGAACAACGTCCTCTACTTAAACACAATTTTTCTATTAAAACTCTTGGAGGTCCTCCTCAACCTAAAGGTGATCCTGTGTTTGAATGAAAACAATTGCCAGACACTCTGAAATATGCTTATCTTGATTAAAAGAAAATATACCCTGTTTATCAGTGCTAACCTTTCAGAACATGAAGAAGGAAGATTATTGAAAGTTCTAAGGAAGAACTGTGCTACTATTGGATATACACTTGATGATTTAAAGGGCATTAGTCCCACTCTATGTCAGCACAAAATTAATATGGAACCTGATGCTAAACCCGATGGTGATAACCAACGTCGGTTAAACCCGAAGATGAAAGAAGTGGTAAGAACGGAAATACTAAAACTTATGGAAGCAGTTATAATCTATCCCATAGCTGATAGTAGATGGGTAAGTCATGTTCACTGTGTCCCTAAGAAAGGAGGTATAACTGTTGTTCCTAATGAAAGAATGAGCTTAGTCCACAAAGAATTGTTACAAGCTATAGAATGGTAGTTGATTTTAGAAAATTAAACGAAGCAACTAGAAAAGATCATTACCCTTTACCTTTCATTGATCAAATGCTTGAAAGATTATCTAAGCACACACATTTTTGCTTCCTTGATGGATATTCTGGCTTTTCACAAATACCTGTTTCTCAACCTGATCAAGAAAAGACCACTTTTACTTGTCTTTTGGGACCTATGCTTCTAGACGTATGCCTTTGGGTTTATGTAATGCACCTGCTACCTTTCAAAGATGCATGATGGCTATATTCTCTGACTTTTGTGAAAAGATTGTTGAGGTTTTCATGGATGAGTTTTCTGTTTATGGGAAGTATTTTGATGATTGTCTAAGCAATCTTGAGCGAGTTTTGCAGAGATGTGAACAAACAAATCTTGTCTTGAATTGGGAGAAGTGCCACTTTATGGTTAATGAAGGCATTGTCTTGGGTCATAAAATTTATGAAAGAGGTATTGAAGTGGACCAAGCTAAGGTTGATGCAATTGAGAAAATGCCATGTCCAAAGGACATCAAAGGCATTCGTAATTTCCTAGGTCATGCTGGTTTCTATAGGAGATTTATCAAAGACTTTTCTAAAATTTATAGGCCTCTCACTACTCTCTTGCAAAAGGATATTCCTTTTGTTTTTGATGATGATTGTCTTGAAGCCTTTGAAACACTCAAGAAAGCTTTAATTTCTGCACCTATTGTTCAACCACCTGATTGGAACTTTCCTTTTGAAATTATGTGTGATGCTACGATTATGCTGTTGGTGTTGTTCTAGGACAAAGAGTTGATAAATTGAATGTTATTCACTATGCTAGTAAAACTCTAGATAGTGCTCAAAGGAATTATGCTACTACTGAATAAGAATTCTTAGCAGTGGTGTTTGCTTGTGATACATTTGGACCTTATATTGTTGATTCCAAAGTAACTGTTCACACAAAACATGCTGCTATTAAATATCTTATGGAAAATATAGATGCTACACCTAGACTTATTCATTGGGTTCTCTTGTTGCAAGAATTTGATCTTCATATCATTGATAGAAAAGGAGCTAAGAACCCCATAGCTGATAATTTATCTAGGCTTGAAAATGTGCTTGATGACCCACAACCTATTAATGTTAGTTTTCCTGATGAGCAGTTAGCCGCAATAAATGTTTCTCATAGTACTCCTTGGTATGCTAATTACGCTAATTACATTGTTGCTAAATATTTACCACCTAGCTTTACATACCAACAAAAGAAAAAAATCTTCTATGATTTAAGACATTTCTTTTGTGATGACCCACATCTTTATAAAGAAAGAGTAGGTGGTATTATTAGATGTTGTGTACCTGAGCATGAACAGGGACAAATCCTATGGAAATATCAATACGAGGCTTACGGAGGGCATCATGTTGGAGATAGAACTGCTCACAAAGTATTGTAATCTGGATTTTATTGGCCTACTCTTTTCAAGGATGCCCGTAAGTTTATCTCATCATGTGATGAATGTCAAAGAATAGGTAATATCGGTAAGCGTCAAGAAATGCCTATGAATTATTCACTTGCTATTTAACCATTTGATGTTTGGGGATTTGATTACATGGGACCTTTTCCTTCCTCTAATGGGTGTACACATATTTTGGTTGGTGTTGATTATGTTACTAACTGGGTAGAAGCTATTCCAACTAGTAGTGCTGATCACAACACCTCTATTAAAATGCTTAAGGAAGTTATTTTCCCAAGGTTTGGAGTCCCTAGATATTTAATGACTGATGGTGGTTCACACTTTATTCATGGTGCTTTCCGTAAAATGCTTGCTAAATATGATGTTAACCATAGAATTGCATCACCCTATCATCCTCAGTCTAGTGGTCAAGTTGAATTTAGCAATAGAGAAATGAAGTTAGTTTTGCAAAAGACTGTCAATAGGTCCATGAAGAATTGGTCTAAGAAATTAGATGATGCACTTTGGGCTTATAGAACGGCATATAAAAATCCTATGGGTATGTCTCCTTATAAAATGGTTTATGGAAAAGCTTGTCATTTGCCTCTTGAGTTAGAACATAAAGCATATTGGGCAGTTAAAGAACTCAATTATGATTTCAAACTTGCTGGTGAAAAGAGGTTATTTGATATTAGCTCATTAGATGAATAGAGAACCCAAGCCTATGAAAATGCAAAGTTATTCAAAGAAAAAGTTAAAAGATGGCATGACAAACGAATCCAAAAGCGTGAGTTTAAAGTCGGAGAATATGTCCATTTGTACAACTCTCGTTTTAGATTTTTTTGCAGGGAAGCTCCTCTCGAAATGAGAAGGCCCATATGTCATCGAGGAGGTTTACCGGTCTGGTGCCATCAAAATAAATAATCCCGAAGGTACTAACCCGAAGGTTGTCAATGGGAAACGAATAAAGCATTATATCTCAGGTACACCCATTAACGTTGAAAGTAATATTATCCAAACTTTGACACCAGAGGAACACATAAAAGAGTCCTTCCGGAACACTCCAGAATCGTGAAAATAAGGAGGTACGTGATACGGTAAGTAAACGGACTCCAAAAAATCCGCAAAAATGTTTTTTTTCAGTTTTGGAATATTTTAGAATTTTGGAAATAAAGAAACTTCTAGGAAGCGTCCCCTGGTGGGCACAAGACACCAAGGTGCGCCAGGCTTGCCTGGCGTGCCCAGGTGGGTTGTGCCAACCTGGGACACCTCCTGGACTCCGTTTTTCTTCCATGTACTTGTCCTCCAAGGTTAAAAATCTATATATACTTCCCGAACCTGTTAACCACCGTATCGCGATGAAAATCTTCTGTTCTCTTTTCTTGCAGTTTTCTGTGTAGATCTGAAAATATGTCTTCCCAAGATTCTGAGGATGAGAGCTATGTTGCTGATCTCATCGCAAACCCCAAGTCCTATGGGGATGAGAGGCACTATAGCTGGACCTCCAAAGAAGAAGAAGATGAATCAGTTACTTCCCGATTTAAGAACGAGAGCATGGAGGCGTTATGTAAGAGGATAATAAAGCTCGAGATAGATAATTGTGAGTTGATGATGGAGAATTTTACTCTCCATCAGAAGTTGGATGAAGCAAAAAGGAAAACTCGCACTTTCTCACCACCACCACTGCCATGCAAATCCGAGGACAAGATTCCTTTTTCACCACCATCATCTTCTTCACCACCAAAGGTGAATTGAGTATCGGGTATGGGCACTCCCCTTGGCTTCCGCCAAGCTTGAGGGAGGTGCCCCGGTATCGTATCATCCCACTATCTTTTTGCTTTTACTTATTTTAGTTCGATCTTTTTGCTTTAGATGAAATAAAGTTTGTTCGATCCTTTCTTATTTGAGAGTATGCTTAGTGATCTATCCTTGTAATTGTGTGCAAGTTATAAAATAAAGTTAGTTTGAGTTTTGCTTTCTTTACTTTCATGTTGCAAATAAAGAGAAGAAACAACACAGAAAAAATAAATAAAAGAAAGGAAACAAATCAATAAGATCATATACTAATCCTATGGTAGGTGATAGCACAACACAAAGAAAAGTATAAGTAAGAAATCGTATTAGAGATTGACAAACATAGCATTAGTCAATGATGCAACTCATGAAATAATTAATAAGGGAAGAGAATATTCACATATAAATATACTATCCTAGAAATATTTTGTGATTGTGAGCCCTCATCAAAATATTATATGCCAAAATTGTTGACGTTGGACAAAGAAGACAACTTAATGATTTATGTATGTTTATATGCAAAGAGTCAAAGTTTTCCTTCTATTACTTTTTATTTTCTCTTTTGGCAAGCATCATGTGGTGAGGAAAGATCTAGGAACATATGTCCAGTTGAATATAGATAGCATGAGTTATTATTGTTGACATCACCCTTGAGGTGAGTATGTTGGGAGGTGAAACTATAAGCCCCTATCTTTCTATGTGTCCGGTTGAAACGTTTTGCTCATGGGTACGAGGTGAGTGTTAGCAATCATAGAGGACTATATGATAGTTGAGTATGTGGACTTGCTTGAAAGGCTCCGATACGTGACTCTTCCTAAAAAGATGATGAATTGTAGTTGCAAAGTTGACTGAGAACGTAGTTTGTTGGTTTCTAACAGAGTTTCTACTTCATACTTCGACTATGTGATGAACTGTTACTTATTCATGAGAAGTATGATAAAAGTTCTATCATAAAAGTCCTATGTTTAATTTTGTTGCTGTTATAATAATCAACATGATGCGCCTATGTTCGTATTTTGTTTTTATCGATACCTCTGTCTCAAAGCATGTGGACATGTTTTTCAATTTTGGTTTTCGCTTGAGGACAAGTGAGGTCTAAGCTTGGAGGAGTTGATACGTCCATTTTGCATCATGTTTTCTTACAGTTATTTATAATGGTTTTATCCATAATAATGCTTTTTGGACTAATTCTAATGCCTTTTCACTCATAATTTGCAAGGAACACACCAAGAGGGAGAATTCCGGCAGCTGGAAATATGGACCTGGAAAAGCTACGTCAGGCCACCTATTCTGCACAACTCCAAACAAGCTGAATCTTCACGGAGAATATTTAAGGATTATTTAAGAAATATGGAGCCAATAAACACCAGAGGGGGCAACTAGGTGGGCCGCGCCCTGGTGGGTTGTGGCCTCCTCAGCCCACCTCCGGTGCCCATCTTCTGGTATATAAGTGATGTTGACCTAGAAAAATAAGGAGAAGGCTCGCGGGACGGAATGCCGCTGTCTCAAGGCAGAACTTGGGCAGGAGCACTTTTGCCCTCCGGCGGAGCGATTTCGCCGGGGGAACTTCCCTCCCGGAGGGGGAAATCATCGTGATCATCATCACCAACCACTCTCCCATCTTGGGGACGGAAATCTCCATCAACATCTTCAACAGCACCATCTCATCTCAAACCCTAGTTCATCTCTTGTATTCAATCTTGTTACCGGAACTATAGATTGGTGCTTGTGGGTGACTAGTAGTGTTGATTACATCTTGTAGTTGATTACTATATGGTTTATTTGGTGGAAGATTATATGTTCTGATCCATTATGCTATTTAATACCCCTATGATCATGAGCATGTTTATCATTTGTGAGTAGTTACTTTTGTTCTTGAGGTCACGGGAGAAATCGTGTTGCAAGTAATCATGTGAACTTTATATGTGTTCGATATTTTGATAGTATGTATGTTGTGATTCCCTTAGTGGTTTCATGTGAACATCGACTACATGACACTTCACCATATTTGGGCCTAAGGGAATGCATTGTGGAGTAGCAATTAGATGGTGGGTTGCGAGAGTGACAGAAACTTAAACCCCAGTTTATGCGCTATTCCGTAAGGGACCGATTGGATCCTAAAGTTTAATGCTATGGTTAGAATTTATTCTTAATACTTTTCTCGTAGTTGCGGATGCTTGCGGGAGGGTTAATCATAAGTAGGAGGTTTGTTCAAGTAAGAACAACACCTAAGCACCGGTCCACCCACATATCAAATTATCAAAGTAGCAAACAATCAAACGAACATGATGAAAGTGACTAGATGAAATTCTCGTGTACCCTCAAGAACGCTTTGCTTATCATAAGAGACCGTTTTGGGCTATCATTTTCCTCAAAAGGATTAGGCTACCATGCTGCATAATTTTTACTATTATCATTACTTGCTCGTTACAAATTACCTTGCTATCAAACTACTCGCTACTTACAGTTTCAGCACTTGCAGACATTACCTTGCTGAAAACTACTTGTCATTTCCTTCTGCTCCTTGTTGGGTTCGACACTCTTACTTATGAAAAGAGCTACAATTGATCCCCTATACTTGTGGGTCATCAGAAAGACATATGGTCCAAGTGATGATGATCTTCATCAATATAGGTAACCTATGTTGCTATCACAAGACAAGCATCAACTATCCTACTATGAATAGTTTCCTTGTATCTTCGGTCTCCTCCTTATCAACGGGATCCGTTTGTGTTGGTATCACTCCCCATTGTAGCACTGGAGGTACGTACTCATCATCAACATCACATTTATCAATAAAATTGTCACTCAACTTGCTATCATGAATGAAATTGTGAAATGCCATGCAAGCAATGATGATACGCTTCTACATACAAGGTGAGAACTGGAATATGCGCCATTTTTTCTTGAGCAACCCAAAAGTATGCTCAATCTCATACTTACCTTGAGGTGGATGATGAAGGAGTAATTCTAGTAGATGGCATGTACTTCCCTTAAAAGGAGCAAAATACCTCGTTCGGTTTCGATGTCCATTGTATTTCCCTGAAAATGAACACCAAGTTAGCGTCCCACATAAGAATATGATGAATGATGACAATTTTTATTATGATAAACCTATCAGAGGCACGGGAAATGATGCACATTACTGAGAGGGCCCAGAGATACCTCTTCGATACTCGGAGTGACAAATCCTAATCTCGATCCATGCCAACCCAACAAACACCTTCGGAGAGACCTGTAGAGCATCTTTATAATCACCCAGTTACGTTGTGACGTTTGATAGCACACAAGGCATTCCTCCGGTATCCGGGAGTTGCATAATCTCATAGTTGAAGAAATATGTATTTGACATGAATAAAGCAATAGCAATAAAACTGAACGATCAATATGCTAAGCTAACGGATGGGTCTTATCCATCACATCATTCTCCTAATTATGTGATCCCGTTATCAAATGACAACCATGTGCATGGTTAGGAAACCTTAACCATCTTTGATCAACGAGCTAGTCATGTAGAGGCTCACTAGGGACACAATGTTTGTATATGTATTCACACATGTATTTAGGTTTCTGATCAATATAATTCTACCATGAATAATAAACATTTATCATGAATAAGGAAATATAAAATAACAAATTTATTATTGCCTCTAGGGCAAATTTCCTTCAGTGTCATGTGCGCCAGGTAACGATAACATGAACAAACTGTTTGATCAAATAAGCAGCACTATGATTGTATTAAAACATGTGTAATGCAGGTCAAGGTCTAATCCATAATATATAACATACATAAACCAGAGTGGAATCTGTAAGAATCGAAACCAGAAGGAAACCATAGAATCTACACTATACATATGTGTTTCAATTAGGTTGGTCCTTTTGCAAGATAGCTATGTAAATTTTGCTTATGGATACTGTCAACCACAAAAATAACAAATCAAGCTTTTGAATGTGCAACAAGTACTAAGGGATGTGTGTTCATGATATCAAATCTATGTCTCATAATCATCGAATCGCAAAAAACAAATAAAAATAAGTACATGAACAGAGAAGCGAGATGGAATATAAAGGATGGATGGGAGGTGAGAATTGCGTAGCAGGGATGAAGGTCTGAGAGAAGGGATGAGTGGAGTATGGTGGACGGGGAGAGCAGCGGCGACGGGGAAGGGTAGCACGACCACAGATGGCCGGCCAAATGCGCCGCGCTGCCGACAAGCAAACCCTAGCTCGTGTCCTGGTATTCCTTTTGCTCATGGGAGAGCAAGTAGTGAGGGAGCTCTTTGTGTTTTTTTCTTAAGAGAGAGGTTGGCTGTTGCCCTTTTTTGTGAGGATGATGGTTGTTCAAACGCTCAAGAAAATGCTACATTTTTCAACACTTACCAATTGTCCCGAAGCTTCACAATATAGATCTAGCGCTGCCTTGAGAGCTTCCACACTGTGTTGGTTTGCTTTCATAAGCATCCGCAAAGAGAAGATTTGTGATAGGTGGAGTGTCTCTACAGACTCTTACTCCTGAAATTTTTCCATTTTCCTCTGCATGTGTACATAGGGCGTTTAAACCCTTAGCGCACAACAAGAAAAGGTATGGTGACAACGCGTCTCCGTGTCTCAAACCCCTTGTAGTCTTGAAGCTCTCACTTTCCTCCGCATTAATCCTTACTCAGTATTCGACAGTTGAGATGCATTGCATAATAAAATTTACCCAATCTTGACGGAAACCCAGTCTCAACATAATTTCCTTAAAGAAAGGCCACTCAACTCTGTCATAAGCTTTGTGCATATAAAGTTTATAGCGCACAAGCCCTCTCTACCTTCTCTTTTATTCTATATTGTATGTAAACACTCATAAGCTACTAAAATATTATCCGTTATTAGTCTGTCGGGCACGAAGGCACTTTGAGTTGGGCTAATAATATCTGGCAAGAAAACCTTCAAAAGGGAGGCCACCATTTTTGCAATTATTTTATATACCACATTACATAAGATGATCGGCTTAAATTGGGTTACCTTTTCTGGTGTATTAACATTTGGAATCATCAGGATCGCAGTGTCATTCCAACTAGCTGGGATAGTGTATGTATTGATTTCTTGAAGAACCTCCTCAATTAGGTCGTCCCTAACATGGGCCAAAATCTTTTATAGAAGATAGCATGGAGTCCATCTCGCCCTGGAGCTCTTAGGTCCCCGGTATCGAAAACGCCTTACGAACATCTTCAGCATTATAAGGGGCAAGAAGAGCATTATTCATTTCAGTAGAAACTCTACTACCAACAAGGGACAAAACCTCTTGTTTTGGATGTTGAACTTCTGACGTGAAGAGTTTTGAAAAATAACCAGTGATATGATCCTTCAGCTCCTTATCTTGTCTCCAGATCCCTGAGTCATCTAAGAGCTTCTTTATATCATTTCTCTTTTTCCTGGCCGTGGCTGTGTTTTGAAAGAACGACGTATTACGATCCCTGTGCGTCAACCAGTTTGCATGACTTCTTTGTAGCCAGAAAATTTCCTCTTGCTCCAAAAGGTTCTTAATTACCACAATTATCTCCGATTACCAGAAAATTTCCTTCTGTCAGCAACGAGACTTTGCATTCATTAACCCATGCCTCAGTCTCTCTAATTCTTTTTTTAATTGATTAATTCTCCTATTCGGGCCCTTTAGAGTTTCACGATGTGAACTGTGCAAATCGGCGTGCATGGCTCTCATTCGATCAGCAAGTGAAGGGCTAATACCTTCTTACTTAGATTTTCCCCAAGATGGCTTAACAGTTTCAGTGATAGTCTCTTCCTTTAGCCACCTAGATTCAAATTGTTTTGCACGCCCCTCAGGTAGTCTGAAAATATTATCATCTAGGTAATCCATGTTCAGTACCAACGGGTGATGGTCAGAATGAACCATTACTAGGGAAAAGCCTAGCAGTAGCGTTGGTTTTAGGTATAGCAGTTGCGCGGGGTACCGCACTACTGCTACAGCGCTGCAGCTAAAGGGTAGCAGTAGCGCGTGTTTGACAGCGCTACTTAGCAGTAGCGCGTGTTTGACCGCGCTACTGATATACCTACTTAGCAGTAGCGCTTTTGGGAGAACGCGCTACTGGTAGTTAGTAGCAGCGCGCCTCTCTACCCGCGTGATGTCTACTATGCAACTTTATTCTTGTAGACTCGTGTTGGGCCTCCAAGCGTAGAGTTTTGTAGGATAGTAGCAATTTTTCCTCAAGTGGATGACCTAAGGTTTATCAATCCGTGGGAGGTGTAGGATAAAGATGATCTCTCTCAAACAACTCTGCAACCAAATAATAAAAAGTCTCTTGTGTCCCCAACACACTCAATACAATGGTAAGTTGTATAGGTGCACTAGTTCGGCGAAGAGATGATGATACAAGTGTAATATGGATGCTAGATATTGAATTTTGTAATCTGAAATTATAAAAACAGCAAGGTAGCAAATAGTAAACGGGCACAAAAACGGTATTGCAATGCTTAGAAACAAGGCCTAGGGTCCGTAGTTTCACTAGTGTGATCTCCCAATAGTGTTAACATAGTTGAATCATATGTAAATCCCTCAAGTGCGGCGTAGAGTTCACTCCAAAATTACTTGTTATATAGAAATTGTTGTCAGTCACGAAACCACCACAAAGCTATTCTTTCGAATAACACCTTAAGATGCAAATCAACCTCCCAAGTGCAGCTCTGGCCAATTAGGTTCCGTCTGGTCCATAAAAAATCTCCGTGGAATTTCGCGGTGTTTGGATTCCGTTTGATATTGATTTCCTGCAATGTAAAAAATAAGCAAAAAACGTCAACTAACACTAGGTTAATAGGTTAGTCCCCAAAAATGATATAAAGTTGTTATGAAATGATTGTAAAACATCCAAAAATGATAAAATAACAGCATGAATACTTCATTAATTATAGATACGTTGGAGACGTATCAACATCCCCAAGATTAATTCCTACTCGTCCTCAAGTAGGTAAATGATAAAAATAATAATTTATGAAGTGTGAATGCTAGCAAAGTGCACAAGTTTGATCAATGGCAATTTCAATCATTTTTCCTAGCATCATAACAACAATTCTTTCTTATAAATCTTTTAATGTTATAGTGGCAACCAATTCACATGTTAAGGTTGAAACAATGAATTCTCTTTAAACTCAACAACCTATGTCCTTAATCACCAAGCAATTGCAATTCAACTTATTTAACAGAGTTTAAAGAACAGAAATCCGTTTGAAGAATGAGCGAATTACGGGCAAACAGTTTGAAGACCAGGAAACTCCCCCATCCCACTAATAGAGCACCCCAAAATCCCCTTCCTCACAGCCTCTAATGCGAAATTGATGCTCTTAACAAAAATTGGAAGGCCATGAATATGCCGTTTCCTAATAATTACAGCGGAAATCACTCTCTTATCCCCGTTTGAATAAAAAACGTCAGCTTCCAGCGAGGTATACATAGCCTTGGCCATCCCCCACTAATTACTCTTACCAAAATCTATGTCAGTTAAAGAATCTACCAATGCTGGCTCCGCCTTCAAATCGTGAAAGGAAAACATGGCAGGTCCCTCCGAGGCGCCCCCCTCCAAATCAGCGGAAATCACGGCCCTACTCGATCCGATCGAGCTTTCCCTATGTAGAATCGAAGGGATCTCACCTGCCAAGGTGCTGGCAATCTCCTTTACTCTCCTTCTAGACAACTCCAGGCATTGTGTCCGATCTGTCACCCGCGGCACGAATTCGTTTCGATCTCGCTTGAATCTCCTCCCAATCCGGCATGTTGAAGGGCCCCACCTCGAGGCCCACTCCAGGAGGGACGCGCCCTTCCTCCGGCGGAGCTGCCGGCATCAGAGCTCTGGAGTGGATATGCTCCCTAATGAATCGACGACAAGATGCCTACGGTGACTTCGTAAATTTCAAAATGATATGTCGGCTGTCTTTCCGAGGTGCTCATAGGGGTAGGGTGTGTGTGTATGTGTTCATGGAGTGACTATATGCACGTGTATATGAGCGCTTACGTCTGTACTGTGTAAAAAAACTAAATAAAATTTAAAAATTCTGATTTTTGTACATGTTCTTGTTAGTGTAACAACCGTGCTTGACAATTTTCATGTGAAACAGGATGATTGTGCTTCATCGGTGAAAAACAAATAAGGTCCCGTTCAGAAGTCCTCCAGATTTAGAAAATCCACGTCTCCAGGTTCCAACGCCAGCTTCCAGCTTCCTGTGAGATCCTGCGTGCGTTCGGGAGGCTGTGACCAGCTTCTCCCTTCGCTGCATGGGCTGGCGCTGGGCTACAGGGACATGGGCTGTTAGGGAACGCAGATGGTGATGGGCTGCCGCCCCAGTTCGAAGTGAAAGGTGTGGAAGCGTCCACGTCTACTCGCTGGCTCGTACAGGAGCTCAGGAGGAAATAGATCGAACCGGTACGCAACTTCTCATTTTGAGCTGGAACTCCAACTTCTCGTTTTGAGCTGGAAGCTGGGAGCTGGGTTGGACTAGCTTCTTGTTTTTCCACTGGCAGGGTCGTTTGCTCCGCGAAGCCAGATTCTTGGAGTTGCCGCGTTCGGGACGGCTCCACGCGCTGAGACTAGAAGGTGGGAGCAGGAGAGGATCCGAACGAGGCCTAAGTGTAGCATTTGTCGTTTGACTTTTTTTTTGCATAGATCAAAATACTCTTTCCTCGTAAAAATTTGCAGATAGCATTTTGGCATGACAATAAATATATCTGTTATTCTTTTAAATGGACATTTGCAAAAACCATTTTGGTGGGCAGGAGCATATGCTCCATAGAGCTGATTTGGATTTCTGACAACTTACTACGTATTTCAGCTATCAGGGAAAGTTAGCAGAAAATATACTCCCGAGAAGTTATAAAGAGCTGCCTTGTTAGGGCATCTTCAGCCGCGTCTCCAGGAAGGCCTCCCCAAGCGATTTTTTCGTGCCGGCGCCGAAAAAATGGCCCAGTCGTGCCTCCAGGAGCCCGATTTTCGCCGGCTTGGGCCGAAAACAGCGCCGGCGGACCCAGGACGAACCCGGCGCGCTGGGGGGCGCCCGGGGGCGCCGGGGCGAGCTGTTTTGGCGCGAAATAGACGCGGGCCAGCCGCGTCAGCGACTCGGCGCCTCGTCTTCCCCCAACGGCCTCGGTTCCCGCGGGGAATCAATGGCAAGGCTGCCGCCGATCAGCCTTGCCATTGATTCCTCACGGGCGGCGCGTCGCGGGACGGCGCGCCGACGCCTCCCCTCCCTCGCACGCGTACACACGGGCGCGGCCCGGCTATAAAAGCCGGTGGCCTCCACTCGCCTGTGCCCACACCAGCCCCGCCCCTCGCCGCCGTCCAGCCCTTCCTCTCCCTACCTCTCCCGAGCGCCGCCGCCCAGCCCCTCCCTCTACCTCTCCCGAGCCCGCCCAGCCCCGCCTTCGCCATGGCAGAACGCTTCCCCGGAGATGAGGCGGCGGCTAACGGCTTCGGCCGCCGTTCGCTCCGCGAACAGGAGTCCTGGCTCCTGTTCCAGGCGAACATCCCGGCGCCGCCGGACATGCGCGCCGGGCCGACGGGGTGGAGACTCATCGTCGGGGGAGTGCCCATTCCCCCGTTGCCCGATGCCGTGGCGAAGCCGAAGTACTTCGCCGAGGAGGTCGAGATCGTGCGCGCGTCCCACACCGACGCCGAACTCTTCCTCCCCCAGTACGCCGCCGACAACCACGCGGCCTGGGCGGCGTATTTCGAGCGCCGCCAACAGCAGCGCTTGGCGTCCACAAACGGCGCGCCGGTGGTCGGCGGCTGGCAGAACAGCGAGGGGCGCCACCTCTGGTGGGGCGTCCCCGGACGCACACTCGAGGGCGTGCTCACGTACCTCGAGGGCGGCAACGACCCGCCGTTGGCGTACCCCCCGGCGAGGGTGGCCGCCCCTGCGCAGCACCGACGCGCCGGGCCATGGGCGCCAAGGAGGTTCGGCGCCTCCTCTTCTTCCTCCTCGTCACGCTCTTCTTCACACTCCTCCGGCTCTCCGGCGCTGCTCGGCGTCAAGGCCGAGCCCGCGGCGGAAACGCCGCTCGGCCGGCGCACTCGCAGCGCCGGCATAGTCATCAACGAGGGCGGCCGGCGCGCCTCCTCGTCGGCTCCTCCGCGCTTCGTCAAGCCAAAGACGGAACCGGGGCTGGCGCCTGTGAAGACGGAGCCGGGGCTGGCGCCGGTGAAGACGGAGCCGGGGCTGGCGCCGGTGAAGGTGGAGTTCGACGACGACGACGCGGCCCTCGAATGGGCGCGCCAGGACTCCATTGGGATGGAGAAGGCGCGCCGCGAGAAGGAGAAGGAGCGCCAGTGCGCCGCCCTACGCCGCTTCGAGGAGCGCCGACGCGGCCGCAAGGAAGGCGGGGTCGTCGTCTTGTGCGACAGCGATGACGACGACGACGCGCCGCCGCCTGTTCGCCATGGCGACGCTGGGCAGGGGTCCAGCAGGGGCACCCGCGTCATGGAGGAGAAGGCCGACGACGACGATGGCAGCGACGGCGGCAACGACTTCAGCCCCTTTCTTTTTTTTAGATTAGGTTAATGTAATGTTTGGCCGAATTTCGCCGAAATTTGCCATGTTTGGCCGAAATTTAACTAGTTTTTATCATAACTTCGCCGAACGGTTCTGTTTTTTTTAAGATACGCGCCTGGGGGCCGACGGCTGGGGACCGACTCGCCCCCAGGGCCATTTTTTTCGCCGGCTCACCCCCAGGCGGCGCTTTTAGACGCCCCCTGGGGGGCCAACTGCTGAAGATGCCCTTAGCTTACTTGTTTGTCTTTTAACGCGGACATAGGGTATCTACATCCGAGCTCAAATGCTCCCTTATGAACAGTAAAACAAAAAAAATAGTAAAAAAAACTCAAAAATTCTGAAATTGTTTTGTGGTAAACTTAGACAAATGTTTTGTTTGCTTGCAAAATTTTAGCACAAAATGACATTCTTCGAAGTCGTGACAAAAAACAAAATCGATGTTCCAAAAATGCTAGTTTGAAAACATTTTGGAGTGCTGATTTTTTTTTGCCATGCCTTTCACGCATGTCATTTGTGCTAAAATTTTGCAACATACAAAACATTTGTCAAAGTTTATCATAAAAAAAATCATAAATTGTTTTACTATTTATTTTGATTTTACTTTTCATGGGGAAGCATTTGACAAACCGGTTTGGAAGTTAAAAGTCAAGTAGCCCTTCCCTACAAATATTAAACACCTCAAAGAATTACCCCTGAAACTATTCCCTATTTGTTCAAAATTTTCAAAAATAGTCCTTATCCCTAAAGCCTACATATCCTTCTAAAAGAGCACGCATGGCCCAACCATTGGCGCCGTAACACTTGCCTCCCCTCCTATAAATACCCCGTCATCGGCCCTCTAAATCCCAATCCGCCTTCAAGCCCTAGACCTTGCAGCCCAAATCCCAATGCCACGTCACCCACCATGGTCCACATAAGGTCCTATGCCACCAGTGCTCCATGGTGGCTAATGGGGGCCTATTCGGCGAACGTCTCCTTGTCCTCCTCCAGGGCTCCTACACCACGCCCCATCGTTGTCTTCACGCCACCGTCCTCCTCCTTCTCCTCCAACGGCAAGGACGAGGACAACTTAGACTCCAACTCTTATTTGCAGTCCAAATTCCAAGTCAATGTGACATTCATGTGGTTTACAGTATGCAATAATAAATCTTCTTTGTAAAAAGAAACATGCAATCACACTGTTATGATCCTAATCACTTCAACTTTTAACTGTGATGATATAGATGAAAACATGGATACAGAAATTAATTGCAATGGGTATGAATGAAGAAATGAAATAAATGAGTACAGAAAGGAGGTTATTTGTCGGTTAAACTGCATATAGACTGTATTCTCAATCAACTGATGACACTACAGAGCCAGGGACTCTTAATAGTAGTTCCTCTAGATAGATGGATAAAAAGAATTACTCAACACATTAATAACATACTACTAAATGATACTAGTACGTAGTTTTACTGATAAGTGATAAGACACCACACTTGTACTGTGAAGGAACAATCCCGGAGCATATCTATACTAACATATAGTACTAGAATGATAGTTTACTGATAACGCGCCACTACTTCGCTCCAGCAAAATAAAACTGGTTGATGAATGGCAGGCCATGCAGCTCAGCAACCACAAAGCCGGAGCACCAGAACAAGGGTAGAATTGCTCAGAATCTTGTAGTCCGCCAGGGTGCGCTGGTCCTCCAGCTGCTCGCCAGCAAAGAGGATGCGCTGCTGTCTAGGGGGAATGAACTCTTTCTCATAGATCTTCACCTTGACACTGTTGATGGTGTCCGAGCTCCCGACCTCAAGGGTCAGGGTCTTCCCGTCCAGGGACTTGACAATGATTTGGATCATCCTACTTTCTACTGGCCTACACGGGAGGAGTATGAAGAGAAGAGTGGACCCTTTCGAAATGTTGTGGTCAGCCAAGGTGCGCCTGTCGTCCTCTAGCTGTTTGTTGGCAAAGATGAGGCACTGCTGGACCTTGGGAAAGCTCTCAATGTCTTCGATCTTGGCCTTCACCTTGTCAATGGTGTCTAGGCTGTCGACCTCGAGAGTGATGGTCCTTCCTCTCAGCGTCTCCGTCACGAAGATTTGCATCTTTTCTTGGAGGTCAAGCGTGGAATCATGCCTTATGCCATAATCAGCCAATGTACGGCTGTCTTCCAGCTGCACCCCGTCGAAGATGAGGCGGTACTGCTCCTGGATCTTGATGGTGTAAACGGTGTCTGACAAGTGGACCCCTCTGAGACAGATTTTCCTGCCGGCGAGATTCTTGACAAAGATGTGCACTTTGGATGGGCTAGCAAACCAAAAAAGACCAATTATTAGACAATATTTAGGCTGCAGAACAATACACAAAAAACTCAACAATTCCAGCAGATACTATAAGGAAGTGTATAAATAAGAAACAATCCAAGCAAGAAGAGAAATCTACTCTGTAAATATCTTGTTTCTACAAAAACATGGTATCCACTAAGCTTAGCATGCAAAGTTCAAGACTTGAGCAACCATAAAAATACACATGGTATCACTCAGTTCTGTATATTGAAGAGGCTAGTTATAAGTATTTTTTTTTACTATATAGTTATAACCCCGTGTAGCAACAAACGTCGGCATCTCCCCCCACCCCCCGCGGTGTCACTCAGTTCTGTATATTGAAGAGACTAGTTATAAGTATTCATCAAGTGATACTTCTATTCGGTTGACACATGTTCTTAACCATGTAGCAACAATTTTCATGTGCGTGCCCAGCAATTATCCATCAACGTGCAACGATGGATGGTGTCATCTTAGTATGGACAATCATATAGGACATGTGGCAACTTCAACACATGTCTTACTGTGTAGTAACGAAGGTGCACCATTCGATTCTTGCGGCAGTGGAAACAAGACTCTTGTCCGTGTATGATGACTCGCCTTCAGCAAGCTTTGCTACCTATCATGTCGGGACAAACATCAAATTTCACCCACTTTCCTCCTTATCGATCATCGCACACCCCTACACCTCTATTCCCTCTCATCACAATTGTATTCGATGATGGATATCATTAGATGTGCATGAGGTGAATTTACATGTGACTAAGCAAATCAAAGGGAAAGGCTATTTTGTTGATTATCCTCCATATGAAAACAAAGGTACAACTACAAACAAAGACAACTCACTAATCTGACACTTTAACGAATTTGCATGGCCAATATAGCTGGAGAAGAACAATCATGGCGAAAACAGAGGCTAGCTTTGTGTGCAGATTTGGAAACTTTTCAATATTAACACGGTAATAGTATGCACTATTTTTTATGGAGGGGGTTGTTCGTATGTTCTTTTTCTAAGCAATCAACATCTCAAATAAATAAAAACAGGAGAAGAAGCAGAAAGCACACATGTACGAACCTTATCTGGTTTTAGTCCAATCGACCAACTATTGCTTGTTTTTCTGACAAATGTTTTTCATTGTGAACAGAAAAGATGAAACTACAGCTCAGTATAACGATGTAATGTTCTGTCCAGGATATAACACATAGACATAAGCTTTTTTCCGTGGATAGGATATAACAAGCAATCACAATAACATAATTACAAGGCTTGATTACAAATTGCATTGATTGCAAGGATCAAGATTAATAAACAATTTAAAAGCCTTGACTAACATGAAAATCACATCTTCAATTACCGATTGGCATATAAATTACAGATTAAAAATTAATAGAACAGTTACAAGTGTTCTGCGATATTTTAGTTCCTTTTTCAAAGAAGTATGTAGCTACAATATAAGTGTTCATAATGGGACTATTAGCACCTGAGGAGTACTTTAACACTGGAAACTTATATTTGACAGGCTGAAGAAGAGTCGATTTGATTCATTTAGCCAGCTGAGGGGTCTAAGTTGACAAAGTATGTGTTCCAGAATCTGATAATAGAGTTTATCAGGTGAACAAAATGCTTTCCTAACAGGATATTGCACTGATCCTAACAGCAACCGAGGGGCTGATTTGCACCTAGCAGCTAGTATTAACTGCAGGAAACACACATGTAAAACAGAAAAACTGTCTAAAAAGTAAAAACAGAACTCCGATCACTTACTCGTCCATGTTGGCACCGTCAATCTGCAACGAATGGCTGCCACCGTCTTCGTTGTCCCTGCCGCTGCTGCTGCTGTCGCCAACTTCCTCCTCAGAATCTGCCAAGCCCATCAAAACATAAGCAAGCCGCTCAACGACCCCGTACAGAACAAAGAATGTGATGCGTATGCATCGTCCTCACCATCCTTGCTACCTTCTGTGCCAGAGGTAGAGAAAGCAGGAGCAGCTTCCTCGACATAGTCTTCCAGCTTGGGAAGAGCGGGCGACAGGTGCAGGCGCTTCTTCGGTGGCATTCTGGCAGGCAGTCTGTCAAGGATTTGATTTTCATGTTAGTAAAGGATTCTGCGCAGGCATCTCTTATATTTCTTTACAGAGGGAGTTCTAGAATATCTAACGATTTTGGACAATCTTTTTATCTTGTGCATATAAACAGAACAAAATTTCAAAAATAGTAAGTGTCTAACTTATTAGATTCTGTGGTGCGAGGACCAAGGGTACAATAACAAGAACTGCCATGTATATCACCGATCTCTAGATGAAGAGTTTCTTTCGCGAGAAGCAATGATTGACAATTATAATCCTAAGATCTAATGTAACATATAAGATGGTATGAGGTTAGCAACAAATTCCATGAAACCACGCAACCCTCCAATGTAATCCTACCTGACACGGACTGTAGGATCTAGAGAGGCTAAAATTCACCCAATCCATATGCGAACAATTGCACGGCGGTAGACCCGAGGGATGGAAATCAGTTACATTCATTATAAAAAAATCAAACAGTGGTGCACCAACTACAATGGCATCAAAAAACAACTACCGTGAGGAACACAGGCATCACAATCAAAGCAGCAGGGCTGTTTTTGAGGGGCATCGCAGCAAACACAAGGGCGGATGCATCTCGGTAGCCTACACTAGAGCAGCAGGGCTCTCAAGAACACTAGAGCAGCGGCGGATGCACACGGAGAAGAAGGAGGACTCACGGCGCGGACGAACAAGATGAAAGGGAGAGGGAGCGGATTAGGGCCTACCGAAAGGAGGAAGACCTCCGTCCGCTCCGCTCAAGTAGGGCGGCGCGGCGGCGGAGGAAGGAGAGCGGTGCAAGCGAGAGAGACAGAAAGAGGGATTTCATTTTTTTTAATAAGGATTAGGAAAAAAAGGAGAGGAGAGGAAAGACGGGGATTATACAATATACAAAAAAAGGAGAGGGGTTGTCACTGACGACGTTGGCCATAGCCCCACACCAAGACATGAGTTCTCTTTTTGAGAATATTGTCATTGATCCATGATGAAGCTATTTATCTAGGGTAGGGGCATGGACCTGTCCAAACTAACCTACCCAAGGACATCTCCAGAAAAAATCATCTTTCAATCGACTTGTAGGTGTTCCACTCGACGTCGAGACTCGAAGATACTCGACCAAGAAGCAACCACTCGACCAAGACCAAGCCACTCGACAGTCAAGAGACCTAAAGGCACTCCGCATGCTAACAGTCGGTTATTAAGTAGTTTTTATGGTCATCATATAACTTTATTACTAGCGTTACCAGTAACGCCCTGCCTTAATGTACATTGAACCCTTTGTAACGTGGGCTGGCTGGGGTCCTGGCGCACTCTATATAAGCCACCCTCCTCCTCCGAGACAAGGGTTCGCACCCCTGTAATTCATACACGCATAATCCAGTCGACCGCCTCCGACCTCCGAGACGTAGGGCTATTACTTCCTCTGAGAAGAGCCTGAACTCGTAAACCTTGCGTGCTTACAACTTCTCCATAGTTAAGATCTTGCCTCTCCATAATTACCCCCCTACACTACTTTCAGACTTAGAACCACGACAGTTGGCGCCCACCGTGGGGCAGGTGTTTTAGCGTTTTGTTGGAGGAGTTGCGATCTTTTCTGACCCGAATCATCATGGTTTTCGGTGGAGTTTTGGTGGAGGGCCGCGAGATCCGTCTCGGCGCGCTCACGTTCATCGCCGACGACTCCGCTTGGCTTCAGGAGGCTCCGCTCGACGTGGACGCACTCCCTGTCCGCCGGGCAACGCACTTTAGCGCGTGCGTCCGCGGTGTTCTCCTGCGGCAACCGTCGACCCCTTACTAGTCGGCTCCTGTGTTGTCCTCCCTCCCTGTTTCCCGTCGGCGCAAGCGCTCCGGTCGGTCGAGACTTCAGCGGTGGGTGAGACACGCGGTGGCACGCCAGTCGGCCACCCCTCAAGTCGCGGCGATCGAGCCCGACGAATCCCTCTACGGCCTGTTCGACCTGTCGACTGGCTCCGCAGAGACCGCATCCGAGTGCGACAGCAGCGATCCGGCGGCGGGGGTTCTGATGGTCGATGGACCGCCTAGTCCTCCCGGTTTTCCCCGCACCGACGGAGGCGCGGGTGGAGGCGACCCGTCGCGTCCCCATGAGGAATATCTTCCCGAGCCTCTCATGTCGCTGCAGAGAGAAGAACTTCGCCGCCGGAACATGGATGCATTGCACACTCCTATCGTTGGAGAAACCCCCGAGGCTTGTGCCTTGGAAGACGCGCGCCTTGCAAACTTGGCCGAGCGCACTCGACTGGAGAACCTCCAGCGAGCACTCAACGAGCATGCGCGACAACGGGTTCCCGAATCCAGTCGATGTCAGCTCTTCCTGCCCCCGCAAGTATATCGAACTCCGATTCAGAATTTAGCAGCTGCAGCCCGTATAGCAGAGTCGATTCAGCCTTCCCAGTCAGAGGCTGGCAGAGGCTTGCTGCAGATCAAAGCGTTACTCCGGGCAGCAGGAGACCAGAATTCCGCTGTTTCTCAGTCGCGGAATGGGATTCACAGCAGATCCATTGCCGCGGACATAGTCCAGTCGGCTCATAGCCCAAGATCGCCCCCGAGGCGTGAAGGACGTGGGGACCGGCGTAATCAGTATGGGAACTGTGAGCAATATGATCACCGATTCGATTGTGATGATCGACGTCGAGTGCCCACCCCTCCCCCGAGGAGCGGGTCGTATGCGCCTCGACAACAGGATGACAGGCACCCTCGTAGTGTTGGGCGAAGGATTCCAGTCGACTCCAGGGAGCCAGGCTTTGATGCGAGATCCATTCTCGTTCAAGGTTTGGTCGACAGGAATAGAGCTCACCGGGAAGGTCACGACAGAGATGCTCCTGCCAGCAACAGAGCACATGTTTCGGGGCCAGAGTGCTTTAGTAGAGCCATTAGGGCCGCTGTGATTCCTCCCAACTTCAGGTTGGCGACTGGAGTCAGCAAGTTCACTGGCGAGTCCAAGCCCGATACTTGGCTTGAAGACTACCGAGTGGCCGTCCAGATTGGCGGCGGCAATGATAAAGTGGCCATGAAACACCTGCCTCTCATGTTGGAGTGCTCGGCCAGAGCATGGCTGAACCAGTTAGCACCCGGCAGCATTTACACTTGGGAAGATCTCGCCCGAGTGTTTGTCACCACATTTGAAGGAACATGCAAGAGGCCGGCAGGGCTGACGGAACTGCGGTCTTGCGTGCAGAAGCCGAATGAAACCTTGAGGGATTACATTCAGAGATGGATCACGTTGCATCATACGGTAGAGAATGTGCCTGACCACCAAGCAGTCTGTGCCTTCAAAGAAGGCGTCAAGTACAGAGAACTGAATCTGAAATTTGGTCGGACCGGAGATATGTCTCTGAACCGGATGATGGAGATTGCCACCAAGTACGCTAATGGTGAAGATGAGGATCGACTCAGGAGTGGCAAGCTCAAATCAGTCGCCCAAGAAACAGGAGGAAATCCCAATCAGAAACAGAAGCGGAAAGCCGAGTCGGCTGCTCCTGGGGAAGCCTTAGCTGTAACCCAAGGAAAGTTTAAAGGGAAACCTAAAGGACCTTGGAACCCCAAGAAAGTTAAAGACCAGGACGGAAATGATGTGTTGGATTTGCCATGTCTCGTCCACACCAAGAAAGATGAAGAGGGTAATTTCATTTACCCGAAACATACCACTCGATAGTGTCGACTCTTGATCCAGCAGTTCCAGGGCAAGCAGCCCAAAGATAAGGAAAAGGAGTCGGACAAAATTGAGGACAAGGAAGATAGTGACGACGGATACCCTCAGGTCAATTCCACTCTAATGATTTTTGCTGATGTTGAAAGCAAAAGTCGACTGAAAGTTATCAACCGAGAGGTGAATATGATCGCTCCGGCAACACCCAGTTATCTGAAGTGGTCTCAGACTGCCATAACATTCGACCGGTCCGATCACCCAACGCACATCGCCACCCCTGGGAGGCAAGCTTTGGTGGTCGACCTAGTTGTTGAAGGCACTCGACTGACCAAAGTCCTGATGGATGGTGGCAGTGGTTTGAACATATTATATGCTGAGACGTTGAAAGGGATGGGCATTTCGATGTCCAGACTCAGTGCCAGCAACATGAGTTTCCATGGAGTCATTCCTGGGAAGAAGGCTGAATCACTCGGCCAGATTGCTCTTGATGTGGTTTTTGGTGATTCCAAGAATTACCGCAAAGAAAAGTTGACAATTGAAGTTGTAGACTTCCAGAGTGCCTACCATGCTATTTTGGGCAGGCCGGCTTATGCACGCTTCATGGCCCGACCATGTTATGTGTATCTCAAATTGAAGATGCCTGGACCCAAAGGTGTGATCACTATTACGGGCAATCGGAAGAATGTTTTCAGAAAGGTTCGAAGATCGCCGATGCTCAGATGGCAGTGGAGTTGCAGGAATACCAGAAGACTGCAGACCCGAGTGATTTGTTGCGAGCCAAGAGGCCCGCTACAGAATCAACTTTTCAGTCGACTGGCGATACGAAGACAGCTCACATCCACCCGACTGACCCCAGCGCTGCTCCAACTCATATCTCGACAACACTCGACTCCAAATAGGAAGAAGCGCTCATCCAGTTCCTCCGTGAGAACTGGGACATTTTTGCATGGAAGCCTTCTGACATGCCGGGTGTTCCCGGGGAGCTGGCTGAGCACCGCCTAAGAGTCGACTCAAAAGTAAAACCTGTCAAGGAACATCTCCGACGGTCCGCCGTTCAGAAGAGAAAGGCCATTGGCGAGGAGGTGGCTCGGCTCTTAGCAGCGGAGTTCATCCAAGAAATCTACCACTCCGAGTGGCTCGCCAACATTGTTATGGTCCCCAGGAAGGACAAGTCACTTCGCATGTGCATTGACTTTAAACATATCAATCGGGCCTGCCCGAAAGATCATTTTCCTCTCCCCCGCATCGATCAGATAGTCGACTCGACTGCGGGATGTGAGCGACTGTCTTTTTTAGACGCCTATTCCGGGTACCATCAGATCCGTCTGTATGGACCTGACGAGATCAAAACAACCTTCATCACTCCATTCGGGTGCTTCTGTTATGTTACCATGCCGTTCGGCCTCAAGAATGCCGGAGCCACATTCATGAGGATGATTCAGAAGTGTTTGCTCACTCAAATCAGTCGGAATGTGGAGGCGTACTGTGACACCCCAAAAATTTGGCCTTGTTTTAATGGAATAAAATTTTGCCAGTATTTAAAACTTTGGATTTCTGAGCTCCATTTTGATTTTTAAATCATTTCTTTCCCTGTTATGATAAGTTTTTCCTAAAGAGAAAACTTTCCAAATATGTTATTGGACTTGTTTAACCTCAAAAAAAAACTTTCCTTTTATCAGTGTAACTGATTAAATAATTAAGTTGCTTGATCTTTATTTTCCTGAAAATGGTTTTTCAAGGTTAAATGGCCATATTTGAACTACAACCATTTGATAGATTCACTTAAAATTTCCACAAAAATTTGGAGATGTCATGTGATGTTTTTAAATCACTTTTATGCAAAAATATATTTCATTCATTAAATATTTTGAGCCCTACACTCAATTTTTCTTCTCTGGTCCAGAGTGCATTTTGCACTACAACCTAGTTAAATATTTCTTTAAAACTTCTACCAAAATTAGGGGAGGTCAGTAGAAGCCTATCATTTCACTTTGTGCAAAAACCTATTTATGTTCTTTGAAAAATTTGAGTGAATCAACCTCATCTTCATTCTGGACCAACTTGATGGTTTGTACAGCAACCATGTTTTTACTTGCTATTTAACCCTTGATTATTTCTCCTACTTGTAGTCCCCCATGTTAAACCCTTAAGTCCAGGAGCATGCACCTTTTGGATCATTTTTGGTTCTTGAAATAATGTCATTTATTCCCTGTCCAGAATTGAAATTCTGCTAAAATTACACTAGCAAGTTTCTACTTTTGGCCAAATAACCTCACCACTCTCTCTCGCATCTAAGGAGATCTTGATCTGGAGATTTGAGCCACCCCAAGAGTTGCTTAGAAGCCTTTAACATTTTGTCAAACACCTGGTGTGCATGGCCAGTTTTGACATGATTTTGTCTTTGCATTGTGACCTTGCACCTCGGATCATACTAGCATGTCCACTAGGATTCCAGTTGCTCCTAACCTGGGTCTGTTAATTGCCAGCCTCGACCGCGACCTCTAGCGTGCTCTGGCATAGTGTCGAACACGTCCCGTGCACGCCCGGAGCGCGAGCAGAGCGCGCGTATTGCACGACCCGCGCCCGAGCTGACACGCTGGCCCCACGGCTTTGGCCCGCTCTGCAGCACCTCGCCACGCACTCCCCTTCTCACCGCAACACGCCAAGCAGCCCCGCCGCGCCCGACAGGCCAAGTGCTAGCCGCCGCCGCCGCCTGACAGCCTCTGGCCATGTCGGCGCCGCCAAAGCCACTCCCGCTCGCCACCTGGCCCCTGGAGCAGCGCCCACTCGTCCACTAGCTCTTGCCGTCATCCCCAGCCACGCCACGTTGCCCTGCAAGCTACAGAGAGGCGGTTCGCCGGAGAGCTTATCCGGCCGCCGCGGAACCGACCTCGACGAGCTATAAAAGGAGGCCCCCGAGCCTCCCCGTGCACACAGGAAGCCTTAGAATGCTCCCCTAGTCCTCCCATGGCAGCAAATCGACCCGGGGGGAGGTCTCCTTCCTCATCTCCGGCAACTGCAGCCGCCGCCACTGCCCCGGCCAATTCGGCACCACCAGGGCCTCCCACTCTCCGTTCTCTCCACCAAGAGCTTCCTCACCTTCCCGTGAGCCATCCCCACTACTCAATTTTGATCGGGACACACCGCGGGAGAAAAATCACTTTGCTCCCGAGGCCACCTCCGCCGAGAAGCTCGCCGCCGGCAGCTCCCTCCGTCCCCACCTACCTGGCGACCACCGGGAGGATCTCCCTGGAGTGACGGATCCATCCCCGCCCTCTGAGCCCCGCGGGGAGCCGCCGTTCGTCGGCGACGATCGCCGTTGCCTCGCCTCCGCCCGGGACAGAGAGAGAAGAGGGAGAAGACTGGTCAAACCTGACCAGTGGGCCTTCTGGACCCACTGTCAGCGACCCCGTGTCTGTTCACGTGGTTAAGTGGAGGCGTAAAGCCTCAAGTACGCCTCCTCTGCACCGAAAGCGTATTTCTGTCTGAAACGTTTTCTTTTCTGTTTAAAAAAAAAACAGATTTGACCAAATCTTTGACTGGCTATAACTTTTTAAATATAACTCCAAATGAGTTGATTCTTTTTCCTACCTTCCTCAAATTTGGTCTAATTTATTTTAAGATTTATTTGAAAAGATTTCAAACAACTTTTTTGTACTCTTTTTGAAATGTGTGTTAATTCAAATATATTTTCAAATAGGATTTTGGGGAGAGAGAAGAAACTTTCAAAAAGTTTTGGAGAGCACCCCACCCCTCCACAACATTGAAGGCAAGCATTCTGAATCCCGGCATAATGTTTTGGTGTGATCGTGGATACATTTATAACACCACCGCATTTTGAAGGACTTGTTATTTCATGTGATATGATCATATGCATGGGTGCATGTTATTGATTTCCATGCTGTTGGAAATGAACACACTTGTGATGATAATCACCCTCATGTGCCTTGCATGCATACCGGCAGGAACCCGGGAAAACCTCTGCCTTGGGTAGGCATGAGTTTGTCGCCGGTCTCCGTCGGGACGGTTATGTCTGGTATGGCATGGTAAGGTGATATGAGAGGTGACTCTGTTGGATGAAATATATTCGTTATGCTAATCATGCAGGGAATACTTGAACCTCCTGAGTCGATCGTAGATCGAGTCTTGTTCCAGTAACCCCCATACTTGTTTCGTACTACCACTCGTCTCTACAGCAAGTAGAGTACGGTTCAGTAAGTTGTCAACCTCTTTCTAGCACACACCGTACAGAGAGGCCATGGTGGAAGATACCGGTTGTAGCTGGTAGGCAGGCCACCTGGTCCGGGGGCATGGGTGTTTCCGGTTGGGACCGAGAGGGGAGGCCACCCCTTAGAGCGCGCGATATAAATTTGATCCCATGCTACGCGAGGTTGTAGCCTCCCCACTTAGAGTTTGCTTAACAGGTGTCGTGGGTGATTCCAGAAACGTGTGAGATAAGCTGGTGTGTGCAAGTTAGGTGTGTTTTCAACAAAAAGACCGTAGACGGAATTAGTCCTGCTGGACTAGAGAAATCCGTTACTCGTGGGTAAAGAGTACACCCTCTGCAGAGAATAAACCTATTCGAATAGCTGTGTCCATGGTTAAGGATTACAGTCTGGGATGGGTCAGGTGTCGGTCTTAGTGTCGGTCTTCGGAGGTGAAACCGTTAACCAGAAAATGGAATTACTACTCGTGACTTGTGATATCTATGATTATTATTATTGTTGACTAACCCGTGATATTATTGTTATTACCGAATATCTCTGGGATGGTTCTACCTCCGGGATATTCATTATGATTGTTTCTTTTAAAAGCCCTTTATGTGGTGTCGCTCAGACGCCCGACTGTGGCATTTCTTTTTAAAGCCCTTTATGTGGTGTCGCTCAGACGCCCGACTGTGGCATTTCTTTTAAAGCCCTTTATGTGGTGTCGCTCAGACGCCCGACTGTGGCATTTCTTTTAAAGCCCTTTATGTGGTGTCGCTCAGACGCCCGACTGTGGCATTTCTTTTAAAGCCCTTTATGTGGTGTCGCTAAGACGCCCGACTGTGGCATTGCTTGTTATTTATTTCATAATTTTTAATACTACCATGTTATTGCATTTTTATAAATAACTTGGTTGCACACATCAGAGTTTCATTTATCTATTGTGACTGACGTCATGAGCATAAAATATTTTTTTCCACATCATTGTTATATTATACATGTGTTCATAATGTTTGCGAGTACATTCAAAGTACTCACTGGCTTGTCCCTGGCTATTGTCTTGGCCAGATTTTTCTTGCACGGAGAGGAGCGACGCGATGCCAACCCCGGAACCCACTCAATGGAGATAGCAGCCTCGCGAAGATAGGAATTAACCTGGTCAGCTGTTCCTGTGGGAAATGGAGTCCCATAGACCCTGACGTCTCACATACCGCTTCCGCCATCAACCACTAGAAACCCTTTGTTGTACTCACGGGCCAGAATGGTCTTGTACTACATATTTTGTATTTTGCTTGGAATTTCTGTATCAAGTTGGAGCCTCATCAGCTAACAGTAATCCTGGGGCTGATGAGCACGACGGTCTTTTCTGGAAATTTATTACCCGGAAAACCCGGTCGTGACACGTACATGGATGATATTGTGGTCAAGCCACGGAATGGTTCCGACCTGCTGACTGACCTTGCTGAAACCTTTGCCAACCTCAGGAGGTATGATATCAAGCTTAATCCATCAAAGTGCACATTCGGAGTTTCTGGCGGAAAATTACTCAGTTTTCTCGTTTCCGAACGGGGAATCGACGCCAATGCAGAAAAAGTCGGAACTATACTCCGAATGAAAAGTCATGTGCGAGTGCATGATGTCCAGAAGCTTACTGGTTGCTTGGCCGCCCTAAGTCGATTCATATCTTGTCTCGGTGAAAAGGCATTGCCTCTTTACCGATTGATGAAGAAGTCTGACAAGTTCGAGTGGACTCCTGAAGCTGATGCAGCGTTTGCAGAGCTCAAAGCTCTGCTCTCCACCCAGCCGGTGCTTGCTGCCCCAATCAGCAAGGAGCCTTTGCTGCTTTACATTGCAGCCACAGGACAAGTCGTCAGTACGGTACTTACGGTCGAGCGGGAAGAAGAAGGAAAAACCTTCAAAGTTCAGCGCCCAGTATATTATATTTCTGAAGTCTTGACCCCAACGAAGCAAATATATTCTCATTATCAGAAGCTTGTATATGGGATTTATATGACCACAAAGAAAGTTGCTCACTACTTCTCTGATCATTCCATTACAGTCGTCAGCGACGCTCCATTGTCAGAGATCCTGCATAATAGGGATGCAACTGGTTGAGTGGCAAAATGGGCGATTGAACTCCTTCCTCTAGATATCAAGTTTGAGGCAAAGAAAGCTATCAAGTCCCAGGCAATCACAGATTTCGTCGCCAAGTGGATTGAACAGCAACTGCCGACTTAGGTTCACTCGGAGCATTGGACCATGTTCTTCGACGGCTCCAAGATGCTGAATGGTTCCGGTGCCGGAGTGGTGTTGGCCTCCCCCAGACGAGATAAACTCAGATATGTTCTTCAAATCCACTTTGATTCCTCCAATAATGAGGCAGGATACAAAGCACTTTTATATGTGTTGCGCATGGCCATTTCACTCGGCGTCCGTCGCCTCATGGTCTATGGCGACTCAGATTTGGTGGTTAATCAGGTGATGAAGGAATGGGACGTCAGAAGTCCAGCCATGACTGGTTATTGTAATGCAGTGAGAAAGCTGGAGAAGAAATTCGAGGGGTTAGAGCTTCCTCACATACCCCGACTGAAAAATCAAGCAGCTAATGATCTGGCAAAAATAGGTTCCAAAAGAGAAGTCATTCCCAGCAATGTGTTTTTGGAACACATCCACACACCATCAGTTCAGGAGGATCCCTTCACTAAAGAGGCCCCGCAGCCAAAAAGTGCCACGGATCCGACTAAAGTTGAAATTCCAGCTGTGGTCGACCTGATCATGGAAGTCTTGGTCATCACTCCCGTCTGGACAGTACCGTACATCGCGTACATCCTAAGGAAAGAACTCCCAGAGGACGAAGAAGAGGCTCGACAGATCGTCTGTCGATCCAAGGCCTTTACAGTCATAAAGGGACAGTTATATAGAGAAAGCGCGACTGGGGTCAGCCAGAAGTGTATTACACCAGAAGAAGGTCAGATGATCCTTGATGATATCCACTCGGGGACCTGTGGTCATCATGCGTCCTCTCGGACCATTGTGGCTAAAGCATACCGAGCGGGATTCTACTGGCCAAGAGCCAATGAAATGGCAAAAGAGATAGTCGACAAATGTGAAGGATGTCAGTATTACTCCAATATGTCGCACAAGCCCGCGTCAGCCCTGAAAACCATTCCACTCGTCTGGCCCTTCGCTCTTTGGGGGCTGGACATGGTTGGACCACTGAGAACGGGTAGGAGCGGCTTCACTCATGTACTAGTAGCAGTCGACAAGTACACCAAATGGATTGAAGCCAAGCCTATCAAGAATCTTGATGCTTGCACTGCTATCAGTTTCATCAGAGAGTTGATATTCAGATATGGAGTTCCGCACAGCATCATCACTGACAATGGGTCAAACTTCGATTCCGACAAATTCAAGGCCTTTTGCGCCTCTCAGGGCATTCGGGTCGACTATGCTTCGGTCGCTCACCCCTAGTCGAATGGGCAAGCGGAAAGGGCAAACGGCCTAATTCTCAAAGGACTGAAACCCCGATTGATGCGCGATCTCAAGCACGCAGCAGGTGCATGGGTCGACGAGCTTCCATCAGTCCTTTGGGGATTGAGGACAACCCCGAACCGATCGACCGGAAGAACCCCATTCTTTCTGGTCTACGGAGCTGAGGCAGTCTTGCCGAGTGACCTGGTTCACAACGCTCCCCGAGTCGAGCTCTACTCTGAAGATGAAGCAGAACAAGCCCGGCAGGATGCAGTCGACCTCCTGGAAGAAGAAAGAGAAATGGCCATGATCCGATCGACCATCTATCACCAAGACTTGCGTCGATTCCATGCCAGAAACGTGAAGAGTCGAGCCTTCCAAGAAGGAGACTTAGTCCTCCGAGTGGATCAGCAGAAACCACACAAACTCGCTCCTACTTGGGAAGGCCCCTTCATAGTCACCAGAGTCCTCCACAATGGAGCATACCACCTCTACAATGTCGATCGCCAGATTGATGAGCCGCGAGCCTGGAATGCGGAGCTCCTCCGCCCCTTTTATACTTGAATTCTCACTCGGATGAGATGTAATAAGAAAAAACTCCTGTAGTTTATTTATCAAAGACAAGAGCATTATAATTTTCCCAGTGATTATTATTGTTTTTGTTTGCGTGAGAAATCCCCCAGTGGGTGGCTTAGCTGCAAATTCGCTTCGCCTAAGTTTGTAAAAATAATTTCCTATCGAGTGGCGAGCCGGCCTCCCACTTGGGGGCTTAGCTGCGAATCCGTTTCGCCTAAGTATTTAAAAAATCCTACCGAGTGGAGAGCAAACCTCCCACTCGGAGGCTTAGCTGCAGTCCAGTACTCGCCTAAGTTTTCTCACTTGGAGACTTAGCTGCAGTCCGGCACTCGCCTAAGTTTGAAAAAATCCTACCGAGTGGAGAGCAATCCTCCCACTCGGGGGCTTAGCTGCAGTCCAGTACTCGCCTAAGTTCTCTCACTTGGAGACTTAGCTGCAGTCCGGCACTCGCCTAAGTTTGAAAAAATCCTACCGAGTGGAGAGCAATCCTCCCACTCGGGGGCTTAGCT
>NC_041384.1:734590147-734623685 GCF_002162155.2 Triticum dicoccoides | reverse complement strand
AGTCCGGCACTCGCCTAAGTTTGAAAAAATCCTACCGAGTGGAGAGCAATCATCCCACTCGGGGGCTTAGCTGCAGTCCAGTACTCGCCTAAGATTCTCTTACTTGGAGACTTAGCTGCAGTCCGGCACTCGCCTAAGTTTGAAAAAATCCTACCGAGTGGAGAGCAATCCTCCCACTCGGGGGCTTAGCTACAGTCCAGTACTCTCCTAAGTTCTCTCACTGGGAGACTTAGCTGCAGTCTGGCACTCGCCTAAGTTTGAAAAAAATACTACCGAGTGGAGAGCAATCCTCCCACTCGGGGGCTTAGCTGCAGTCTAGTACTCGCCTAAGTTCTCTCGCTTGGAGACTTAGCTGCAGTCCGGCACTTGCTTAAGTTTGAAAAAGTCCTACCGACTGGAGAGCAATCCTCCCACTCGGGGGCTTAGCTGCAGTCTAGTACTTTCCTAAGTATCTGAAAATCCTACTGAGTGGTGAGCCAGCCTCCCACTTGGAGGCATAGCTGCAGTCCAGTACTCGCGTAAGTACGAAACACATCTGAATCCTCAAGGACGACGACGTGCAGGTCGACTGCCACCTTCTCCGTCAGAGCTTCGCCACAAATACAATGTGCGCTCCATCCTGCTCTGCAGTAACGAGGTGCAGGTCGACTGCCACCTTTTCCTTGAGAGCTTCGCCACAAATACAATGTGCGCTCCGTCCCGCTCTACAGTAACAAGATGCAGGTCGACTACCACCTTCTCCTTCGGAGCTGCGCCACAAATACAAAAGTTGTCTCGAATGAAGAACGATTCCCACTTGACGGGGGATTCATGAAGATATTTAACGATAAACCTAGTTCAGATAAACCCTAAAGGTTCCGGACCATAGATCGAAGTGCTCGGGCTTTCAGCCCGAAAGAGTTTAACGGTTACAAAACCACTCGGCATCCCGAGGCAAATTTAAGGTGAGGCATAAAAGTTTGTTCACTCCGTGGGAGGAGGACTAGCAGGCTCGACGAACTCATCTAGGTCGACGCCGTCGACGATCCGAGTGGCTGCTGCGATGAAAGTCTCCATAAAAGATCGGAAGTCATGCTTCTGGGTGTTGGCGACCTTGATTGCCGCTAGCTTATCTTGACGCACCTCCTTGCAATGGACGCGAACCAGAGATAGGGCCACATCAGCTCCACACCGGGCAGAAGATTTCTTCCACTCATGCACTCGATCAGGGATTTCGTTAAGTCGAGTCATCAGGGACTCGAGATCATTCTGGGGCGTGGTCTCTGGCGAAAGTGCCGGGTCGATCCGCGACATGGCGACCTTCAGTCGAGCCAAGTAGTCCACGACACCGTCGATGCGGGATTCCAGTCGGAGCAGATTCATGGCAGTTTCATCTTTTACGCGAGAATTGATTGAGTCCAAACCTGGCTCAATCCGCCCAGTCTCCTCCTTGAAGTTCTGGCAAAACTCTATATTCACGATCCAAGGATAAGTCAATTTTCGTACACTGAGTCGACATAAAAAAATCAGTCGGAACAAAATGTGCACCTTCAAGCTTGATGAACAACTTCTTGGCAAGGCTCCTCAGATAGCTCTCCAGATCGTCCCTCCTGCGAGCAATGCTTTCCATCTTCTCGCCCAGGTTGAGATTCTCCTTCTTCCAGTGCGAGCACTCCTTGTTGGTGTCATTCAGAGCAGATTTCAGCCTGGTATTCTCTTCTTCCAACTGGCCGACCGGAGCCAGTTTCTGTTCAGCTAGAGCGGTTCTGTTGTCAGCCTCCTTTCGAGCAGCATCCAAATCCTGATCCTTCTTCGCCAGAGCTTCTCTCAGTTTTTCTACAAAGAAATGATGCCTGATTCAGAAAGAGCAGAAGGGTACTCAAGCCTAAGAGACACCAGTCGACAAATTCGTTTTACCAGTGGCGTCGTCCTTGACCCTTTGCAGCTCTGTCTTGGCCAGCTCAAAGTCAAGGTTCAGTTGGATCTACTGTTTCTCCAAGTCAGCAAAGCGAGCTCCAAGATCACAAGATTTCTAAAATCAAAGGGGAGAAGTTATTTTTACAGCGAAAAACAACAAAGTCAATAAGTACTAAGGCTACGGTCGACTGCCCGCAGTCCACCATAGCCTCGGGGACTACACCCAGTGGGTGCACTTTGCGTGCCCCCACCGGTTCTGATCCCACTCGACCGGCCCGCCGGAGTCGAGTGCAGGGAGTAAAAAAAAGAAGAGAGAAAGAACTCAGACCACAGTCGACTGCCAGCAGTCGACCGCGGTCTCGGGGACTACACCCAGTGGGTGCACTTGGCGTGCCCCCACCGGTTCTGACCCCACTCGACCAGACCGAGTGGAAGAGACAAACTATCAGTTCGGTTTACACTCGACAAAATACAAAGACTACAGTCGACTGCCCGCAGTCCACCGTAGTCTCGGGGACTACACCCAGTGGGTGCACTCAGCGTGCCCCCACTAATTCAAAGTTCAATCAACGCACCCAGTGGGTGTACTAACGCAAAGATTTTCGGAGCAAAGATTTTCGGAAAGAGTCTTCAGATATCATATCCTAACAGAACAAGCGGCGACCAACTAACCTGAATGTTGCTTTGGAGAGCCGAGCTGGCGTTGTAGGCAGCCTGACTGGCATCCCGCACCATCTTCATCTTCTCCATCATGACGCCCGCCTGGCGTATAGCTTCCCTGGCAGCATTCACTTCGTCTTCTGGGACATGATGGGTCGCAAAAACTGAAGGTGGGTCGACAGGTGCCTGAGCAGTCGACGAAGAAGGCAAGGCACTCGACAGTGGCACGGCGAAGGTAACAGAACCCCGATTGGCATCGCCAGTGTCCTGAACGACTGGTTCCGCCCTCGGCGTCGACTGTAGCACCTCGCTTGCAGGAGCTTGCCTATTCTTCCTCGTCAAAGACCTCTCGGGCTCTTCATCATCATCGGGGAGGTCAATAATGTTGGGAGCTGTGCAAAGTTCAATTGCCAAAATCACGTGACCCAATGATGCACATTGCAGTTGAATCGACCGAACAAAGACAGTATGGCATAAATCATACCCAGATTAGAAGTGACTGCATCCTCCATCACCTCATCATCGTCCCTGTAAGCTGAGGTCCCGGAAGTGGCAGCGCTGACAGTTCCAAAGTTCGTCCAGTTAAAACAAGAAAAACAAACAGCGCAGAGCATCGAGTGAATACAAAGAGAGACACTCACGCGAAAGCGACGGGGATATCAATCTTGATCTTCGGCAACGCCTTCCGAGTCTTCGGCTCTGCAACTTTGGGGTGCTTTGGCGCCTTCTCAGTCGGGGTTGGTGAAGAGATCCGAGGACGCTTCGAAGACTGACCAGCCTAAGCAGTTGCCTTTTCACGGGCGCTCGGTCGTTCTTGGTCAAGCTTGGATCGCCTCTCCCTGCGTGGGGGCGACTCGACTTCTTCTCCATCGCTTGAGTCGTCGCTTCCTCCATCCCCTTCACCGTCGGAAGTCCACTCGCCACTGTCACCGCCACTCGCCTCGCCTTCCAGAGCTTGCTCTTGCTCTCCGTTGGGCATTGAATACATTTCAATAATGGCCTGAAAGAAAGCAGGGAGAACAAAGTCAGTCGACGCAGTATAGGCAGCTGCGCGAGTGAATTCAGATTACAAGCAAAAACTCAGAATCAGACCTTCTCTGGTGCATGAGGCTGGTCGAATGGGGGAACTCTCCTGGCTCCCCTGGGGTTATCCTTGTTTCCGGTAATGCCCGACAGCCACTTCTCCAGTGTGTCGTCATCGACCTCCTCCGGGTGAATCCAAGTGGAGTCTTCAAGACCCGAATACCTCCACATCGGATGGTCTCGGGCTTGAAGAGGCTGGATGCGCCGCTGAAGGAAGACCTCCAAGAGATCCATACCGGTGACCCCGTCACGGATAAGCTGGACCACTCGCTCGACCAGCACCCTCACCTGCGCTTTCTCCTCCGGGAGCACCTTCAAAGGGGATGGTTTCCTCACTCGGCCCATGGTAAAGGGATGGAGGCCAGTCGACTGCCCTGGCGTAGACTGGTCTTTACAGTAAAACCAGGTCGACTGCCATCCGCGAACTGAGTCGGGAAGAATCATGGCCGGAAAGGAGCTTTTCCCTCTCATCTGGATACCAAGACCCCCACACATCTGGATCACTTGAGTCCTCTCGTCACTCGGATTAGCCTTTTTCACTGTCTGGGAGCGACAAGTGAAAATATGCTTGAAAAGACCCCAATGAGGCCGGCAACCCAGGAAATTCTCACACAAAGAAATGAAAGCGGCGAGATAAACGATTGTGTTGGGAGTAAAATGGTGGAGTTGTGCCCCAAAGAAATTCAGAAATCCTCGAAAGAAAGGGTGAGGAGGCAAGGAAAATCCGCGGTCGACGTGGGTGGCAAGAAGAACGCGCTCACCCTCCCAGGGTTGCGGCTCGGATTCCTTCCCCGGAAGCCACGCCGAGTCATAGGGGATCACCCCTCCCTCGGCCAGGTCGTCGAGGTCTTCTTGGGTGAGCTTCGAGTGGATCCAGTCGCCCTGGATCCAGCCCTTCGGCAGGCCGGTTCGCGAGGAGGATCCGCCCCGACCGGTCGCCTTCCCCTTCGACCTTGCCGTCGCCTTCTTTGCCCGCTCCAGAGCCGCCATCTTCTCCTTCCCCATCATCGCCGGCGAGACGCGTACGGAACGGTGGCGCGAGGGCGAGAGCGAGCGCAACGGAGGAGCGTGAAGAGGAGAAGAGATAATGGGGACGCACTGTTTGGGAGACCCCGGTCCAACGCCTTCTATGAGGCCGCTTCCGAGTGGCTGACTGGTAGGCCCGGGCGGTTCTGTCAAATCCCGTAACAATCGCACGCGTGATATGTGGCGAAAAAGGTGGCACGGGGATCGAGGCGGCTCCGCTCTATCCCATCCGATTACTGCGGCCTCCCCCGTCCCACACGCTTCCCAAAAGTCGGATCCCACGAAATCTGCGGGCAGCGGAACAACTTGTCAGACCAAAGATCTCCTCCGCACCGTCACTCGAAGCCTTTCAAGTAAAGAAACTCACTCGACAAAAACCTAAGAATGGATCAAGGCGACTGAACAGGAAGTCGCTGCCATCGCTCAGGTTAATTGATCCGAAACAAGAAATGCTCACGGCATGAAAAATGAGTCGGAGAAGTGCTCAATCCCTTTCCCACTCAAACCTCGATCCATTCGGGGGCTAATGATGAAGCTATGTACCTAGGGTAGGGGCATGGACCTGTCCAAACTGACCTACCCAAGGACATCTTCAGAAGAAATCATCTTTCAATCGACTTGGAGGTGTTCCACTCGTCAGACTCGAAGATACTCAACCAAGAAGCAACCACTCGACCAAGACCAAGCCACTCGACAGTCATGAGACCTAAAGGCACTCCGCATGCTAACGGTCGGTTATTAAGTAGCTTTTATGGTCATCATATCACTTTATTACTAGCATTACCAGTAACGCCCTGCCTTAATGTACATTGAACCCTTTGTAACGTGGGCTGACTGGGGTCCTGGCGCACTCTATATAAGCCACCCCCCTCCTCGGAAACAAGGGTTCGCACCCCTGTAATTCATACACGCATAATCCAGTCGACCGCCTCCGGGCTCCTAGACGTAGGGCTATTACTTCCTCCGAGAAGGGCCTGAACTCGTAAACCTTGCGTGCTTACACCTTCTCCATAGCTAAGATCTTGCCTCTCCATACTTACCCCCCTACACTACTGTCAGACTTAGAACCACGACAATCCATTCATCACAAGTTGCAGTACAACGCACATAAATAGAATCACCCAAAAAGGGCAGAGGAAGATATGAGTCGAAGAACACTTGTAGAATCTTCCCACATAAAATAGAAAAAACAAGAAAGTTCCTAGGAATAACTGCACTCGTCATCGCTACCACATACCATCGCCGGAGTTGAGGAAGTACCATTGTCAAATTGGGCTTTGTGAGCCGATTGAGAGGCTTGCCGTTGGCGAATTGAATTCGCCGTGGCGCGTCGACCGGGGGACATCCTCGTACTCCTCGGTCCTCACATCCCAGAACCGCTGCTTGCCGCCGACGTGGTCGAGGCACAACACATGAACCGTCATCCACATACCACCATCCCAGATCTTGGACCATAGTCTTCCCATGTACATGGACGGTGCCGCTTTGGGCAACCGCCAGCAGCCCACCAAAGGACACCAGATATGTTGCAGCAGCAAAAAAACAACAGAAGACAATCTCTCATGGATCCCTCGACCTCCTTGCCATGGCGTTGCCGAGATTTAGCCGAGACCAGGGAAAATTTATTCCAACCGCTGAGGTCGCTACCATCCAAACCACCACGTACGTGGGAAACACGGATCCTAACCCTAACTACATGACTAAGGCGGAGATCCGGGATCCCCTCCCCCACCAGTCACCGGAGTGGCGGAGGAGGCGAGAGCCCCCGGCCTCGCTGGCGGAGGTAGGAGACTGGACGCGGTCCTTTCGTCACAAAGGGGCGAGGAAGGAACCATCGTGAGAAGTTACATGAAGACATGACTTTTGACCGAAGGAACGAGAAAATATCACTTTTATCAATCTCATGTGAAATTTTGACGGCAAACATGAAAATTTTGGTAAATACTTTCTCCGTTCCTAAGTATAAATCTTTTTAGAGATGAGCAAAATGAGTGAATCTACACTCTAAAACAAGTCTATATACATTCATATATAGTCTGCACTGAAATTTCTAAAAAAACTTATATTTAGAAACAGGGGGAGTAGAAGACATGCGTGTTGGCGAACCAACTTGTGGTTGGATGGTTAGAAAGACAGTGGTATCCCCAACCCATCAGGGTTCAATTACTGGTGGTCGCATTATTCCTAATTTTTTTTCAGGATTTTTGGTGATGCGCGTGTGGGAGAAGACGTTACCGTCGACTACGAAGCGCCTTTGATGACTTGATCAATCTCAAAGATAATATATTGGCTTAGTCTCCCAGAGGTGCTCATAGGCAGAGGCGAGCCTACTAAGCAGGCTTTAACGGGCTCAAGCCTACCCTCTAATAAATAAATTTTTTCAACTACTAGTACGGTCCTTACTTAGCCTAGCTCTCATGTCTCAAGTCTCAACCCATATACTCCAGGGCTCTCACACACGCATGGCCACAGCCGCCAACAGCAACGTACGCGGCCATGCGGGGATCAAACCACGAAGCTCCATGCCTTAAACTCTAGCTAGCGGACGCACCGCAAGCTGCAGTCGTCGCCCCACACCGGGAGCCACGAGCCAACCCGAGCGGACGCAAGACTAGGAGGTGGCTATTTTGCTATACAGATCCAAATTTTCGTTCCAAATATAATATTTTGCAAATATAGAAAAAAAACCATGCAAATAGTTCATGTTTCCAGCAGTAAGCTGAGATTATTTAAGGTTGTTCAGAAAAATATTATGAGATAGATTTTTTCTTGAAGTTGACATTTAATTTTCTCATTGTTGAGTTTGAGCACATCCTCCATTGGTATGCTAGATTCGCCACTGCTCATACGGGTAGGGTCTACGTTTGTGTATTGATAGGCATGAATGTATGCGTGTGTATATAAGCGTCTGCGGCTGTGCTGTGTTCTAAGAAAAAGATATGTGTGTTGGTTCAAAGAAAGAAAATATGAAACTTCCAAGCTGATATTGTGGATGTGATCAAGCCCTGCAAGAAAGCTACACGGGTATGTTGTTGGATTGATCGCCTCCACGAACGGGCGCTTAGTTTTCTTGTGCCTCTTGTCAACGTTGTCATCGGTCTGCCTCGTCTTCTGTGGCCTTAGGACCATGGAGGTGCAGTTGATCCTAGCTTTTGCCAGCGCGAGGGCTTCTTTTTCTATTTTATTTAGTTTTGTTATATATTTTGTGTCCTGGTCGAAGAGGCGAAGCATCGGTGGCTCTCCCAAGATGGAATAAGACTATCCCTTTCTAGCCTTGTTCCATTGGTGTTTCTATCATTATTGCAGGGCGTGTGGAGGTTTGCCTCCGACGGATCTTGATTCGATCGGCGTCTGTCTATAGTGGATTCATGTGGATATGGTCTTCGTTCGTCGGTGTTCATGTGTTTATAGGTTGGATCCTTCCAATCTACGCTTCTCTTCATCGACGATGGTCAGGGGCGGACCTAGACTGAAAATTACCCAGTGTCCACGTAAACGAACATATGCCTACATGTCAAACAATCAATGGCCTACACACTAAATCAATGGATTATATTAAGCATGTGCAAATTGGACCCGGTGCTAGTGACACCGGCAAGCTGTACGTAGCTCCGCCCCTGATGATATGGTTGTTGCTCTGTGTGCTGGTTTTATAGGGCCTTAGTACGACGACTTCTTGACTGTCTACTACAACAAAACTTGCCTAGCTCTGGTGAGGGAGAGGTGATGAAAGCGGCGCATCTTCGCCTCGTCCCAGTGCTTGTAGTGGTCGCTAGGGTGGTCTATGGACCTGTACGTTATTTTTATTTCTGGCATACTTTGCACTGCCTTAACAGTTGACGAATAAATTGAAAGTTTTTTTTTGCAGAAAATATGTATTGCGCATGTGAGGGTTGTAGTGGCGACAAGCGGTTCTGTACCAGAGGTATTGATCATAAGACTTCCAAGCAGGTATTTTGAGGTCCTTCTATTCCTTATTATATACTCCCTCTATTTATTAATATAAAATATTTTTGAGACTTGTATGTTCAGTCTAAATTGTCCATTATTGGTCAAGATATAGAGTACTAGATGCGCGCAGAAAATGGACGATGTATGAACCGTACCGTCCCGGTTGATCCACCTTATTCTACACAATCTTTAAAAATCGATTTTGCTTAACTCCAATTGCACGGAGCTACATGCCTACCCCCACATTCTATTTTTCAGGACCAACAAACCCCACATATTGCTTGCGCTTCTGCAATCACAGCGCTTGCTATATGCAGTAGGAATCAACAGGAAGCTGCCATAAATCATTCGTTAACATTCCATGAATTAGGTGAAAGTTTGATTATTACTATATTATAATTACATATAGCTCTAGAAATTCCGACAATAATGCACGAGAAAAAGAATGCAAGCATCGGTCTCATTTCGTCATCCCGATCATCTGCTTTGACGGCATCGACTACATGCCCAACTTGTGAGTGGGAGTGGGAGTGGGAGTGGCACGATAGTCCCAAGTGTGCCGACACAAAGGGAATATGTCCCACCACGCTTGCGTATTTTATGTCGACACAGTACATGATTAGTGATTCACATTCGCCATGGAAGAACATCCTCGATTTGATAGAAGCAAATTCATATTTCTTAGGAACCACACCATATTTTGTTTGAATCACATATAATTGTGAAAGTAAAAATATTCTTTTTATTTGATCTGAGTAAATTTCTATACCGTACGAAGCAATTCTATAGTTGATGGAAAATATATATTACTCCTACATACGTTACGTTCCATTGGAAACAAAATATCTCGGTTCACATTTCATAAGACAGAAATGTCTTGCCTTGTAAAAAATGTTGTTGTCAGTCTTCTATTTAGTTGAAAAAATTGGTAGTAATTTTTTTCTTATCTTGTTATGAATTAGTTCACCACTTGATCATTTTTGTTGACTTGTTGTGTTTGCTGGGGATTTCTTTGCGAAGCAAAAGAAAAATGTTTCCTTCACACCAAATATTTATTTCCATCTCCTAAAAATATAGCATATATCAAATCATTTAGTTGAACAATATTTTTCTGCCGCAAAACAAATTATATGCTTCCGTCAGTTTGAAATGTTCCCATGGCGCAAAAGCTATGTCAGCATCGCACAAAAATGTGTCTAAAAAATAATATATTATTTATACTAGATCTATTTGAAGTGTGTGCTTCCAACGGTAAAAAGGAATTTTTACATGGAAGAATTTCATGGCATAAAGGTGCATGTTATATCTTGTAAATATGGATAACAAATGATTTCCGGAAGCACAATTTTAGGAAGTAGTTAATATGCTTCCAAGGCTTAAAAGGAATGTTTCCATGGCAGAATATTTTCATGGCATAAAGATGAACATTATATACTTTAAATATGGATAACAAATGATTTTCAAAAGCAATTTCCGGAAGCACAAGTCTAGGAAGTAGTTAGTAACAGTAATTGGTGGAAACGCTACACCCATGCCCATCTCTGTCAAACGCTACCAGGATGCATCTGATCGGATGGTTTTGGGCTGGTCTGATAAGAAGAGGAGCATCAGTAGTCTAATGCCTAGTGCTCCCCATTAAAAATTGATGGTCGAGATCTTTTCAATTTATAGCAATTAAGTAAGAATCAATGCAAAAGATCAATTTTATTTTGATAGGGTAATTAAGTACTCCCTCTATTCCTTAATATAAGATGTATTTGTTTCTTGATAAAATTCTAGAATGTAAGGTGCATTTCTTCTAATTCCTCGTAATTCCCTTGATAGCCCTCCAGAAAAAGGGAAAATATATCTCTTCTGATTGTCTGTATCTCTCCTTGTAGCAAAAGAAGGAAAGTATCTCTTTGCCGATTCCATGTATCTCATGCTTTCCTGGACTAATTGATATACTTGCCACTAACCAATAAATTTGCCAAAGGTAATTTCGTTCTCACATGTCTATAATTCTGTGCCTTGGTCACTGTGCCGAAATAATACACCTTACCTAAAGAAATAGAGGGAGTAAAATAGAATGAGCGATATTGGTTATTTACATTTCATATTGTTGTGTTCTTTAAGATGCGTGCAACTCTGCTGCCTCTTGTAAATCAGCACATATAGGGGATGAACTATGTGGGGCTACTTTTTTATCTTGGTTATTTTTTTTGTGGTTCTGGATTTCCGCAGTTGTCTGGGCATGGAGGGGGTATTTTGTTTTTTCTGTTGGGCTTTAGTTTGCCAGTTGTACTATGAAGGTTTGGGTCGGTTTTACTATTTTTTCCTACAAGAGGGGGATGTACAGATACTCCCTTCGTTTCAAAATATAGTGAGCCCACGATTTCCGAGGTCGAACTTTGACCATAAATTTAACGAACGAGACCGACTGCGGCGGGAGAAAAAATTACATAATTTAAAACTTCTTTCGAATACGAATTCACTGATATAACTTTTTCTCCCGCCGCAATCGGTCTTGGTAGTTAAATTTACGGTCAAAGTTCAAGCACGGGAATAGAGGAAGCACTACATTGTGGAATGGAGGGAGTATAAAGAACTGATGTGTGCCTGTTTTTCTTCTATTCTTAGTAGAACTATGAAGCACTTTGTTCATAGGCCTTGTATTTTTCTGACCCACTATTTCTTTTATTATATATTCTCTTTTTAGTTTCAGATGGGATTATTAAAACTAGTTCTACTGAATTTTACCCATGTCTTGGTCGACTCCCTGTCAGTTAAATCCTTGTTGCTTCAAGATCTATGTAGCTATGCATGTGTTTTGTGAAATCAACTGCTAGGTGTGCAACCGGCATGTTTCCATTTCTTCTGTTGTTTTTGTTTCTATCGTGTATTTTGCAATATGGGCTGGGCTTTGAGAGTTTTTTTTTCTTGTTTGAATTTGGGCTTTTAAACTCCGCCTATGTCTTCTAGGCATAGCCGGTCCCAAGCCCGGGTAAAGGAGGAGGGTTGTGATAGGCTTGGCGAGCCAACGTAAAAACTAGCCAGTCCCATAGGTATGAAACCCATTTGAGCGAGAATAGTACTAGGATGGGTGACCTCCTAGGAAGTCCTCGTGAAAGGGTTTCATATCTAAGGGTTGTGATAGGCTTGGCGAGCCAACGTAAAAACTAGCCAGTCTTTTGGGTATGAAACCCATTTGGGCGAGAGTAGTACTAGGATGGGTGACCTCCTGGGAAGTCCTCGTGAAAGGGTTTCATATCTGGCCTACCCCAACTTGTTTGGGATAAAAGGCTTCGTAAATAAGTAAGTTTGAATTTAGGCTTTTACCTTTTGTATTTTTAGGCTGCAATTTTGCAGTGTTGGAAACAAACTGTCGAGAGAGGGAAGAGGAGGCGGTTGAGAACAATAAGTGGAAACTATTTTGTATCTTTTTCTGTAAATGATTTTCAAGTTTTTTGTCTGTGTTCTTTGTGATTTTGATTTTTCTTTATTTTGTGTTTTTAAAATTAGCACAGACAACGGCGCTCCGGTAGTATGGCCGGTAGATGAGAAGTATACCCGAGACCGGCACCCTACCCCCTCGATCGTCTAGTCCGTGCTAGCTGCCGCCTCACCGTTCCAGACCCAGTCTAAAGATTTCCAAACATGTGGTACGCAGAAAGCGTTGGATGCATTGTCTATGTCTCGCAAGCACATATAAGTAAGCACGGATTTATTTATTTTTTGCGAGAAAACCTCCGATCAATTCATCTTCAATCATTGATAATACAACGAACACCAGTAATAATAAAAATTACATCCAAATTCATAGACCACCTAGCGACAATTACAAGTACTGAAGCTCATCGCCTCTTCTTCGTCGGGGCCAGGCATTGTAGTAGACAGTCGGAAAGTCGTCTTATTAAGGCCCCATAGGACCAGCGCAGCAAAACAGCAACAGCCGCCGATGAAAAGTAGCGTAGATCGGAAGGATCCAACCTGAAAAAACACAAACGTAGATGAACTACGACCAGATCCGAGAAAACCCACCATGGACAGATCTGCCTGAGACATGCCTCCACACGCCCACCGACAATACTAGACATACCACCGAAACGGAGGCTAAGCGGAGAGAACCATATTCCATTTTCAGAGAATGGCTGACGTCTCGTCTTTCTGAGCGGATACAAACCCTAACAAAATTTAAAAAAACATCTAAAAACATAGGCCTCCCATCGGCAAGGTGTTGCCTCAGGATCTATGCAGCTATATGCCCGTGTTCTACTGAAATCGGACTGTCTAGGTGTGAGACCGACCTATTTCTTTTTCCTCCGTTGTTTTGGTTTCTCTCGTGGCGGCCTAGTATGCTCTGTGGGATGGGCTTTGAGAGGGGTTTCCTTTGCTTGTGTGGCTTTGCGCCTTTTTTTCTGGCTGTAATTTTTCAGCGTTGGAAACAAACTGTCCGGAGAGTGTTGAACGTGACATATTTGTATTGCTATTTTTTTTAGCATCAGTACAGACATAAGCGCTCATATACACGCGCATACACTCATCCCTATGAACGCACACGCGCACACCCTACCCCTATGAGCACCTTCAAAAGACTGAGCCGGCATATCATCTTGAGATTTTACGAAGTCACCGTAGGCGCCTCGTAGTCGACGGGAACGTCTCCTCCCACTGAAAGCATATCGCCGGAATTCCTGAAATAAATTCAGGATAAATGCGAGCACCAGGATTTGAACCCTGTTGGGTTGAGGATACCACTGTCCACCTAACCATCTCAACTAGAGGTTGGTTCGCTTGTATTGCTATTTTTATTTTCTCTAGCCTTGTATAGTTGACTTCTAGGGATATGGTAGGATTAGTTTTCTTATACGCAAGACATCCTGTGTATATATTGTAACCGACTCCATGGAATACAATGAGTTATACCACATATCCTTTCTACATGGTATCAGTTTTACCGCGATCTCCTCTCGCTTCCGCAACCCGCAGCCTCCGCTGCCACCAACTCCAAACCCTAACGCCGCCGCCGCCGCTACCTCTCTCATAGCCGCCGCCGCCTCCTTCCACCCTGAAACCCTACACCGCCGCTGCTCCCTCTTCCTACAGCCGCCGCTACTCCCTTCTTCCCAAAACCCTAGTGACGCCGCCACCACTTCGCTCTGCCACCACTCAAACCCTAAGCCGCCACTGCTACTCTCTTCCTCCTGTAGCCCCGTCGCCCCTTCCCATCACCCAACGCCACCATGTCCCGCTCCAAGGCCGACCCATCCGACCCCGGTTCCTTTGCCGGTGCCATGTTCACCTCCGACCGCCTCAACGAGCTTCACATCAAAGACCATGTGCCCGTCGTCCTCGACCTCGACTCGCCATCGTACAACGCGTGGCGCACGTACTTCACGCTATTGTTCCGCTCTTACCGTCTCATCGAGCATGTTGACGGGAGTGTCGACTTCCGCGACATGAAGGACGACGACGAGTGACTAGCTGTGGACGCCTGCATCGTCAAGTGGCTCTTCCTCACCATCTCCGGCAGCCTCTTCAACATGGTGAACTCCCGCGACCCGTCCGCATACACTATGTGGACGCGGCTGTGTGACCTCTTCCTCGACAATCAACTTCAACGCTGCGTCTTCCTTCAAGGGGAGTTCTTCACTATGCAGCAAAACGATCTTTCGATCAATGAGTATTGCACGCGGCTGAAGGTTCTAGCCGACAAGCTGCGTGACATCGGCATGACCATCGACGACTCCGTCCTCCTCACCAACCTCCTTCGCAGCCTCCAGCCCGACCTTGGCCAGTCCGCCGCCAACCTCTCCCTCATCACGCCGATGTACGCGAAGGCAGTCATGTACCTTCGCATGGAGGAGAAGCGCTTCTGTCACTTCGCTCGGCAGGCGACCCACGCAGCCCTTCACGTCGGCCTCGCCGCTGGCCACGGCGCTCCTCCAGCACCGCCAGCGCGCGCGCCTTCTCCCACCCCGCCACTCGCGCCCGCGTCCTCTGGTGGCCGCAAGCAGAAGGGCCGCGGGGGTCGGGGCCGCAACGCCAACCCGGCGCAGCGCGCACGCCCGACCAACATAGCTGCTCCCCCTCCACCGTGGCTCTCGGGGTACAATCCATGGACGGGCGTTGTGCATGCTTACAACATGCCCATCCCCCGTCCCCCTGCTCCAGGTATCCTTGGGCCATGTCCGACCTCCCATCAGGCGTTGCTGACCGCGTCGGCGCCTGCGGCATACGGCAACGCCGCGGGCTACGGTGGCCCTGGCGCTCCTCTTCGCTCTTCATGCTGCACCCTCGCCGAGCGCCTACAACGGAGGCGGCGATTGGTACATGGACACCGGCACCGCTGCTCACATGGCCTCCAACCCCGGCTTACTCTCCCGTGCCTCCCCATATCCCTTGAACTCTCGCATCGTGGTTGGTGATGGCTCCTCTCTTCCCATCACTCATCATGATTCGTCTTCCCTTCCGTTTCGCTCTTCATCTCTCACTCTCAATAATGTGCTTGTTTCATCATCTTTAATCAAAAACCTATGCTCTATTCGTACTCTTACTCGTGAAAATCTTGTCACTGTTGAGTTTGACGCTCTTGGTTTCTCAATTGATATAAACCACGTCTTTTTATCCTCGATGGAAACAATACAATACGTGCCTTGCTGCCCCTGCTGTCACTGGGAAAGGACACCACAAGATTGAACCCAAAGCTAAGCACTTCTCCCATTGCAAGAAAGATAAATCAAGTAGGCCAGACCAAACTGATAATTCGAAGAGACTTGCAAAGATAACCAATCATACATAAAAGAATTCAGAGAAGATCCAAATATTGTTCATAGATAATCTTGATCATAAACCCACAATTCATCGGTCTCGACAAACACACCGCAAAAGAAGATTACATCGAATAGATCTCCAAGAGAATCGAGGAGAACTTTGTATTGAGATCCAAAGAGAGAGAAGAAGCCATCTAGCTAATAACTATGGACCCGAAGGTCTGAGGTAAACTACTCACACATCATCGGAGAGGCTAATGTGGGTTGTTTGATCGCGGCTGATCTGACGGTGGAGGAGGCAGTGGATAACTAAAAGTTATCATCCGGCTGGCGCATGGCTCTTCCCGTATGAAAATGACAGTCATTGCTTGTTCTTGAAAAACAACTTGTTAAACAGTGAGAATCGAATTTTTCTTGCCAAAGGTGGATTTAATTGACTAGAAAACATGCAATCACGGTGTTAGGATTCTTGTTACTTCCACTCAATTTTGACTATGGCCTGTGGGTGCATAGATGAAAACATGGATAAACAAAGGAACTTCTCAATCAGACCCAAGGGCTCTTAATAGTTGTTTTTTTCTTACTGATATTTTTTTTCCTTACTGATATATAATAGACAACTGTTGGAAATGAACAAGAGTGGAGCGATACTAGAATAATGATAAGGCATAGCCCTACTGGAAGTTAGACTGCACCAATATAAAACTGGTGGTTGTTATGGCAGGCCTTGCATCTCAGCAACCACATTGGCAGAGCACCAAATCAAGGGTAGACTCCGTCTTAGGGGCTGTTTGGTTGCCACCCTGAGCTTGATTGCCTGGCCGGAGCCCTTGCCTGTAACCTGCCTGAGGTCTGTTTGGTTGGTGTCCTGACAGTTTAGCCTGAGAATTATTGCCTGTGCAAAGTTGCCTATCTCAGGCCTATGAAATTGGACGCCTGAGCACCTACAATAAAATACTACTTTGAATGCAACTTAGGCCACTTGACAAGCCAAACACTGCTTGTACACCGTACATGTTCAGGCGTGGTTTTAGGTTATCAAGCAAACACTGCCTGTATAGGAGATGTGCCTGATCAGTCGATTTATGATACAACGTCAGGCCACACTCAGGCATGAGAAAAACTCAGGCATGCTCCTCAGGGTTGCAACCAAACAGCCCCTTAATGTCGTAGTCCGCCATGGTGCTGTTACCATGCAGGTTCTCCCCGTTAAATTGTACTGCTGTATTGGGCAAGTGCCATCCTTCTCGTAGATCTTCACCTTGATACTATCCATAGTGTCCGAACTTGCAACCCCATCAAGGGTGAGGATCTTCCCATCCTGCTTGGTGATGAAGATGCGCATCATACTCGCGGGTACTCGCGGACTACGCGGCCGGAGGACAAGGAGGAGGGTGGAGTCCTTGCAGATGTAGTGGTCAGCCAAGGTGAGGTCTCCGTCGTCTAGCCGTTTGTTGGCGAAGATGAGGCACTGCCGGCCCTTGGGAAAACAATCCATGCACTCAATCTTGGCCTTGACGATGCCGATGGTGTCGAAGCTATCGACCTCGACGGCCATCTTCGCCACAAATATCTGCATCTTCTCTTGGAGGTCGATCGTGGATCCATGCTCTATGTCATAGTCGGCTAGCGTGCAAGTCTCATCTAGATGGGCCCCGTCAAAGACAAGGCAGTATTGCTCCCTGTATCTTGGCCTTGACGTTGTGCAAGGTGTCTGATGCGTGCACCCTGAGGCGGCTCGTCCTATGGGTCGGGTTCTTGACATAGATGTGCATCCTGAAAGAAAGGCAAACCAAACACAACCAATTAAATTTTGGACACGTTTCTATTCGAAGCATTGTGCAGAACAATGATACTAAATAATCAACCATTCCAAGAAGCACATGGTTGAAGCAAGAGCCCACTCCAGTGACTCGTAGTATAGGCAAGAGAAAACAGCTCCTGGCGTACCTTTCTACGGGGCGGAGCGAGATCGGAAGCTTAGAAGAATAGGGGTTAGGGCTTTGGCGATAGATCTGTCAGATAGCATTTTACTCCCTCCTTTTCATAATATAAGAGCGTTTTTGACACTTTGACACTTAGTGTAAAAAACGCTTTTATATTTTTTACAGATAGACCCACACCGCGTGGGACTGCTCCTCCTCCTCCTATCCGACTTTTTTTAGAGGGGTCCTCCTCCTATCTTTTTTTATCTTGCGGCAAATGACTACTAGTTCTACTTGGAGGACGAATGGATGCGAAATGTGCGAGCGCCGAAATTTAAGCCTGCTGCTTTCCTTCCTCTCGTCTCGCAACAAAAAAAAGGGCCAGGCCCAGGCAGGTTAATTTGTTGACGATATGATCTTTCACCAGTTTTTTTTTAACAATATCTTTCAGCAGTTTTTGAGTCCTCCTGAGTCGTACGAGCTTTTGTACCCGTAGGCTAGGGTAAAACAGAAAAGTACCAATCGATCTACCGGGATCGACATCGATCGATGCCTTTGTCCTCGGTTCGCAATCACCTACCGGCCATTACCGCCGCCGCCGCCAGCTCCGGCCACCTCTCGCCGTGGACGACCCTGCACGGGGATCTGGTGTGCCTCGTCGGATGGCGGGTGCTCGCCGGGGACCTGCTCGACTACGTCCGCCTTCGTGCCGTCTGCCGGTACTGGCGGTCCAGTGCCGTCTGCCCGCGTGGCCGCGCAATAGTCGATCCACGGTTTCACCCGCGCCGTTGGATGATGCTGCCCGAGGGGCACGGGCTCCATCCCCGTGAAGACGGCAAGAAACGTTTCTTCAACCTGTCAAGTGGAGTTTTTGTCCGCCCTCGGCTCCCTCTTCTCAGAGACCACATCGTCCTCTGCTCAGCAGATGGCCTGCTCCTCCTCGTGCGGCCGCGGCAATACACCCAGGGCAATCGGCTGTGCCTCCTCCACCCCTTCACCGGCGACGTTGTGGAGCTCCCGGAAAACCTACCTCTGCCGGCGGACATAACTCTCCCAGCAAACTTGCGAGCACACTTACCAATCAATATGTTTGCCGCTGTGTGCACGAGTCCGGATGGAGTCCTCGGGGTCATGGTCGCGTTTCAGAATACACCCTTCGTACTCTTTGCTAGTACAAGACGTGGGGTGGAGTTTATCTGCCTTACACTTCTACCCACATGCAAGCCCATTATCATTCAAAGGAAAACTTTACATGTTGCAGGAGCAGATATCTGTGGTTGGCTGGGAACTAAATATTCTTCAGTTCGACCCACCTTGGCAAGAGAATTCAACGATATCGGGTTTAGCTTCGTCCTCTTTCTTGTCGCCCAAGTTAGTTGCCACATGTCCGGCGGATAAGTTCCAATCGCCCGAGCTTGTAGAATGCGACTATGAGATCCTGGTGGTTGGCTATAGAGAAGGTGGAGAGATTCTCATTTACAGATTAGCAGATCTTGCCCAAGGAAAGTTTGTCCCAGTAAAAAGCATCGGTGGAAATGCTCTTTTGATTGATACTAAAAGGAACCTGACTTTTAGTTTCTCAGCGGTGCCTATCATCACGGGTGATATCATTGTGCTTGCGAATCCTCCCCTTGCTAAATATATTTTCCAATATGACCCCGGCAGCAATACCTGGTCATCAAGAGTTAGGGGATGTGCAAAACATGGTTGTAGCATGGAGTGCTGTACTTGTAGCCTCATTGACCATATGTGTAATACATGTCGCTGTGTTTCTAAGTGGTGAGCTACTTGTTGCACCCGCCCAGACATACTTAGTTCAGACAACTTAGTTGGCATGTTAATGATTCCCCTCCTTTATATGCATGCAGGAATAAAGGTGGTGGAATAATCGATCCGGCCAGGTGGAACAATAATCATTTCATTGCCAACAATATTGGATGGCATATCTAGTCTAGGTGTAGCATGGGTGGCAATATGCATGGAGCAAGTTAAATTTGAACTGTAATACTTTGGTTCTTCTTATATATGCGCATGTGTTCCTTGGTTCATTTTAGTACTTCGGCTGATGATCCAACATACGCTCGACCTTGATACCTGATAAATTGTTTTTTTAATTATGTTGTTACTAGTATATGAGTAAATAGCATAAAGCTACTATTTTACGGGCTAGGGTTTCAAAAAGACTACCAAATTTTTTGTTTTCGCTGATAACTACCAAGTCAGGGGTCGGCTGTTTCAAAAAGCCCAAATCGTCGAGACTTCATCAGTTGATCACGATTATGACAGGTTGGGCCCGCACCTAAACAAACCGTTAGTTTCATCTTAGTTTGACCATTAACTTACTTGTGGGGTCCACATGTAAGTTTCATCTTCCCCTTCTCTTTCTTCTTCCTCTCTATCTCTTCTCTTCCCTCCTGTCGGGTGGTAGGTGCGACATATGCCAACCGGTGGCTTATTATTGTGGGAGCCAGTAAGACATCGCCGGTGCCTGGAAACGGGATGAGGCGAAGACATGCACGCCGGCGGATCTTACCCAGCTTCGGGGCTCTTCGTGAGATAACACCCCTACTGCTGCTCTGCGGGGTCTCCGCATGATCACTCAATGGACAAGTAGCTACACAATGCTCCTTGAGCTGTTCGGGTGGGAGGAGGAAGAAGGGCACGGCTAGCTTGCTTCTTTTCCTCGTATGGTGTCTAAAACTAGCTTGGGGGTCGAACACTTTGCATGGGTGCACCGGGGGATTTATATAGGCCTACCCCCCCGGGGTACAATGGTAATCCGACTGGGCGCGGGGCCCAGCCATCTGTGACTGTGCTCGCCTGCTTATGCGCCGGCCGCTGGGGCCCGCCAACTGGTGGGTCCCGCCGGCTGCCGGCCCCTTGGTCGACAGGCCGGCCCCACTGGTCAGGGCCTGGTCGGTGGCTGGTTACTGTTGCTCTATCTTGATGACATGGGCTTTGTCGTGGTAGGCATGGCTACAGTACCGCCACCTGGCGGGCGATTACTGTAGCCTCACCTCGTCTTGTCTCCTTAATGGGGCGTCTCCTTCGAGGAAGATGGCAAGCCGGCTGCGGGGAGCCGGCTTTCTCTTTGGCTGACTGGGGGAGGTGTGGCCGCCTTCGGGTGTCTCTCTGCCCGAAGGGACCCACCGCCCGTGGATCGCGCTGGTAGTCTGTCGTGGATGGCGTCAGGATCGGCATGGCAACAGTGTTGCGCCGGGAGGGTCACGGTCACCCGTACGGCGCACTGTGCCGGTCATGCTCCGGGATTCAGGGGCGGCAGGTCTCACTGTAGCCACGGCCCGCCTCTTCGCCACTAGGTAGATGCAAACTTCGAGGGTACTGTCTTGACCTCTTTATGGGAGCCGGCTTCTTGGAGTCGGCCTTCTCGCGGCCGGCTTCGTGAAGTCGGCCCTCCCATGGCTTTCTTCATAAGGGCTAAAGTCGGGCCTCCTTCCGAAAGCCGGCCTAGGTGACAGTCGGCTAGGGGAAGGCGGCCCCGTGTCTTGGGTTCTCGAGAGCCGGACGGGCTCATAATTTTTTCAGAAGGGCCGGGGAAAGCCGGCTAGGCTACCCGTGGCTATTTACTCCGACAGTAGTCCCCGAAGCTGATCGAGCTTCGAGGCGGACAGAAGGACGAGAAGCTTGGTCAGCTTCTTACCCTGAGGAGCCGGCCTTGCTGGTGTAGGCCGATTTCGGAGAGCTCCTGTGTCTCATAGACGGGATGGTGGTTGACTTGCGTGCTGACCGCGGGCTCCCCGTGGGCCACGTGGCGGCGGAAACCTGCCAACGCACGCGCGCGACGGGACGCCGCCGCAGGCCCGGGCCCGCCACTCCCTGGCCTCGGCCCGGGCGCTGATCTTCTGCGGCCCAGGGGGACTGCTCGCCTTCCTGTGGCGATTTTAATTCGTCTTTAGTGCGTAATAAACGCGGGACGTGGGGGGAGTGGGCACGATCGATCCCCACGATCCCCCACGCCGCGCCTCCTCGGCTCCGTCGCACGAGCCTACAAGTAGGGGGAGGAGGGGGAGAGGCAGAGGTTCGCTCACTCTCCCACACTCCGCCCCCCTCGTCTTCCTTCTTCTTCCTCTCGCTGCCGTCGCAGCTTCTCATCGCAGCGCCTCCACATCGTCCTGCTCCATGGCGCTATCAAGCTCTTGGGACGGCTCCAACGTCCATGACGACCATGTGGAGTTCCTCCGCCAGACCCGGCGCCTGCCCGACGCCAGCCTCGTGCAGGTCCGCCTGGTGCCGGAGGCGGAGATCTCGCCGGCATCGAAGAAGGGCGAGCGGGTCGTATTCCGCTCGCACTGCCTGCGCGGCTTCGGCCTTCCGGCGAGTGGATTTCTGCGCTCCTTCCTCGAGTTCTACAACCTCCAGCCGCATCACCTCACGCCCAACACGGTGATGCTGCTGTCGGCCTTCGTCTCCCTCTGCGAAGGCTTCTTGGGGGTGCTGCCCACGCTGGAGCTCTGGGGAGAGTTCTTCCAGAGCAAGCTCGGCACCGTCGTCGCCGGCGTGCCCGCCCCCTGCGGGGCCTACGTCACCATGAGGAGGTCAGGCGAGAACAATCCATTCCCGTCCATCCCCCTGATTCAGTTGGTGAAACTCTGGCAAAAATCGTACTTCTACGTGAAGAACGTCGCCCCGCAAGGAGACCACGTCAACTTGCCGGCTTACGTAGCCGGCCCGCCGGCTGGGAGGCAGCCTACTTGGAGCTTCCGGTCCAGGTCCCTTTCTCAGGCCGGGAACGCCGCCGTCTCCCGGCTCCGGGTGATGATCCAGTCGGAAGGCTTGCGCGGAGCCGACCTGGTGGCCGCCTTCGTGGAGCGCAGGATTCTTCCTCTCCAAAGCCGGCCCCATATGATGTGTCAGATGAGCGGCCGCTTCGACCCAAGCCGGCTAAGCACATGGGAAATGCCGCATGGGGAGGTGGCGCTCATGGTCAACTACATCGCCAACTGCAAGCTCGCCGGGGACTGGCAATACGGCAAGGCGCCGTATTCTCGCGCCAATCCTCCGCCCGTGGTAAGCTTCTCTCTCTATCTTCTTTTTGTCGTCAGCCGGCTTCATGACTGCCGGCTTCTGATCAGTCGGTTCCTTTGAGCAGAACCCTCTTCTTCCGCCGCCGGCCGGGGCGGCAGGGATTGAACGCCAGTATGCCCTCGACCGCATGGTGGACGACGTTGATGACCCGGACTTGGGGGCGGCCGCCATGGAAGACGCCGTCGTGGGTGACAACGCCGAGCTCGGAGGCACAGGGCTCTCCGCCAGCTTCGACGACTGACCGGATGACGCCGAAGCCGAAGAAGTCTCGGGCCGCCAGCCGGCGACCGATCGTCAAAGCGTGGGCTCGTCCGCCGCGCTGGCTGCTGGCGGCGGCACGCAGAAGCACCGGGCCGCGTCAATCCTCTTCGGCAGTCGGCCGAAGAAGTCCAAAGCCTCCGCCGCAGCGACAAAACAAGAAGAGGCGGCTGCGAAGGCAGCCCGCTTCCGGAAGGCGGTGAAGCAGCCTCAGGCGGTCTCGGTGTAAGTCGTCAATTGCTTGTATGCATGTTTTTATTGTTTTCTTCTGCTCGAGCATTCTTCCTAACCTTTCTTCCTTTTCTGAACATGGCGCTGCTTTCCCTTGAGCGGGGCCCAGGCGGCTCCGTACTCGGGCCGGTTGGAGGGTCTGCAAGCCCCCGCCGCGTGGATCCCCGCGCCGACCTCATGGAAGCCACAGAGCGGAACGCTCGTGAGGCGCGGGAAGAGAGGGAGGCGGCGGAGCGGACAGCCGCTCAGGCGGCGAAGGAGCGAGCCGACGCGGCAGCCAAGGCCCAGGCGGAGCGGGCGACCGTGGAGACGGAGGCGGAGGGCTCGCGCAACCAGCCTCCGCTGCTTGCCATCCCCCTCCGAACCGTGGCCCCGGACACCTCATTGCCCCTGGCGGAGGAGATCGTCCAAGACCCGCCGTCAGTGCAAAGGGAGGAGCTCTTCGAGGTCTTCGCGGGGAGGACGCCACCGGCAGCGCCAACCGGAACGGGCCAAGGCGGCCAGTCGTCGGCGGTGCCAGAGGAGCCGGCCGGGGGCGTACCCGAGGCCGGAGCCGGCCTCGAGATACAGCCGGTGACGCGTCAGCGCGCAGGGGGAAGCGCCGCTCTGCTGGAGTCACGCCAAGCTGCAGGCGCCGACCAGTTGGCGGAGGCTTTGGAGGCGGCCAGCTCCGCCACGTCCGGGTGGACTCCCAGCGGGGGGACCGGCGAGTTGAACGTGGCGGCCCAAGAGGTCCGGAGCCGGCTCCAAGCTCAGGCCACCCTTCTGCAGCAATATACCCAGGAGTTCCTGTCGACGCGGGCCGTCATCCAGGTAAGTTTTTGCTCTTAACCATTCTGGTTTCTTGATTTCTTCCGTGGGGGTGCGTCAGCGCACCCACTGGGTGTAGTCCCCGAGATTCGGGCCGACTGCTGAGCAGTCGGGTCGGATCTTTCTTGACGACCATCTTATCTTTGCTTTCTGTCTCAACTTCCAGGAATATCATAATTCTCGGGCTGCCGCCTTCAACTCCCAGGCTCAGGAGTTGGGTCGGAAGATCGATGACCTGGCCAACAGCCGAAGTAAGTGCTCGCTCTTATCTGTTTCCTGTGGGGGCGCGTCAGCGCACCCACTAGGTGTAGTTCCCGAGATTCGGGCCGACTGCTGAGCAGTCGGGTCGGATCTTCCTTGACGACCTTTCCCTTATTGGTTTTTTCTCTTTTTCTTTTGTTCTTGCAGGGGCCAACGCCAATTGAGGAGGGAGCTTGGCGAGGCGCAGACCGCCCTTCGCACCAGGGACGCTGAGTACGCCGCCTTGGTCCAGGAGCGCGACCGCCTAGCCAAGAAGCTGGCCGACCAGGAGGAGAGCCACAAGGCGGCGCTGCAGAAGGCGCAGGACAGCGAGGCCGCCCTGAAGGCGGAGTTTGAGACCGAGGCGGCGAGCTGGGCTGAGACTCGTCAGGCGCTGGATGAAGGCTTTGGCCACATCGAGGATTTGATCGATGGTAAGCCGCCTTTCTCGCCCTTCTTCTGCCTGCTGGCCGCCTGGGGTTTTGACCTGACTTGTGCTGCCGCCCGTTTTCTTGTGCAGATTACTTTCACGGCCACTCCGCCCTTGCCGCCCAAACCATTGAGGCTCATCGCGAGGCGCACCGTCAGGCGGGAGTCAACATCGCGCCGGACGCAAATCGGACGCTGGAGGAGCAGCTCCTGGCCGTCCAAGCGCGGCTGCAGCCGGCTCACCGGATGCTCCGCCGGCTTCAACATGCCGAGGCGCAGGTGCTGGCCACCCTCTAGCCCGGCAAGACGATCCCCCACACGCCAAGCCGGACCGCCGACTGGCTGGAGGTCGCAGTCGGCCGTTTTGAAGGTTGGAAGGCGTCGGCGGCCCATCTTGGAGCCGGGCGGGCGTTGGAGTTTGTCCGCGCTTGGTACCCAGGGCTGAGCCTGGACCAGCTGCGCACTTGGCGACTGGAGGCCGACGCGGAGTTGGAGGAAGTGCGGCCGGCCATCACCCAGCGTGCCTCGACGATCGCTGAGTGCACCGACATCAGTATCTTCGCGCCTGAAATCAATGATGATGGCGTCGCCCAGCCGGAGGAGTGGTTCGGGCTGAACCTGGTGGTGGGCGAGGACTCGGCCGAGGAGATCGCCTCCAGCGACGAGGGCGAGGATGACGAGGAAGAGGACGGTGAAGACGTCGAGCCGGCTAGTGGAACAACCGGCCGACCTCAAGCTGATCGTGCCTCCAGCAACGAGGCGCGCGGAAGCGCTCCCTCTGCAGGAGGCGGTGATCAAGCCGAAGTTCGTCAGCTGGCCGCTCCTTCAGCTGGCGCAACCGTCTCCACCGACCAGCCCAGCTCGTCAGCCACTCCGCCAGCTTGACCTTCCGTCCTTATTTTTCCTGCTCGTTGTCTTTTGAACAATCTTTAAGCTTTCGCAGTTCCACCCACTGGGGGTGTATCAAACTATGTTGGATGCTGGCCTCTTAGAGGTCATTTATGTAAATATTATTATGTGCATGTTTGGTTTCCATTCGAGTACACTTTCTATCCTTAGGTTTTTTTCCTTTGCCGCCTTCCCTTTCTTGGATTGAAGTGAAGTGAATGGAAACCGGCCGGCCGGCTACTCTGGTAGTTGGTCGGCGGTAGGCGGCAAACCGGCTTTTGTTATATTAGTCCGTTGGTCCCTAGCCATTTTTCGTGTGCGCATCCTTTCCGGCTTTTGACTCTTGCCAGCCGAACAGCCGGTTCTTCGAACTGCGACTTTGGCAAGAGCTAAGCCTGGGAGTCGGCACACTACTTGTCTGACCGCGGGTAGGACTTCTAATATAACTCAAGTCGGCCAGTCCCCGGGCCGACTAGTCGAACCCGGTGCCGGACGGAATGAATAAACGAAAAGACAAGATCATACGCATGATACTTTTCATTCATAGATAAAAGATGGCAGTCCCCGAGCCGTCCTCGGGGGGCCTATTGTCTCGTACTTAGTACAAAAGTTAGCGTGATACATACTGCATTTCAACTGTAAAATCTTCAAAGGAGGTTGGCGTTCCATGGTCGTTCCGGCTCCTTGCCGGAGTCGTCTCTCTTGCGTGCCTTGGGCTTCTGCGCGTCGATTAGGTAGTAGGAGTCGTTGCCTAGAGCTCTGCTGATGACGAAGGGGCCCTCCCAAGGGGCCGAGAGCTTGTGCTGGCCGGCTGTTCGCTGGATCAGCCGGAGCACAAGGTCGCCCTCTTGGAAAGATCTTGGCCTGACCTTCCGACTGTGGTAGCGGCGCAAACCCTGCTGGTAGATGGCAGACCGGCTGAGGGCTAACAGTCGGCCTTCTTCCAGCAGGTCGACGCCGTCTTCTCGCGCTTCCTTGGCCTCCGCCTCCGTGTACATGGTTACCCGGGGCGAGTCGAACTCGATGTTGGTTGGGATGATCGCCTCGGCGCCGTACACGAGGAAGAAAGGAGTGAAGCTGGTTGACTTGTTTGGGGTAGTGCGTAGACTCCAGAGGACAGCCGGCAGCTCGTCGAGCCAACAGCCGGCTGAACGCTCCAGTGGCACGACCAGGTGGGGTTTGATGCCGGAGAGGATGAGGCCGTTGGCTCACTCGACCTGGCCGTTTGACTGCGGGTGGGCGACGGACGCTAGGTCCAGCCGGATACCTTGCACCACGCAGAATCGTGCCAAGGCTCCTTTGGCAAAATTCGTGCCGTTGTCGGTGATGATGCTGTGTGGCACACCGTACCGAGTTGTTATGTCTGCGATGAATGTCACGGCAATCGGCCCATTCAGCTTCTTGATCAGCTTTGCCTCAATCCACTTGGTGAATTTTTCCACGACAACGAGCAAATGTGTCATGCCGCCGCGCGCCGTCTTGAATGGGCCCACCATGTCCAGTCCCCAAACGGCGAAGGGCCAGGTGAGGGGAATGGTCTTGAGTGCCGAAGCCGGCATGTGTTGCTTGGAGCTGAACAGTTGGCAGCCTTTGCAATATTTAACTAATTCTTTGGCGTCATCCAAAGCAGTCGGCCAGAAGAAACCATGGCGGAAAGCTTTGACGACGAGTGATCTTGACGCCGCATGGTGGCCGCATTCTCCTTGGTGGATGTCTCTGAGGATTGCAATGCCCTTCTCTTGCTCGACGCACCGCTGGAGGACTCCAGTGACACTGTGCTTGACGAGTTCTCTGTTAACGATCGTATATGCTCCGGCTCGATGTTGGACTTGTCTCGCCTCTGTTTCGTCAGCCGGCAGATCTTGGTTCACTAGGAAGTTGAGGATGGACTGAGCCCACGATGGAGCTGCGACTTCCCCTACTGCCAATGTGGCTACTGCCACCAGGGTGGGCGGGCTGGGTGATGCGGTGCTGGAGTCGGCCGCCGGCTGTTGTGTTGGTGCAGTTCCCGGTTCGGCTACCGCAGTCCCCGAGCCGGGTGCGGCAGTCCCCGAGCCGGTTGCCAAAGTCCCCGGGCCGACTACCGAAGTCTCCGGGCCGACTATTGAAGTCCCGGGGTCGCCTGTTTGGGTCTTCGAGCCGGATCCGGCCGCATCGGGGTCAGGTGGCACGAAGATGGAGTCGGATTCTGGAGACGGCTTGATGGACGGCTTGAGGAGGCGTTGTAGAGAGACGCCGGTTGGTATTGCTTGCCGAGTGGAGCCTATTCGAGCCAGGGCATCGGCTGGCTCGTTGTCGGCTCACGGTACGTGGAGGAACTCGCATCCTTCAAAGTATCCACTGATTTGCTGAACAAGGAAGCGGTAGCTTGCCATATTTGCATCCTTGGCGTCCCAGTCGCCGGGTGATTGCTGAACCACCAAGTCCGAGTCACCATAACATAGGATCCGGCGGATGCCGAGTTCCTTGGCAAGCCAGAGCCCGTGTATGAGTGCCTCGTACTCGGCTATGTTGTTGGAGGCGGCGAAGTGGATCTGCAGCATGTATCTGAGCTTGTCGCCCTTGGGAGAGGTAAGGACGACGCCGGCTCCCAAGCCGATGCGCATCTTGGACCCGTCAAAGTGCATGCGCCAATGGGTGGAGTCAGGAGCCGGCGGCAGGTACTAGGTCTCGGCCCAGTCGACGAGGAAGTCGCCCAGTGCTTGGGATTTGATGGCGGTGCGGGGCTGGTAGAAGATCGTGTAAGGGGCCAGCTCGATGGCCCATTTCGCCACCCGGCCGGATGCATCCCGGCTGCCTATGATCTCGGCCAGCGGGACGGTGCATACGACCGTGACGGGATGCTCTTGAAAATAGGGCTTCAGCTTCTTGGCGGTGAAGTACACGCCGTAGCACATCTTCTGGTAGTGTGGGTAGTTCTGCTTTGAGGCGGACAACACCTCGCTCAAATAATACACCGGCCTCTGGACCGGCTGGGCTCGGCCTTCCTCTGGGCGTTGTACTACGATGACGGTGCTGACAACCCGGCTGGTTGCGGCAATGTAAAGGAGCATGGGCTCTTTTTCAGTCGGCGCCGCCAGGACGGGCGGCGGGGCCAGCATCTTCTTCATCTCGTGAAAAGCTTGGTCGGCCTGGTCGTTCCACTCGAAGTGAGTGCTCTTCTTCATGAGGCGGTAGCGGGGGAGAGCTTTCTCTCCAAGCCGGCTGATGAAGCGGTTCAAAAAGGCCAAGCATCCGGTGAACTTCTGGATTTCTCGCAGCTTGGTGGGGATCGCCATCCTCTCGATGGCCTTGATCTTCACTGGGTTGCATTCGATGCTGCATTCGGAGACCAGGAAGCCCAGGAGCTGGCCAGCTGGCACTCCGAACACGCATTTCTCGGGGTTGAGCTTGATTTGGAAGCGGCGCAGGTTCTCAAATGTCTCTTTGAGGTCTTCCAGCAAGGTGTCGCGCTTCTCCGTCTTCACCACGATGTCGTCCACATAGACGTGAGCGTTTCTGCCGAGTTGCTTGAGGAGGCACTTCTGCATGCAACGCTGAAAAGTGGCACCGGCATTCCTCAAGCCGAATGTCATAGTCAGGTAGCAGAAGGCTCCAAATGGCGTGATGAAGGCGGTCTTCAAGCGATCGGCCGGGTCTAGTTTTATCTGGTGATATCCTGAGTAAGCATCCAAGAAACTCAACAGCTCGCATCCGGCCATGGAGTCTATCACTTGGTCAATCCTTGGCAAGGCGAAGGGATCTTTAGGCCAGGCCTTGTTGAGGCTTGTGTAGTCTATACACATGCGCCACTTGTTGTTCTTCTTCAGCACAAGGACCGGGTTGGCAAGCCACTCTGGAAAGAAGACTTCCATAATGAAGCCGGCTGCCAGAAGTCGGGCTATCTCCTCCCCCACAATCCTTCTCTTTTCCTCTAATAGTCGGCGGAGCGGCTGCTTGACCGGCTTCGCGTCCTCTCGGACGTGTAGTTTGTGCTCGGCGAAATCCTTCGGAACACCCGGCATGTTCTTGGGGGACCATGCAAAGATGTCTCAATTCTCACGGAGGAAATCGGCAAGCTCGCCTTCCTATTTGCTGTTCAGGCCTGCCCCGATGACGGCAAACCTCTCGGGCTGCTCGGGGTCAAGGGGTATCTTCTTGGTTTCCTTGGCCGGCTGGAAAGATCCTTGGGCATCATACTCCTTGGAGTCGGGGGTCTGGTTGGGCTGCTTGCTGGCCATGGCCACGACCCGGTCCAACATCTTCTTCTCTTCGGCGATCACAAGAGACTCGGCCAGCCGGCTGCTGGCTGCAGCGCACTCAGAGGACTTCTTGTAATCGCCGGCTATGGTGATGACGCCCTTGGAACTCAGTATCTTCATCTTGAGGTATGCATAGTGGGGAACCGCCATGAACTTGGCCAAGGCAGGTCGGCCAAGCAACGCATGGTAGGGGCTCTCCAGGTCCACCACTTCAAACCAAATCGCTTCCCGGCGGAAATGCTCCTTGCCCCCAAAGAGTACATCAATCTTGATCTTGCCAATGGGGGCGCAGGACAAGCCGGGTACGATGCCATGAAACACCGTCCGGGTTGGCACGAGCTGCTTCGTCTTGACATTTAGCTTCTCCAGGGTGTCACGGTATAGGATGTTGATGCTGCTCCCGTCGTCTATCAGCACGCGGGAGAAGCGGGCGGCGCGTCTATCCGTCGCGAGGGTGGCTTCCAGGACCAAAGCATAGGAGCCGGGAGACGGCATCACCTCTGGGTGGTCGGCCCGGCTCCAGCTGATGGGTTTCTCCGACCAATGCATGTGTCCGGCGGGGTTGGCAGCGACCACGCTGACTTCCTGGTGCTCTCGGCGTTTGCCGCGCCGGTCTTCAAGCTGGCTTGTAAAGACGATGTAGGTTGCTTGCTCGTCGGGGAACTCGTTGTGCACGGCTCCGACTGCGGGCCGAGCGGCCGGGGGTGGCGGAGCCGGAGGCGGCGGGCCGCCAGGCGGGGGCGGCGCAAGCCCCTCGCCTTTGGAGATTCGGGTGAGCCAATGGCACTTTCGGGTCGTGTGGTTGGACGGCTTCGCGACGCTATGGAACTTGCACGGGGCGTCAAGAGTTTGCTCGTAGGAGGAAGCCAGCTGCCAAGCCGGCCGGCCGCCCTTGGGCTTCTTGGGCGCGGGCCGCCCCTCAGGCGGCGTGTCTTCGACCGTGGCCACCTGCCGACTGGCGGGAGGCGGCGCAGGGCCCTTACGCTTGTGATCGTTCGGGTGTGAGCGTCGGCCGGAATCCCCAGTCGGCGTCTTGGGCGCCGGGTTGAGCACTTTCCCGAACGCATCTACCCGGAGCTCGGTCTTCATCGAAGAGTCGGCGGTGGCGTATTTGTCGGCTATGTCCAGAAGCTCGTCGAGGGTAGTCGGCTCGTCGCAGAGGAGCTTGTGCTTGAGGAGGGTGCCTTCTCGGCACCCGGCAGTGAAGTATTCGATGGCTTGCACCTCGTGCACCCCTTCGCAAGAATTGCGGAGCTCGGCCCAGCGCGTGAGGTAATCGTGAGAGGACTCGGCTGGGCCCTGTACGCACAGGGAGAGCTGCCTGGGCTTGGGAGCCCGCTTGTAGGTGCTGGTGAAGTTGCGGACGAAAGCTTTGGTGAAATCTAGTCAGCTGTTGATGCTGAGGGGCTTGAGGCTGTTGAGCCAGGCCCGCGCCGTGCCTTGCAGCATAAGGGGCACGTACTTCACGGCAACGCGCCGGTTGCCGTTGGCTATGCTGACCGCCGTTGAGTAGTCGATCAGTCAATCTTCCGGCTTCACGGAGCCGTTGTACTTGGGCGTGTCTCTTGGGAGCGAGAACCCTTTGGGAAAGGGCTCGTCGCGGATGAGGGGGCCAAAACAAGGCGGGCCGACATCATCTTCCTCCTCTAGTGCCAGGGATCGCGCTAGGCGGTCGATCCGATGGCGGGCGTCGTTCTCGCCGACTCCTTCGCGGCGACCTAGTCGGCCGCTGAGAGTCGGGTGCGCCACTGGCGGCGGGCTGGGATATCTCTCTCCACGAGGTCGAGGCGGAGGCGGGTTGCCCCGCCATTCCATGGCTCGGGGATGGCCGTCCGCGTCTCGCTCGATGGAGATTCGGGTCCGGCTTCGGCTGGCCGCCGGCTCTCCCTCGCGCCGCGCGCGGGTGTTGCTCGTAGTCGGCGTCCGAGCCATGGCACCATGATCTCGGCGCGGGGGAGGGCTCCCCGCGCGAGCGTCGGCTTCGTGCCGCTGCACGGCCGCGTCAATCAGCTGCTGGATGCGCCGGGTCATGTGGGGGAGTTCTTCGGCCTCCAAGCCGTCCAACTCGTCCACGGCCGACTGGGCGGCGCGCAGGTTCTCGAGCGGAGTGGCATAGACCGGGCGGTCGACTCCCAGCGCATCGGCGATGACGGCGCCGCGTTGCCTGACGACGCCGGCCCGGCTGGGCCCAGCCGGAGCCGGCGTGCCGAAGGCGGTGCGGTCAGCTTCGCGCTGGTAAGCCTCAGTGAGGCGTCTCACGGAAGCCAGCCTCCGGCCCTCCGTGAGGAGAGCAAGGCGGCGTGCCTCTAGTGCTTCATCGTCGGCATCGGTCGGGAGGGGGACGGACAAGTCGTGGGCCGCCACGTGCGGGGCGTCGTGGGCGCCCTCGTCGGCCGGGCCGCCGTGGCCGATGACCATCACCTCGGCGGTGTCAGTATCGCGGCCGTCGGTCTGAGGGAGCGGGTCGTTGTAGATCGCGACGTTGGTGGGGAAGGTGTCGTAAGAGGCCGTGTCGGAGTCGACAGGCATGGGGTCGGTGGAGCCAACTGACTCCAGATCCACAGCGGGCTCGCTGGAGACATGGAGCTGGCTGAGGAGGCTGGCGAGGTGGTCGGTGCCCGCATCGGAGGCGAGCTCGTCGGAGATGCGGGTTTCGTCGAGGAGATCGGCGAGGCTGCTCGCCGCGCAGATGCTGGTGACGCCTTGCAGCGCGTCGTGGCAAGCGCCATCGGGCGTGCCGGACTGGCTACGCTCGCTGGGGAGGAAAAGGGTTCCCGTCCAGAACAGGTCTCCGGACGACGGTGCACCTGGCCCCATGGTGGGCGCCAAATGTCGGGTGGTAGGTGCGACATATGCCAACTGGTGGCTTATCATTGTGGGAGCCAGTAAGACATCGCCGGTGCCTGGAAACGGGATGAGGCGAAGACATGCATGTCGGCGGATCTTACCCAGCTTCGGGGCTCTACGTGGAGATAACACCCCTACTGCTGCTCTGCGGGGTCTCTGCATGATCACTCAATGGACAAGTAGCTACACAATGCTCCTTGAGCTGTTCGGGTGGGAGGAGGAAGAAGGGCACGGCTAGCTTGCTTCTTTTCCTCGTATGGTGTCTAAAACTAGATTGGGGGTCGAACACTTTGCATGGGTGCACCGGGGGGTCTATATAGGCCTACCCCCCGGGGGTACAATGGCAATCCGACTGGGCGCGGGGCCCAGCCGTCTGTGACTATGCTCGCCGGCTTCTGCGCCGGCCGCTGGGGCCCGCCAACTGGTGGATCCCGCCGGCTGCCGGCTCCTTGGTCGACAGGCCGGCCCCACTGGTCAGGGCCTGGTCGGTGGCTGGTTACTGTTGCTCTATCTTGATGACATGGGCTTTGTCGTGGTAGGCGTGGCTATAGTACCGCCGCCTGGCGGGTGATTACTGTAGCCTCACCTCGTCTTGTCTCCTTAATGGGGCGTCTCCTTCGAGGAAGATGGCAAGCCGGCTGCGGGGAGCCGGCTTTCTCTTTGGCCGACTGGGGGAGGTGTGGCCGCCTTCAAGTGTCTCTCTACCCGAAGGGACCCATCGCCCGTGGATCGCGCTGGTAGTCCGTCGTGGATGGCGTCAGGATCGGCATGGCAACAGTGTTGCGCCGGGCGGTCACGGTCACCCGTACGGCGCACTGTGCCGGTCATGCTCCGGGATTCGGGGGCGGCAGGTCTCACTGTAGCCATGCCCCGCCTCGTCGCCGCTAGATAGATGCAAACTTCGAGGGTACAGTCTTGACCTCTTTATGGGAGCCGGCTTCTTGGAGTCGGCCTTCTCGCGGCCGGCTTCGTGACGTCGGCCCTCCCATGGCTTTCTTCATAAGGGCTAAAGTCGGGCCTCCTTCCGAAAGCCGGCCTAGGTGACAGCCGGCTAGGGGAAGGCGGCCCCGTGTCTTGGGTTCTCGAGAGCCGGACGGGCTCATAATTTTTTCAGAAGGGCCGGGGGAAGCCGGCTAGGCTACCCGTGGCTATTTACTCCGACACCTCCTTTGTGCCTCCCGTGCCGGCCCTCTCCCCTCCCGAACCGACGACCCCCCTCCCTCCCAAGCCGGTGACCCTCCCCCCATCCCAAGCC
>NC_041384.1:734577193-734590028 GCF_002162155.2 Triticum dicoccoides | reverse complement strand
GACCCTCCCTCTCCTCCGACGACCCTCCCTCTCCTCCCCAGCGTCCCGACGGTCGTGGTAGGTGCTCGCCGGAGCTCCTGGTGGCGACGAGGCTGGCCTCATCCGGGGCGACAGGAGGTGCGCACTCCAGCAACGGTGTAGGCCGTCCGCGTCGAGCTTGAGGAGCTCGCGGCAGGTGATGGTTGCGGCCGCAGGTGAGGCACGGTGTGGCGGCAGGCGAGTCGTGAGTCATGGCGTGGCTGCAGGCGAAGCACGGCGTGCCGGCAGGGGAGTCATGGTGTGGCGACGGCCGCAGGCGATGCCCGGCATGGATCCGGCCGCTGCGGGGCAGCTCGCCGGCCTCAGGTGGTGCACGGCGTGGATTCCACCACTACGGGCGCGGCTCGCCTGCCGGAGGAGGCAGCGCTACCCTGCCGAGCGGGATCGAGCTCCTCGCTGCCGCGGGGACCCGATTTCTTTTTCAGAAAACTCATAGGGACCTGATTGCTTTTTTAGAAAACTTATAGGGACCCAATTGCTTTTTAAAAAACTTACATGTGGGACCCACATGTAAGTTAATGATCAAACAAAGCAAACTGTGATTTGATTAGACTGAATTAAATTTAAGGCGTTTGAATGATACAGCAGCAGCTGGCGGGCGGGCGACTATATGAGAGCAACTCACGGTCAACGTATAGTGGGCGGGCGGGCGACTATATTCTGTTTCTTTCCAATATAGTGGAGTACTAACAAAACCCATGTTTCAGTCTGCCAAGACAGTTATACGTGCATCCACATTTGGATTATAAGTAAACAGGAAGTACAATACCGTACAAAACTAGTATTAAATACCCGAAGTAGTTACTTCCTCTGATCCATATTACTCATACTAAATTTTTCTAGATACGGATGTCTAACACTAAGACGTGTCTAGACAAATAAAAAAACTTCATATTATTGTGTTATTAGAGATATTTACAAGACTTAACTCCAACTCCGATATATAATTCAATTTGAAACAAGATGTGATAATAAATCTCCTATATAGAAAACATGCAATCAGGGTGTTAGGATTCTTTGTTACTTCAACTTAATTTTGAGTTGGGGGCATATAGATGAAAATTGGATAAACGCTGAAACTTCTCAATCCAAGGGCTCTTAATAATAGGTTTTTCTTTTCTTTTTGCTTGATAGATAAAAAGAACTACTCGGCATAGATAGTTTTACTGATAACACACAACTGCTGGAAAATGAACAAGAGTGGAGCCCTACTGGAAGTTAGACTGCACCAAAATAAAACGAGTGGTTGGAATGGTAGGCCTTGCATCTCAGCAACCACATTGGCAGGGCAGCAAATAAAGGGTATCCTCCCCGGTTATGCCGTAGTCCGCCATGGTGCGGTCGCCCCGCAGCCTCTCCCCGTCGAACAAGAGGTTCTGTTGTATTGGGCTAGTGCCATCCTTCTTGTAGATCTTCACCTTGATACTATCGACAGTGTCCGAGCTTGCAACCCCATCAAGGGTCAGGGTCTTCCCATTTTTACTCACGAAGATGCGCATCATACCCATACCTTCTCGCGGACTACATGGCTGGAGGACGAGAAGGAGGGTGGAGTCCTTCCAGACGTTGTACTCAGCCAAGGTGAGGTTGTCGTCCTCCAGCCGTTTGTTGGCGAAGATGAGGCACTGCTGGCCCTTGGGGAAGCCTTCCATGTACTCGATCTTGGCCTTGACGCTGTCAATGGTGTCGTGGCTGTCGACCTCAAGGGCCATGGTCCTAGCAGCCGGCATCTCCGTCACGAATATCTGCATCTTCTCTTGGAGGTCGATCGTGGATCCATGCTCGATTTCATAGTCGGCTAGCGTGCAACTGTCCTCTAGTTGGGTCCCGTCAAAGACGAGGCGGTATTGCTCTTGTATCTTCGCCTTGACGCTATACAAGGTGTCTGATTTATGGACCCTGAGGCGGATCGTCCTGCCGGTCGGATTCTTGACATAGATGTGCATCCTGAATGAAAGGCAAACAAAACAAAACCAATTAGTTTTTAGACACTTTTCTATTTGAAGCGTTGTGCAGAACAATAAAAAAAAACTCGTCAACAATTCCAACAAGCTTTTTTTGTACATCACTTAGTGTTTAGACGGTTTTCTATTTGAAGCGTTGTGCAACGATAATAGAAAATCGTCTACAATTCCAACAAGCACTAATAAGAATATCATGGTTCACTTAGGTGTGTGCATACACTGAAGAGATAAGCTGTGAGTTAACTGACACTTATTTACCCCGCAAAGAAAACTAATACTTTTTCTACTGGAATAACAGAACGGCGAATGCCAAATCAGCCAAGAAGACTAACACGTTACATAAGCTAAGTTAGCGCAATCTTCGGAATTGCTACAATGTATGCCATGTTTATTTATCAGAAAAGGAGAGCATGCAGCAGATGGATCGACCAGCTTTTATTTACACTTCCAACAGGTAACGTCTTAGAAGCAACATAAAAAATCCTTCTAGTCACAGAGGTTGACCAATTCAAACATATAATGATCTGGACTAGCTCTATTTATCATGCTATTATTCATCATTTACATTTAAAATGATAATTTTTACAAAAATAAATTATCTAACTTCCGCATGTTCCATTTTCAGTATAAGAAGAATTATTCCTGTCTTTAAAGGGTTTCATCCGAAGGAATAAACGATGAAGAATACTACTCCTTAGAACAAAGGGATCATATATATGTACTACTACATGATGAGATGAGCAACGCACCTTGAAGTATCAAAATCCTTGCCTATCTATAAATCCCAGTCCAATGTAAATATATAACCCCACATCGTCACAAATTCACCATGACAGTACGACACACTCCAGTGACTAGTGATATATGCAAGAGAAAAGAGCTCCACACCCTAGTGATATAGGCAACAGAAAAGAGCTCCCGGGGTACCTTGAAGTCGACTCTCGCTGCTTCCTGCGTGGCGGAGGGAGATCGGAAATGTGGAGGAAGTGCGGTTAGGGTTTGGGCGATAGATCGGTACATGGCGTTCTCATTTATAGGCTGAGGATCGGGAGCAGACCTTCCACTTCCGAGGCCCAATCTGTAGATGCACCCACAGTGTGAGCCGGCCCATTAGTGATTTTATATAGTTTTTTTCCTTCCTTTCGTTTTTTACGGGGAACCGATAGCTGTTTCTTTGTTCCTAACAAATTTGAAATTTTCTTCACAATTTTAATAAATGTTCCAGAATTTCTAAAAATGTTCGCGCACTTAAAAAATATTCATGAATTACAAAATTTCCATGAACGAAAAAAGATAGAGACCAACATAAAAGCGAAACGCAGAGAAGGAAAAGCGGGTAAGTAGTAAAACAAAAAACCAGGAAAAAACACAGAGGAAACTGGAAAGATAATCATCAAAGCCCATGTTGGTCAGGCTAAATTATGATGCATGGGTACGCGTTTGCTGGACACCACGGTAACTAGATTCCACGCCTTCAGGAGACCCCAAAACTCACTCTGAGTACATGCTTCATGTGACCGGCCTATATGGACCGACTAAGAGCATGGTTAATAATACAGCCAACGGTCGGCTATAAGAAGTTGTCATGTCATCTACAGCCAACCTCTTAGCCGGCATGTACAATAGTAAGTTCTAAATATGTACTAGTTTATCAATACTTGGGCCACCTAACATCCTCATAAAGCGTTTTGGGTCTCGTGTTGTAGCCGACTACTAACCAAGAGCCCGCTTCTTTTCTCTCTTCTCCAACTAAGCAAAGATATATTATTCTATTCCTTATTAGCCTGCTTATGTCATCCTACTGTACTTGCTCTAACCTTGTATTCTCTCGCTGCTTCTCGGGCGCCGGAGCAAAGCATTGTGCAATTGGTAGCTCAAGAAACATGGTTATACAAACTTTACTATCAGCTTTTTGCTAGATTTCAAATATGTTATTTGTGAAAAATCATGATTTTAGAAATATTCATGAACTTTGAAAAATATTCATGAATTTATAGAAGTTAATATATTTTATGAAGGTCGTGAATTTTAAAAATGTTCCTGAATCTTCAGAAAGATGCCAGGTACTTTTCTTTTAGAAAATAGACGCTTTATTACCCCGTCCCTTAAAAAACATTTTATTTAATGAAAGTTTCATTACCCTTGCATTTGCATGGAAGATGTGTATAGCCATTTTATTATACAGAAGACGGACGTTGTGACTGTGAGGCCACGTCAGGGGCAAGCTAAGAGCATCTCTAACAACTCACAAAACAAAACTCCACCAGTAATCACTTATTGGGCTCCCAATAGCAATATTTTAGTTACTGGGGTTGGCCGCTCCAACAGATCCACAATAACCAACCTGACACATATGACCCATTTGTCAATCGGTCAATTATGGTGCATGCAATGGTGCTTCAGTGGTGGTGGCAGCTCTCCGGTGGGTGTCCGACGGTGGTGATCAGGCGGGGGGCCAACGACAACGGCAACTCTCTGGTGGTGCAGTTCTCCGGCGGCGTTCTGTGCTGGTAACGGTCATTTATGTTGGTGCACTGAAGTGGCGGTATTGTGGATTGAATTGGGAGAGGGTCAACTCACCCTCCAAATAGGGGAAGATGGAGGGGGAACGCTAATGTAGGATTAATCATATGCAGGCCACGAAACATGCTGCAGAGCATGGTCCAGAATATGTTTTTACTCAGCTAGTTTGAGTCGGGCCATAGATTCCAGGGGGGGAATTTCGATGCAGGCAACTAAACGCGTCCTATATGATTCTTCATATTTTGTTACAGAGATATTGATCAGACTTGATTCCAACTATGATTTACAATGCCAATTCCAGCTTTATGTGACCAATGTGTGGTTCACACGATGTGATAATATCTTCTTTCCAAAAGAACATGCAATTATTGTGTTATGATTATCGATATTAAGATGGCACAGATAAAAAAGATGTATAATTAACCACGTAAATTGATCGCACTGTGTACGTGGAAAGGAGAAAAAGGAGACTGTTCTTGGTGAAGCTACATAAAACCCGCATTTCTTGATCAGTTTCTTGGTTGATTATTTATTATCATTGTTCCGCACAGCGCTTCAAATAGAAAAGTGTCTAAAAATTAATTGGTCGTGGTTTGCCTTTCATTCAGGATGCACATCTATGTCAAGAACCCGATCGGCAGGGCGATCCGCCTCAGGGTCCATGCATCAGACACCTTGTATAACGTCAAGGCAAAGATACAGGAGCAATACCACCTCGTCTTTGACGGGGCACAACTAGAGGACAAGCGCACGCTAGCCGACTATGAAATCGAACATGAATCTATGAGATTGACCTCCAAGAGAAGATGCAGATATTTGTGACGGAGATGCCGGCTGGCAGGACCATGCCCCTCGAGGTCGATAGCCTTGACACTGTCGGCAGCCTCAAGGCCAAGATCGAGTACATGGATGGTTTTCCCAAGGGCCAGCAGTGCCTCATCTTCGCCAATAATCGTCTAAACGACGACGACCTCACCTTGGCTGACCACTACATCTCGAAGGACTCCACCCTCCTTCTAGTCCTCCAGCCGCTTAGTCCGCGAGTAGGTGCTATGATGCGCATCTTCGTCACCAAGCAGGGTGGGAAGACCCTCACCCTGGGGTTCCAAGCTCAGACACTACTGATAGTATCAAGGTGAAGATCTACGAGAAGGATGGCACTCGCCCGATACAGCAGTACCTCCTCTTTAACGGGAAGAACCTGCATGGTAACAGCACCATGGCGGACCACGGCATTAAGACGGAGTCTACCCTTGATTTGGTGCTCTGCCAATGTGGTTGCTGAGATGCAAGGCTTGCCATAACAGCCACCAGTTTTATATTGGTGCACTCTAACTTCCAGTAGGGCTGTGCCTTACCATTATTCCAGTATCGCTCCACTCTTGTTCATTTCCAGCAGTTGTGTGCTATAATACTCCTATATCAGTAAAACTATCTGTGCCGCGAGTAGTTCTTTTTATCTATCAAAGCAAGAAAAAAAACCAACTATTAAGAGCCCTTGGGTCTGATTGAGAAGTTCCTTTGTTTATCCATGTTTGCATCTATGCTCCCACAGTCAAAATTGAGTGGAAGTAACATGAATCCTAACACCGTCACTGCATGTTTTCTAGATAGAGGATTATCTATCACAATCTTGTTCCAAATTGGACTGGAAATCAGAGTTGGAGCCAAGTCTTCTCAATATCTCTCGTAGCAAAATATGAAGATATATGTTCCAAATTAGAAGTTTTTTTTTACTAAAGACAATCAATCAGAAGAATATAACTATTTGAGTATTCAATAATAGTTTTTCTACAGTGTTGTACTTCCTGTCTTGGCAACTGAAAAATAGATATATATATCTCTTTGGGCCGTTGGATCTTCCAGAATGGAGGGCCCGTATTCATTACCCGGTACCGCAAAAGAGCTCTTTCTTGAGGAACGAACCAAGAGAGACCCAAAGACTCTTAATAGTAGTTTTTTTTCTTGATAGATATCAAGAACTACTACAATACTAAATGTCAGTTTTATTAATAACACACAACTACGGAAAGAAGGAACAAAAGTGAAGCAATACTAAGGTATTAGAACGATGAAAGCACAAGCACCACTACTGGAAGTCAAAAGTAAAACTGGTTGTTGAACAGCAGGCCGTGCATCTCAGCAACCACAGAGGCACATCACCAAATGAAGAGTAGCCTCCCTCTGAACGTTGTAGTCAGCCAGGGTGCGCCCATTCTCCAGATGCTTTCCAGCAAAGATGATGCGTTGTTGTCTCGGGCGAGTGCCATCCTTCTCGTAAATCTTCATCTTGAGACTGTCAATAGTGTCCAAGCTCCCGACCCCATCAAGGGTGTGGGTCGTCTCCCCATCTAGCGCCTTCACATAGATATGCATTATCGTACCTCTTGGAGTACACGGCTGGAGGACGAGAAGGAGGGTGGACTCCTTCGAGATGTTATGGTCGGCCAAGGTGCGGTTTCGTCCTGCAGCTGCTTGCCAGCGAATATGAGGCGCTGCTTACTCAATCTTGGTTTCCACGTTGTCGATGGTGTCTAGGCTTTCAACCTCAAGGGCGATAGTCCTGCCAAACAACGTCTCTGTCACGTAGATTTGCATCTTCTTCTGGAGGTCGAGTATGCATTCGTGCCTGATGCCGTAATCGGCCAGTGTGAGGTTGTCATCTAGCTGCACCCCACCGAAAAAGAGGAGGTATTGTTCTTGGATCTTCCGTATAGGGTGTCTGATGGGTGGACCCAGGGGCGGATCCAAGACAAAAATGTCCCGGTGTCCATGTGTATATCACATACTTTTGGTCTTTTGAAGGTCAATCAATGTTATATGTAAATGTAACATATACTAAAAAAATAATCTTTCTTTTTTGCAAAAAGGCATAAGGGCATGGCACTAAAATTGAAATACTCCACGTAATGAAGTGGTATACTTTTTTTTTGCGGGTAGTGAAGTGTTATACTTGAAATACTACTCCCTCTGTCCCATAATATAAAAGTGTTTTTGACATTACACTAGTGTTAAAAACGCTTTTATATTATGTGACGGAGAGAGTAGTCGATTAGGAAAGGTGGACATCAAATTACAGAAAAATCCAAACTATGAAAACAAATATCTTGATCATATAGAGCTAAATTATTTATAGAAAAAATAAACTAATCAAGTATATTGATTGAGTTACGGAGGAAGCAAGAATTAAGAAGGAAAAACCCAAATTATAGAGACACGCATAATAGAGAGGTTGATGCATGAAACGTTGTACTACCTCTTTTTTTAAAATTATCTAGTGATCTATACTACTCCAGTACAGTATTGTAGGGGCGTGGTGGCTTGGTACTTGGCTGCATTCATGCCTCGCTCGCACGCGTCACTGTGTCGCTGGGCGCTGGCCGAAGGGGCCACTAGATGGGCCGTGCTTGAGTAGCTTTAGCCGGTGTCCATCTGTTTTTTACCGGCGTCACAGCTATATATGCGCCGTATATCTCTACTTCTAATGAAGCAGTTGGTAGTCTCGTTTTTAGATTTTTTTTTTGTTCCATCTTTCATGGGTTTTTTGTAGCTCCTCCCACCTCACACTGAACCGCCACGAACCAAAAAAACCTCGTACCAAGGCCCTCACCCGCCCCATGCACTCCAGGACCTAACCTCCGATCGCACCCAAGACAAGCCAAGTAAATAAAATTTACGAAAATTAACCAACGAAAAGAAAACCAGCGGAAAAAAGTCGGCCACGACTTGCATGCACGCACGGTGCCCTCGAGCGAGAACCTCTCTCACGCACAACTCGATCCTAGCTCGTCTCCCCTTCTCCGCCGCCGCCGCCCGCATCCCACCCCTTTCCTTCGTGGAGAAAAATTATATGAGACCAGGTCTCACGATTAGCAGGTGAGACCCGTCGTGATGGATGACACGTGCCATTCACAAATCACAAAGCATCTCCCACCCCCACTTAAAATCAGGGGGGGAGAGATTAGATGCTTTGTGATTTGTGAATGCCACATGTCATCTATCAGAATGGGTCTTACGTGAGACCTGGTCTCATAGAATTCTTTTCCTTCGTCCTTCGTGCCCTCCCCACCTCCTCTCCTACCACCGCTCCTCCGCTCCGGCCCAGACCATCCTCATGCTTCCGCAGCTGCAGCCGCTTGCTCTCCAGACCTTGGAGCACCGCGGACGTGCTACCACCATGGTGGGGACGAGGCGGAGTATGTCGCGGCGGCGGCGACGAGCAACGCGAACGCGCTACCTGTTGGGGAACGTAGCAGAAATTCAAAAAAATTTCCTACGAATCACCAAGATCTATCTAAGGAGAGACCAGTAACGAGTAGAAGGAGAGTGCATCTACATACCCTTGTAGATCGCTAAGCGGAAGCGTTCAAGTGAACGGGGTTGATGGAGTCGTACTCGTCGTGATTCAGATCACCGATGATCAAGTGCCGAACGGACGGCACCTCCGCGTTCAACACACGTACAGCCCGGTGACGTCTCCCACGCCTTGATCCAGCAAGGAGAGAGGGAGAGGTTGAGGAAGACTCCATCCAGCAGCAGCACAACGGCGTGGTGGTGATGGAGGAGCGTGGCAATCCTGCAGGGCTTCGCCAAGCACCTACGGGAGAGGAGGAGGTGTCACGGGAGGGAGGGAGGCGCCAAGGGCTCAGCTGTGGATGCCCTCCCTCTCCTCCACTATATATAGGGGCAGGGGAGAGGGGGGAGGCGCAGCCTTGCCCCCTACTCCAAGAAAGGGGTGCGGCCAAGAGGGGGGGAGGAGTCCATCCTCCCCAAGGCACCTCGGAGGTGCCTTCCCCCTCGAGGACTCTTCCCTCTAGGGTTCCCTAGGCGCATGGGCCTCTTGGGGCTGGTGCCCTTGGCCCATGTAGGCCAAGGCGCACCCCCTACAGCCCATGTGGCCCCCCGGGGCAGGTGGCCCCACCCGGTGGGCCCCCGGGACCCTTCCGGTGGTCCCGGTACAATACCGATGACCCCGAAACTTGTCCCGATGGCCGAAACAGGACTTCCTATATATAAATCTTTACCTCCGGACCATTCCGGAACTCCTCGTGACGTCCGGGATCTCATCCGGGACTCCGAACAACATTCGGTTACCACATACAAGCTTCCTTTATAACCCTAGCGTCATTGAACCTTAAGTGTGTAGACCCTACGGGTTCGGGAGACATGCAGACATGACCGAGACGTTCTCCGGTCAATAACCAACAGCGGGATCTGGATACCCATGTTGGCTCCCACATGTTCCACGATGATCTCATCGGATGAACCACGATGTCAAGGACTCAATCGATCCCGTATACAATTCCCTTTGTCTAGCGGTATTTTACTTGCCCGAGATTCGATCGTCGGTATACCGATACCTTGTTCAATCTCGTTACCAGCAAGTCTCTTTACTCGTTCCGTAACACATCATCCCGTGATCAACCCCTTGGTCACATTGTGCACATTATGATGATGTCCTACCGAGTGGGCCCAGAGATACCTCTCCGTTTACACGGAGTGACAAATCCCAGTCTCGATTCGTGCCAACCCAATAGACACTTTCGGAGATACCTGTAATGCACCTTTATAGCCACCCAGTTACGTTGTGACGTTTGGTACACCCAAAGCATTCCTACGGTATCCGGGAGTTGCACAATCTCATGGTCTAAGGAAAAGATACTTGACATTAGAAAAGCTTTAGCATACGAACTACACGATCTTTGTGCTAGGCTTAGGATTGGGTCTTGTCCATCACATCATTCTCCTAATGATGTGATCCCGTTATCAACGACATCCAATGTCCATAGCCAGGAAACCATGACTATCTGTTGCTCACAACGAGCTAGTCAACTAGAGGCTCACTAGGGACATATGGTGGTCTATGTATTCACACGTGTATTACGATTTCCGGATAATACAGTTATAGCATGAATAAAAGACAATTATCATGAACAAGGAAATATAATAATAATACTTTTATTATTGCCTCTAGGGCATATTTCCAACACATTGAACAACGCCATGTAAACTACTTTACTTTATTGCTAAACGTTAGTCATAGAAGTAGAAGTAGTCGTTGGCGTGACAACTTCATGAAGACACGATGATGGAGATCATGATGATGGAGATCATGGTGTCAAGCCGGTGACAAGATGATCATGGAGCCCCGAAGATGAAGATCAATGGAGCTATATGATATTGGCCATATCATGTCACAACTATATAATTGCATGTGATGTTTATTATGTATTATGCATCTTGTTTACTTAGGACGACGGTAGTAAATAAGATGATCCCTTATAAAATTTCAAGAAGTGTTCTCCCCTAACTGTGCACCGTTGCTACAGTTCGTCGCTTCTAAGCACCACGTGATGATCGGGTGTGATGGATTCTTACGTTCACATACAACGGGTGTAAGACAGTTTTACACAGCGAAAACACTTAGGGTTAACTTGACGAGCCTAGCATGTGCAGACATGGCCTCGGAACACGGAGACCGAAAGGTCGAACACGAGTCGTATGGAAGATACGATCAACATGAGAATGTTCACCGACGATGACTAGTCCGTCTCACGTGATGATCGTGTTGGGGAACGTAGCAGAAATTCAAAATTTTCCTACGTAACACCAAGATCTATCTATGGAGAGACCAGCAACGAGTAGAAAGGGGAGTGCATCTACATACCCTTGTAGATCGCTAAGCGGAAGCGTTCAAGTGAACGGGGTTGATGGAGTCGTACTCGTCGTGATTCAGATCACCGATGATCAAGTGCCGAACGGACGGCACCTCCGCGTTCAACACACGTACAGCCCGGTGACGTCTCCCACGCCTTGATCCAGCAAGGAGAGAGGGAGAGGTTGAGGAAGACTCCATCCAGCAGCAGCACAACGGCGTGGTGGTGATGGAGGAGCGTGGCAATCCTGCAGGGCTTCGCCAAGCACCTACGGGAGAGGAGGAGGTGTCACGGGAGGGAGGGAGGCGCCAAAGGCTCAGGTGTGGATGCCCTCCCTCCCCTCCACTATATATAGGGGCAGGGGAGAGGGGGGAGGCGCAGCCTTTCCCCCTCCTCCAAGGAAGGGGTGCGGCTAAGGAGGGGGGAGGAGTCCATCCTCCCCAAGGCACCTCGGAGGTGCCTTCCCCCTTTAGGACTCTCCCCTTTTTCCTTTATCTTGGCGCATGGGCCTCTAGGGGCTGGTGCCCTTGGCCCATGTAGGCCAAGGCGCACCCCCTACAGCCCATGTGGCCCCCCGGGGCAGGTGGCCCCACCCGGTGGGCCCCCGGGACCCTTCCGGTGGTCCCGGTACAATACCGATGACCCCGAAACTTGTCCCGATGGCCGAAACAGGACTTCCTATATATAAATCTTTATCTCCGGACCATTCCGGAACTCCTCGTGACGTCCGGGATCTCATCCGGGACTCCGAACAACATTCGGTAACCACATACAAGCTTCCTTTATAACCCTAGCGTCATCGAACCTTAAGTGTGTAGACCCTACGGGTTCGGGAGACATGCAGACATGACCGAGACGTTCTCCGGTCAATAACCAACAGCGGGATCTGGATACCCATGTTGGCTCCCACATGTTCCACGATGATCTCATCGGATGAACCACGATGTCAAGGACTCAATCGATCCCGTATACAATTCCCTTTGTCTAGCGGTATTTTACTTGCCCGAGATTCGATCGTCGGTATACTGATACCTTGTTCAATCTCGTTACCGGCAAGTCACTTTACTCGTTCCGTAACACATCATCCCGTGATCAACTCCATGGTCACATTGCGCATATGATGATGTCCTACCGAGTGGGCCCAGAGATACCTCTCCGTTTACACGGAGTGACAAATCCCAGTCTTGATCCGCATAAAACAATAGATACTTTCGGAGATACCTGTAGTGCACCTTTATAGTCACCCAGTTACGTTGTGACGTTTGATACACCCAAAGCACTCCTACGGTATCCAGGAGTTACACGATCTCATGGTCAAAGGAAGAGATACTTGACATTGGCAAAGCTCTAGCAAATGAACTACACGATCTTTTGTGCTAGTCTTAGGATTGGGTCTTGTCCATCACATCATTCTCCTAATGATGTGATCCCGTTATCAACGACATCCAATGTCCATAGCCAGGAAACCATGACTATCTGTTGATCACAACGAGCTAGTCAACTAGAGGCTCACTAGGGACATATTGTGGTCTATGTATTCACACGTGTATTATGATTTCCGGATAATACAGTTATAGCATGAATAAAAGACAATTATCATGAACAAGGAAATATAATAATAATACTTTTATTATTGCCTCTAGGGCATATTTC
>NC_041384.1:734553684-734576812 GCF_002162155.2 Triticum dicoccoides | reverse complement strand
AGTCTCCCACTTGCACTAGAGTCAATAATCTAGTTCACATCGCCATGTGATTAACACTCACAGGTCACATCGCCATGTGACTAATACCCAAGAGTTTACTAGAGTCAGTAGTCTAGTTCACATCACTATGTGATTAACACTCAATGAGTTTTATGTTTGATCATGTTGCTTGTGAGAGAGGTTTTAGTCAACGGGTCTGAACCTTTCAGATCCGTGTGTGCTTTACAAATCTCTATGTCATCTCCTAGATGCAGCTACCACGCTCTATTTGGAGCTATTCCAAACAACTGTTCTACTTGGAGCTATTCTAAATTATTGCTCCATTATATGTATCCGGTATCTCTACTCAGAGCTATCCGGATAGGTGTCAAGCTTGCATCGACGTAACCCTTTACGACGAACTCTTTTACCACCTCCATAATTGAGAAAAATTCCTTAGTCCACTAGTTACTAAGGATAACTTTGACCGCTGTCCTGTGAGCCATTCTTGGATCACTCTTGTACCCCTTGACTGACTCATGGCAAGGCACACTTCAGGTGCGATACACAGCATAGCATACTGAAGAGCCTACGTCTTAAGCATAGGGGACGACCTTCGTCCTTTCTCTCTATTCTGCCGTGGTCGAGCTTTAAGTCTTAACTTCGTACCTTACAACTCAGGCAAGCACTCCTTCTTTGACTGGTCCATCTTGAACACCTTCAAGATCATGTCAAGGTATGTGCTCATTTGAAAGTATTATTAAGCATTTTGATCTATCCTTATAGATCTTGATGCTCAATTTTCAAGTAGCTTAATCCAGGCTTTCCATTGAAAAACACTTTCAAAATAACCCTATATGCTTTCCAGAAATTCTACATCATTTCTGATCAACATGTATTCATCAGAAATTCTATAGTGCTCCCACTTACTTCTTTGGAAATACAAGTTTCTCATAAACTTTGTATACACCAAAATCTTTGATCATCATCAAAGCATACATTCCAACTCCGAGATGCTTACTCCAGTCCATTGAAGGATTGCTGGAGCTAGCATACCTTTTAGCATCCTTAGGATTGACAAAAACTTTCTGATTGTATTACATACAACCTTTCCTTACGAAAACTAGTAAGGAAACTTGTCTTGACATCCATCTGCCAGATTTCATAAATGCAGCTAATGCTAACATGATTCCGACGGACTTTAAGCATCGCTACGGATGAGAAAATCTCATCGTAGTCAACTCCTTGAACTTGTGAAAAAACTCTTCGCCACAAGTCGAGCTTCATAGACGGTGACATTACCATCCATGTCCGTCTTCTTCTTAAGGATCCATTTATCTTAATGGCTTGCCGATCATCGGGCAAGTCCATCAAAGTCCATGCTTTGTTCTGATATATGGATACTATCTCGGATTTCATGGCTTCTAACCATTTGTTGGAATTCGGGCCCACCATCGCTTCTCCATAACTCGTAGGTTCATTGTTGTCTAGCAACATGACCTTCAAGACAGGATTACGTACCACTCTGAAGTAGCACGCATCCTTGTCATCCCACGAGGTTTGGTAGTGACTTGATCCGAAGTTTCATGATCAATATCATAAGCTTCCACTTCAATTGGCGTAGGTGCCATAGGAACAACTTCCTGTGCCCTGCCACACACTAGTTGAAGAGACGGTTCAATAACCTCATCAAGTTTCCACCATCCTCCCACTCAACTCTTTCGAGAGAAACCTTTCCTCGAGAAAGGACCCGATTCAAGAAACAATCCCTTATTGCTTTCGGATCTGAGACAGGAGGTATACCCAACTGTTTTGGGTGTCCTATGAAGATGTATTTTATCCGCTTTGGGTTCGAGCTTATCAATCTGAAACTTTTTCACACAAGCATCGTAGCCCCAAACTTTTAAGAAACGACAACTTAGGTTTCTCTAAACCATAATTCATACGGTGTCATCTCATCGGAATTACATGGTGCCCTATTTAAAGTGAATGTGGTTGTCTCTAATGCCTAACCCATGAACGATAGTGGTAATTCGATAAGAGACATCATGGTACGCACCATATCCAATAGGGTGCAACTATGATGTTCGGACATACCATCACACTATGGTGTTCCAGGCGGTATTAATTGCGAAACAATTTCCACAATGTCTTAATTGTGTGCCAAAACTCGTAACTCAGATATTCATCTCTATGATCATATCATAGACATTTTATCCTCTTGTCACAATGATCTTCTACTTCACTCTGAAATTACTTGAACCATTCAATGATTCAGACTTGTGTTTCATCAAGTAAATATTCTCAACATCTACTCGAATCATCTGTGAAGTAAGATCATAACGATATTCACTGCATGCCTCAGCACTCATTGGACTACACACATCAAAATGTGTTACTTCCAACAAGTTGCTATCTTGTTCCATCTTACTAAAACCGAGGCTTTTCAGTCATCTTGCCCATGTGGTATGATTTGCATATCTCAAGTGATTCAAAATCAAGTGAGTTCAAACGGTCCATTTGCATGGAGTTTCTTCATGCATATATACCAATAGACATGGTTCGCATGTCTCAAACTTTTCAAAAATGAGTGAGTCCAAAGATCCATCAACATGGAGCTTCTTCATGCGTTTTATACCATTATGACTTACATGGCAGTGCCACAAGTAAGTGGTACTATCATTACTATCTTATATCTTTTGGCATGAAAATGTGTATCCCTATGATCAAGATTCAATAAACCATTCCTTTAGGTGCAAGAGCACTTATTCAGGTTTAATACTAATCTTGATGGTAGAGGGAGCGTGCGATGTTTGATTATATCAAACTTGGAAACACTTCCAACACATATCGTCAGCTCTCCTTTAGCTAGTCTCCGTTTATTCCGTAGCCTTTTATTTCGAGTTACTAACACTTAGCAACCGAACCGGTATCTAATACCCTGGTGCTACTAGGAGTACTAGTAAAGTACACATTAACATAATGTATATCCAATATACTTCTATCGACCTTGCCAGCCTTCTCATCTACCAAGTATCTAGGGTAATGCTGCTCCAGTGGTTGTTTCCCTTATTACAGAAGCACTTAGTCTCGGGTTTGGGTTCAACCTTGGGTTTCTTCACTTGAGCAGCAGCTGAATTGCCGTTTCATGAAGTATACCTTTGTTCCCTTGCCCTTCTGGAAACTAGTGGTTTCACCAACCATCAACAATTGATGCTCCTTCTTGATTTCTACTTTCGCGGTGTCAAACATCGTGAATACCTCAAGGATCATCTTATTTATCCCTGATATGTTATAGTTCATCACGAAGCTCTAGCAGCTCGGTGGCAATGACTTTGGGAAAACATCACTATCTCATCTGGAAGATCAACTCCCACTCGATTCAAGTGATTGTTGCACTCAGACAATCTGAGCACAAGCTCAACGATTGAGCTTTTCTCCCTTAGTTTGCAGGCTAAGAAAATCGTCGGAGGTCTCATACCTCTTGACGTGGGCACGAGCCTGAAATCCCAATTTCAGCCCTCGAAACATCTCATATGTTCCGCGACGTTTCGAAAACGTCTTTGGTGCCTCTACTTAAACCATTTAACTGAACTATCACGTAGTTATCAAAACGTGTATGTCCGATGTTCGCAACATCGACAAACGACGTTGGGGTTCAGCACACTGAGCGGTGCATTAAGGACATAAGCTTTCTACTGATCGCATAATCGCTACTATCAACTTTCAACTATATTTTCTCTAGGAACATATCTAAACAGTGGAACTAAAGCGCGAGCTTACGACATAATTTGCAAAAGGTCTTTTGACTATGTTCAAGATAATTAAGTTCATCTTATGAACTCCCACTCAGATAGACATCCCTCTGGTCATCTAAGTGATTACATGATCCGAGTCAACTAGGCCGTGTCCGATCATCACGTGAGACGGACTAGTCATCATCGGTGAACATCTTCATGTTGATCGTATCTGCTATACGACTCATGCTCGACCTTTCGGTCTCTGTGTTCCGAGGCCATGTCTGCACATGCTAGGCTCGTCAAGTTAACCCTAAGTGTTTTCGCTGTGTAAAACTGTCTTACACCCGTTGTATGTGAACGTAAGAATCCATCACACCCGATCATCACGTGGTGCTTAGAAGCGACGAACTGTAGCAACGGTGCACAGTTAGGGGAGAACACTTCTTGAAATTTTGTAAGGGATCATCTTATTTACTACCGTCGTCCTAAGTAAACAAGATGCATAAACATGATAAACATCACATGCAATCAAATAGTGACATGATATGGCCAATATCATTTTGCTCCTTTTGATCTTCATCTTCGGGGCTCCATGATCATCATCGTCACCGGCATGACACCATGATCTCCATCATCATGATCTCCATCATCGTGTCTTCATGAAGTTGTCACGCCAACGACTACTTCTACTTCTATGGCTAACGCGTTTAGCAATAAAGTAAAGTAAGTTACACGGCGTTCTTCAATGATACGCAGGTCATACAAAAAATAAAGACAACTCCTATGGCTCCTGCCGGTTGTCATACTCATCGACATGCAAGTCGTGAATCCTATTACAAGAACATGATCAATCTCATACATCACATAACATTCATCACATTCTTCTTGGCCATATCACATCACGTAGCATACCCTGCAAAAACAAGTTAGACGTCCTCTAATTGTTGTTGCATGTTTTACGTGGCTGCTATGGGTTTCTAGCAAGAACGTTTCTTACCTACGCAAGACCACAACGTGATATGCCAATTGCTATTTACCCTTCATAAGGACCCTTTTCATCGAATCCGTTCCGACTAAAGTGGGAGAGACTGGCACCCGCTAGCCACCTTATGCACCAAGTGCATGTCAATCGGTGGAACCTGTCTCACGTAAGAGTACGTGTAAGGTCGGTCCGGGCCGCTTCATCCCACTATACCGTCGAAACAAGATTGGACTAGTAACGGTAAGCATATTGAACAACATCAATGCCCACAACTACTTTGTGTTCTACTCGTGCAAAGAATCTACGCAATAGACCTAGCTCTGATACCACTATTGGGGAACGTAGCAGAAATTCAAAAAAATTTCCTACGAATCACCAAGATCTATCTAAGGAGAGACCAGCAACGAGTAGAAGGAGAGTGCATCTACATACCCTTGTAGATCGCTAAGCGGAAGCGTTCAAGTGAACGGGGTTGATGGAGTCGTACTCGTCGTGATTCAGATCACCGATGATCAAGTGCCGAACGGACGGCACCTCCGCGTTCAACACACGTACAGCCCGGTGACGTCTCCCACGCCTTGATCCAGCAAGGAGAGAGGGAGAGGTTGAGGAAGACTCCATCCAGCAGCAGCACAACGGCGTGGTGGTGATGGAGGAGCGTGGCAATCCTGCAGGGCTTCGCCAAGCACCTACGGGAGAGGAGGAGGTGCCACGGGAGGGAGGGAGGCGCCAAGGGCTCAGCTGTGGATGCCCTCCCTCTCCTCCACTATATATAGGGGCAGGGGAGAGGGGGGAGGCGCAGCCTTGCCCCCTACTCCAAGAAAGGGGTGCGGCCAAGAGGGGGGAGGAGTCCATCCTCCCCAAGGCACCTCGGAGGTGCCTCCCCCCTCGAGGACTCTTCCCTCTAGGGTTCCCTAGGCGCATGGGCCTCTTGGGGCTGGTGCCCTTGGCCCATGTAGGCCAAGGCGCACCCCCTACAGCCCATGTGGCCCCCCGGGGCAGGTGGCCCCACCCGGTGGGCCCCCGGGACCCTTCCGGTGGTCCCGGTACAATACCGATGACCCCGAAACTTGTCCCGATGGCCGAAACAGGACTTCCTATATATAAATCTTTACCTCCGGACCATTCCGGAACTCCTCGTGACGTCCGGGATCTCATCCGGGACTCCGAACAACATTCGGTAACCACATACAAGCTTCCTTTATAACTCTAGCGTCATCGAACCTTAAGTGTGTAGACCCTACGGGTTCGGGAGACATGCAGACATGACCGAGACGTTCTCCGGTCAATAACCAACAGCGGGATCTGGATACCCATGTTGGCTCCCACATGTTCCACGATGATCTCATCGGATGAACCACGATGTCAAGGACTCAATCGATCCCGTATACAATTCCCTTTGTCTAGCGGTATTTTACTTGCCCGAGATTCGATCGTCGGTATACCGATACCTTGTTCAATCTCGTTACCGGCAAGTCACTTTACTCGTTCCGTAACACATCATCCCGTGATCAACTCCTTGGTCACATTGCGCATATGATGATGTCCTACCGAGTGGGCCCAGAGATACCTCTCCGTTTACACGGAGTGACAAATTCCAGTCTCGATCCGCATAAAACAATAGATACTTTCGGAGATACCTGTAGTGCACCTTTATAGTCACCCAGTTACGTTGTGACGTTTGATACACCCAAAGCACTCCTACGGTATCCAGGAGTTACACGATCGCATGGTCAAAGGAAGAGATACTTGACATTGGCAAAGCTCTAGCAAATGAACTACACGATCTTTTGTGCTAGTCTTAGGATTAGGTCTTGTCCATCACATCATTCTCCTAATGATGTGATCCTGTTATCAACGACATCCAATGTCCATAGCCAGGAAACCATGACTATCTGTTGATCACAACGAGCTAGTCAACTAGAGGCTCACTAGGGACATATTGTGGTCTATGTATTCACACGTGTATTACGATTTCCGGATAATACAGTTATAGCATGAATAAAAGACAATTATCATGAACAAGGAAATATAATAATAATACTTTTATTATTGCCTCTAGGGCATATTTCCAACACTACCTCCTCCGCTGCGGCCCCTCCGCACCATCTGCCGCCTCCGCCGACCTTAGCGGGCATGCCCTGGTTGAGGCCCCCAAAATTCGGATGACGACGCTGAGGAGATAGCGTAACCCCAGGGCAGGGCGTAGCGACCGGCGAGGCACGCCTCAAGGGCGTGGCCCCGATTCGTGGGTCGACAGCGCCTCAAGGATGTGGCGGTGCTGCGGTAAGCGAGGAGCGCCACTGCCGTTCGCACAAGATCCGCCATCTCGTCTCTGCGACTTGACCGCCGCCGGCGGTCTGCGCTCCACTGTCCGCATCCAAACTCGCCAGAGCCGCGGTGCCCCATGAACCGCCCGCCTCCCCCATTTCGTTTCCGTTTGATGGTAGTGACGGCGACGACCAAGGTAGGCCCTTTCCTCCTCCCACTCTTTCTCTATCTCTATCTTCCTGCACCCTTCTCCCTACGACAATATATTTGGGGGCGGAGCCTAGGGTAGCAGATGCCAGGGCGTGCATCAGTTGGGCAAGCCAGGGAGCTGCGTGCGTGCATGCTCTGTGTGTGCGTTCTTGTTGCGTGATGATGCAACACATGTTTTTTCTTCGAATATAGTTCTCTCATTCTTGTATATGTGGTAGTTCTCTGCATGTAGTGTGGTGGCATGGTAGAGAGGAGAAGCAGATGGAAAACTGGCAGCGGCTCTATCTGCGGGTAGCATGATGGAGAGGCTAGGGAACAACAAATGTTGTATTGATCACTTTTTCTGTCATCTTTGTTTGCACTAATATGTAACTTTCGCTTGATCAGGGGATACTGCAAAGAGCACGAGCAAAACATTGATAGGAGTTCTTTTCGGCGATTCTCCCAGAATCGCCCCCCTCCCCAGCTTCTCCCAGAATCGTCACTTTATAATTTTTTTTACAATCCTATCTAGTTAAGGTCTAATTAGTTAGGATTGTAAAAAACATATGGAGTGGTGATTCTGGGAGAAGCTGGGGAAGGGGGCGATTCTGGTAGAATCGCCCAAAAGAATTGGCCCCTACAATGAACTATTAAGGCATGTCTAATCTGAACTGAAATATATGTACGGCACACAAAGCAAGCAAACAGTCGTCAAGGCAACGAGCATGCCATGTGGTGCGTGGAGCTATGCCTTGTGCGTCCAGGACAAAATCGACAGTATGCTAATATCACTACGACCCAAGCCTAATCTGTCTATGTGAATTCAGATATACAAAAGGCACAAGAAGCAAGTAAACAACTGTCAAGGCATGCTCGTGGAGGCCATGTGGAGGGATGGCTTGTGCACCGGGGAGCGAATTGATGGTATGTTCACGTCAGACAGCCTCCTATTTATATTCATATTCATGTTATTCTTTGTTCATCGATTGGGTTAGTGCACTACTTCACATACCAAGATATATTGGTTGGACATCATTTTTCTATATAATGGGAGACATGTATCTATACTTCTAAAGGTATCTTCTACAGTATGATGTGTACACAACTGTGAGAGACATGCTATGCGAGTCAATTAGGGATGCCGAATTTCCCTATAAGCTTTGTAGTTTACAACATACATAAGTTGTATTTCAAGGGGGGTCAACCAGATAATTTTGCTATTTCTAAAGGTATCTTTTTATTTTGATTGTTACTATCATATATTCTCACAAATTTTGCCGAACCAACGTTTTTGACATTTTCAATACCTTTTGATTGGCTATTTCTTTGAAGATTGAACTATGAAAAGGATAAAGGAGAAATATTGTTTAGCATGGTATGATATAATGTACCATTTCAGTCATGTGTATCCAATCATATAGAGACGAGAAAAGTGTTCTTTATTTGCTTCTTTATGGGATCCCAGAATTTGGCTATTTTTGTTCTCACTGGTTAGAAACAGAGGGAGTATATATATAGAAAATTGTGGATACCAGACCTGTTGGGTGATGTGCAGATACTATGAACTCCTACAAGTTCTTCCAATTAACGTGTTGTGTTATTGCATTCTAATTTGTTCAGTATAGACGCTGCAATCAACTGGGAGCTACAAGCTTTCCTTTTTCTTTACCATTGCTTTTCCACTACAATTGTTGTTCTTCATTACAGTTGATTTTTTATTTCCCAGATGAAGTATGCCTTTTGTTCAGTCCTATGGAGTTAACAAATTGATCTACAACTACGTGATTTAGAAACTCAAAGGAGCATCAAGGTCGAAGAATTTCTTGGAGATGGCTATATTTCCTAGATCACTCGATCGATCAAAATTTCCCTTACAAAAATTATCTTATCAGTGCCACTGTGTATTTTGATTAACAAGGTAACAAATAAAGCTAAATTGTTAATAAGATAATAATGTTGAATTTTCTATTGATTTGTTAATTTATGTGAATTTTTTATAGAGCTGGCATTTATTTGGATATGATTTAACTGTTAATCAGATTTTTGACTTAAACTTTTCAGTATAATTCACTCATTTAGTATTAAGTTAATATCTATGGATCATGCTTTCGCCAGTATATCAATATTTGCTAAAATATGATGATTGTGTGCCATAGAGCTGAATTTTTTTTGGTGGTTATGAAATGTGCAACGCATGTACCATGAACGGGGCACTTAGTTTGATCCCCCCCCCCAACCCACCCAGATCCATAATATAAGGTGTAATTTGATTGTCTAAAGACATCTCTTGAAAAAATTCGTCGATGGTTACAAATCATAATCATATGGAAACTTGCTTGAACACAAATCTAACTATGTCTATTTTATGTAATATGAACTACTCTCTCTCATATTAATTGATGTATTTAGCACTCAAATACGTCTAGAACATCTATTTGAGCGACAATTGATATGGGATGGAGGGAGTACACATTATTTGACTAATTATATAGCAAACCATGAATTTTGATAGCAAAAATTATTTGACTAATCATCGAGTTTTACACAATCATCGAGGAGAGGCAGCAGGACGGCCCGAGCCAGACGTTTACGCCTACAATGCCCTCATGGAGGCTTACAGGTAGGTGATCCGTCCATCAACCATGAACGATCTATGTATAATTCAAATGGAATTTGTCCATGTTGCTTTAGGTTTGAATTCCGTCAAAAGTGATTGCAAACATATGTTCGCAGCCACACAGGGTTTCCACAAGCCGCTATCGAGAACTTTGCCCTAATGCAGCACATGGGTTGCACCGAGCTTCATGCAGGATCTTGGTGGATGCTTATGAGAGAGCCTGTCCCCACGGAGGTACATTATGTATGAATTATTCGAATTCCAGGTGCTCTGATGAGATGCTGAGTCTGACCACCATGGAACTGTGGACGGATGCAGAGGCCGAGGCCGCGTTTGAGCCACTGAAGCAGCTGGGAATGTTGCCGACCGTGAAGTCACACATGCTGCGGCACATACTAGGTCCAGCAATGTGGCGTGGTGGAAGGAGGTGATGGTGCCGCTGCATAAATTTGGCCTCGCCCAGGAGACCTTCGCACTCAAAGTAATGCTCAACGCTGAAAGATCGTGGATGTCGCCTAGAGGGGGGGTGAATAGGCGCTTTTAAAATAATTACGGTTTAGGCTTGAACAAATGCGGAATAAACCTAGCGGTTAATTTGTCAAGCACAAAACCTACAAGAACTAGGCTCACCTATGTGCACCAACAACTTATGCTAAGCAAGATAAACTACTAGGTGATAGCAAGATATATGACAAGAAACAGTATGGCTATCACAAGGTAAAGCGCATAAGTAAAGAGCTCGGGTAAGAGATAACCGAGGCACGCGGAGACGATGATGTATCCCGAAGTTCACACCCTTGCGGATGCTAATCTCGGTTTGGAGCGGTGTGGAGGCACAATGCTCCCTAAGAAGCCACTAGGGCCACCGTAATCTCCTCACGCCCTCGCACAATGCAAGATGCCGTGATTCCACTAAGGGACCCTTGAGGGTGGTCACCGAACCCGTACAAATGGCAACCCTTGGGGGCGGTCACCGAACCCGTACACTTTGGCAACCCTTGGGGGCGGTCACCGGTACCCGTCAAATTGCTCGGGGCAATCTCCACAACCTAATTGGGGACCCCGACGCTTGCCCGGAGCTTTACACCACAATGATTGAGCTCCGAACACCACCAACCGTCTAGGGCACCAAGGCACCCAAGAGGAACAAGCTCTAGGGTGCCCAAATACCCAAGAGTAATAAGCTTCTCAAACTTCACTTCCACGTATCACCGTGGAGAACTCAAATCGATGCACCAAATGCAATGGCAAGGGCACATGGAGTGCCCAAGTCCTTCTCTCCCAATGCCACCAAAGCAACTAATGCTAGGGAAGAAAATGAGAGGAAGAACGAAAGAAGAACACGAAGAACTCCAAGATCTAGATCCAAGGGGTTCCCCTCACTTAGAGGAGAAAGTGATTGGTGGAAACGTGGATCTAGATCTCCTCTCTCTTTTCCCTCAAGAACTAGCAAGAATCATTGGAGGGATTGAGAGTTAGCAAGCTCGAAGAAGGTCAACAATGGGGGAAGAACACAAGCTGAAAGGATTAGGTTCATTGGGGAAGAAGACCCCCTTTTATAGGTGGGGAAAAATCCAACCGTTATGCTCACAGCCCGCACAGAGCGGTACTACCGCTCCAAGGAGTGGTACTACCGCTAGGGCGGAAATACCCCTTTGAGAAACAACAGCGAGGAGGCAAAAGGCCAGAAGAACCGCCGGAGCGGTACAACCGTTCGTCCTCACGGTACTACCGCTCGACCTCACGGTACTATCGCAAATGGTAGCGGTACTACTGCTTGCGAGCGGTACTAAAAAAATACATCCGGGCCTACCACCGCAAGACTTGGGACGAGTTTTTGGTCCGGAGCGGTACTACCGCTGTAGGAGCCGCGGTAGTACTGCTCTGGAGCGGTAGTAAAAAACTACATCTGCTCCAAATCGCGGTAGTACCGCTGCAGCCTTTTCAGAACACCAAAACTGCCACAACTTTTGCAAACGGACTCCGAATTCGATGAAACCAAGTTTGTTGGAAAGCTAGCGACAAGGGCTAACACAATCTTGAAAGAAATATCAATAAGAAGCAAATTAGAAAAGGCCCATAAGAAAATGGTGAGGACCCTTCCTCGGATAAGACCGGTAAAACCTACAACACCGAAAACATCATAGAAGACGCATGCGAACTCCGTTTTCGATGAACTCAAGCTTGTCATCAAGATGACCATAAGCTTTAAGACTCACAAAGAGAACCAAACAAGAACCAAGAAACATGATGCAAGGATGCAATGGTTTGAGCTCTCGACGAACGATACGATCAAGCTACTCACTTGAGAGCCCCTCTTGATAGTACGGCTATCGATCCCATAACCCGGTCTCCCAACTACCACCATGAGACCGGTAAAATAGAAAACATATCAAGGGTAAACCTTTTCCTTGCACATGATCCACTTGAGTTAGATGATGACGATCTTGTCCTCCTCAAGATGGACCACCTTTCTTGATTGCGTTGGGCCGATGAAGACTAGATGAGTGCTCCCCCATACTCCACTATGGGTGAGCCACTCTTCGGCACATCTTCACAAGTCCATTGACACCACAATGGATGGCAAGATTTAAGCACTTGATCTCTTCGTGAATATCCACTTGAAATTGCACACGGCAATCTTGATGACGATCACCACTTGATGTCATCCTTCCCATGGGTTGTATGATATCATCCTCTTGACGCAAGCTCATGGACACGTACCTAACCCCACATAGACTCTCACATAGACCATGGGTTAGTACAGAAAGTGCAATGGACAATGCTTACCATACCATGGGATCACTTGATCCCTCTCGGTACATCTTCTACTCTTTGTGAGTTGATCAACTTGATTCACTCTTGACTTAGTCTTGATCAACCTTGAATCTTTCCAACTCTCTTCGTTTGGATGATGTCTTGAAGGTAAACATGAATGATCACACAATCTACTTCTTCAAGACATGCTTGCAATAAGCTCAACTCTCAAATGACCAATCTTTGGATAATTCCTTGAATAGCACCTTGGTCGACACAAACTCTCCTTGAAACCAACACATGTACTCCAAGAAAAGCCTATGGACAAAACCTTCAAATATAACTCAAGGAAACCATTAGTCCATAGAGATTGTCATCAATTACCAAAACCAAACATGGGGGCACCGCATGTTCTTTCAATCTCCCCCATTTTGGTAATTGATGACAATCACTTTCATGAGAGTTTATACAAGGAATTATGCATCACCAAGCAATGCAACAACCAATAATGCATGTGTATGAGATGCAAATGCTTAGGAACAAAACCAAAGCAAGGAGAAAACTCTGAAGACTTCTCCACAAAACTCTCTGAAACTTCTCCCCCATTGGCATCGATTGCCAAAATGGGCGAAAAGCATAGAAGGCCAATATAAATTGTGTTCCTCCATAAATTGTGTATTTCTCAACAAGAGAGTGGAATGCAATACACATATCCAACGGTAATACTTGGAGGAAGACCAACTATATTGAGGCACCAAGATTGCTAAAGGAATGATATGCCACAAGGACATAACAAAGAGAGAAACAAGCAATCAAGCAATCAAAAGATACCAATTGAAGCAAGCTATCAAAAGATACCAATTGAACCAACTAGGCCAAAGATCCTATGAGCTACATGAATAAAGGATATTATGATAAGAGCAAAGGAGTGTTCTAAAGAAACTAGAGAAGCTCCCCATGATTTGTGCACACATAAGAATTTTTGTATTTGGATACAAAGTGCACAAAATAGGATCATAGCTCCCCCAAAATCAATAGAAACTTACAACAAGTGCAAGAGAGCATATAGGAAACTAAGCCTAGTACTTGCAACAAACACATGGTTGAGCAACAAGTAAGAGAGGCAACTTAAGAGTGGGCTCAACCAAAATGATGTGTGTGAGTCAAGGCAATGCACTTGAGAAGACTAATGTACGGTGAGCATTAAGCATCAATGAAGTCTTGAAAGATTGAGGCAACACAGTGCAAGGCCTATCATTCCCACACACAACAAGCAAATGGGTTCACAAGCTTACTAATAAGCATATAGAGAACCTATGCTTGTGACAACCCGCGGTGAAGATAGAAGATGAAAGGCGCGTCAAGACGAGGGATGCCAATTAAGATGGCAAAAACCTCATAAATATAAGCATGAGGAAAATAATCTTCACCACACAAGAGCGCATCAAGATGCAACGATAGAAGACACGCACTCAAGGCAAAAGCTTTCACGGAGCCACCAAAGAAATAACATAAGAAAGACAAGGTGGACGTGAAAGAAAGGATATCATCTAGATATGCAACTTCTCTCAAGTGTATAAGATGCTAGGTAGACGAAATCATGATGATATATATCTACAAAGAAGGATGTACACCCGAAATAGTTACAACACGAAGGAACAAGATATCAAAAAGGAAGTCATGCATATACTAATAAGATATTTGCTTGGAAGCATATCACATGGCTAGATATGGTCTTATTGAAGGAAATATGCCCTAGAGGCAATAATAAAGTTATTATTTATTTCCTTATATCATGATAAATGTTTATTATTCATGCTAGAATTGTATTAACCGGAAACATAATACATGTGTGAATACACAGACAAACAGAGTGTCACTAGTATGCCTCTACTTGACTAGCTCGTTAATCAAAGATGGTTATGTTTCCTAACATGGACAAAGAGTTGTTATTTGATTAATGGGATCACATCATTAGGTGAATGATCTGATTGACATGACCCATTCCATTAGCTTAGCACCCGATCGTTTAGTATGTTGCTATTGCTTTCTTCATGACTTATACATGTTCATATGACTATGAGATTATGCAACTCCCGTTTACTGGAGGAACACTTTGTGTGCTACCAAACGTCACAACGTAACTGGGTGATTATAAAGGTGCTCTACAGGTGTCTCCAAAGGTACATGTTGGGTTGGCGTATTTCGAGATTAGGATTTGTCACTCCGATTGTCGGAGAGGTATCTCTGGGCCCTCTCGGTAATGCACATCACATAAGCCTTGCAAGCATTGCAACTAATGAGTTAGTTGTGAGATGATCACTACTAGAAAAACCCCTACTAATGGCGCACCTAGTATGGCCATTAATGGCGCATCTGTGGTGCGCCATTAACAGCACGCCATTAGTAATTTTTACTAATGGCGCACCACCTGGTGCGCCATTAGTATCTGGTATACTAATGGCGCACCGCGGGTGCGCCATTAGTATAGGCCAGGGTGCGCCATTAGTATGCCTCCCAGGGGCCATGTATATCCAGGTGCTTTGGCATACTAATGGCGCACCACCACTGGATGCGCCATTAGTAACCATGGCATATTAATGGCGCACTTACCACTGATGCGCCATTAGTATGCTTTGTCATACTAATGGCGCACTGTCATATGATGCGCCATTAGTATGAATATTAGGGTTTTTTTTATTTTTTTATTTTCTGTTTTTTGCACAGGTTACAAAATGTATAATTTGACAAAATATAGACATCACACATCAACAACAGATTCATCGAATACAATAGAAGATTAGTCTTTGAATACAATTCATCATATTAGTCTCCGAATACAATTCATCATATTAGTCTCCGAATTGAAAAGACCGAACAAAGATAGAACATTATATTACAAGTCTCGAGACCGCGAGTAGCGAGTTTTTCTTCACATTACAAGTCGATATCGATCATCTAAACTACCATCACATAGAAGAGAGCTGCGGTCATCACGATGAAACTCGTCTTCATCCGGTTCCTCCAACGCTCCCTCCCCTCTCCCGCTCGATAGCGGGCGTATCTAGATTCGGCCTCGGCCCTAGTGGTGTACCCTTTGTAACTGTTACCGCTGAATCGGTGAACCTGTCTCCGACACTCCTCCCAGTCATCGTAGACTCCGGGAACCTTACCCTTGTACACGACATACGTCGGCATCGCTATACACTAGCCAAACGAAACGTTAGTACCAATTCACAGACAATACATAAGCAATATATAATTATGCAACAGAACGATCGGAAGAGAAAAGCAAGACATTAATAATATCGATTACATCTAAGTTGAACGACTCTCGAAACCAAAGAGACATACTACAAGTTCATTGAAGTTTAATTACAACATGAGCCAATCGATGTTTCAGAACTAGACACAGCATCACTGCTTTCGACTCGACTCAAGGGACCGGAGCGTGGATGAAGCCGCCGTCTATCGTGGGAGTCATGAAATAACGGTCGTTGTCAGCCTGCATTTCTAGCATTGTGTCGATGTCACTGTTGGACAGTTGATTTCTGAGGTAGAACTGCCCCGAGGTACGAAGGACATCTTGATGGATGATTTCCGCAAACTCCGACTGGATGCGAAAGAATTCTTGTCGGAGGTCCGCGTCCTGGATTGCCGACACGCTCGCGGCCCAATCTTTGAGTTTACTCGGTAGCAGAAGTTGATGATGGTCCCGTACGATCGCCCGCATGTGATGGATGGCGTAGTAGGCACCCTTCTGACCGCCAGGTGGCTGCTTGACGCAGCAGAACATCGTATTGTGGGAGAACACGTGCTTGTCGTACTTACGAATAGGCCTGGTGAAGGTGCCTCCAGATTTGGCGTAGCCGGGGAGAACATCATCAAGAACCTTCTTGACATTTGTGTAGTCTACGTTCGACTGACGGTCCGGGTCGAAATACGTGGCCATGGAATATTTGGGGCTGAGGAGGATGAGCGTGCAACGTGTGTCACTGCAGAAAACACGGAATGTTAAAAGAAAAACGATCGAAATGTAAGAATTCATATGTTACGGGCCGATTGAGGGGAGGACTTACTCGGGAAAGTAAGGCACGAGGAAGTTATCCTTATCTTGGTTTGCCAGAATGACGCCTTCGAGGTAAGAACTCGCGACTTGCCGGTCCCCAGCGCTGCCCAAGATCTTGGCACGCATGTAGAAGGGGTCGACTATCACGATGTCCGGGGTCTTGTCACGAATGATCCGCATCTCCATACTCAGCGAAAATAGCCGAACGAAGGTGTAGTGCAGCGGATGAAGGTTCAACATAGCGTGGATGTCATCAAAATGCAGGACGATCGTACGCCCGATGGAGTTATCCACAAAGCCCTTGCCCTCTGGCACCTTGGCCGCGAAAACTGGGTATGCCACATCCTTCTCCCTGAGACGCCGCTTCTCCAAAGAAAGAACACTGTCATGCAGACTCCGCATAGCACCGGTTGCAGCATTGAGCATATTTGTCGGTAGCATCGCCCTACCCGCCACATGCACCCTCCTCGAGATATCCTGCGGTGAAGGTGGCCCGTCCTGAGCACGGATCGTACTCGGTGCCGGCTGGTTCGCACCCTTCTTAGTCTTTCTTTTGCGTGCCTTCTTCTTCTCCTGTAATGGGACCGAGTTCTGCTCACAGACCGCCTTCTTGAGTGTGTTGGGGCTGATAATATTTCGCACCTCGCCTATCTGAGGCTCGGTGAAGTCGGCAGCTGGAGGCGTCTCCTGAGAGCTGAACGTCAGACGGCGCCTGTTGCAACTTGGCTTCTCCGCGGTACCAGCTAGATCGCACACGTCTTTTGTTGGGTTTGGTTCTTGAGAAGGAGGCCCCATGAAGTCGCCATCGTACCCATGATCGGCAAAGTACTGATCGACGTTGCCAAATGTATCATCGTCGTCGTCGTCGTCGTTCTGATCCTGTGCCATATGCATGTTTGGATCCAGTGGCATAGGGATGTCCGGCACCGTTACGGCGGTCTTGCCATGGGGCCGACTTGGCGCCGGCACGACTGGCGGTGTTGTCTTTGGGGTGGTGTCCCCCGCCCCCAAACGAATCTGGCTCTTCGGCCAAAGCAAGGGCCAGCTCAGGCAGGCGCTGAGGGTCATCATGTCTTCATCGTCGGGCCCGACGGGTCGAATCGGAGGTAACAAGTCGTCGCAGCCTGGCAGCACCCGAACCAGTTGAACCCTAAACAAGTTGGGTGGCATCTGGGTACCGTGGAACAAGGGGTTGCCCGGTTGAACGATTTTGCCCTTGGCGACATCGACCAACTCGTTGTTCACGAAGTGGAGGAGAGTGCACGGAACATCGGCGGCGCCCTGCGAAAACATGTAGGGCATCATGGATGCCCAGTCAAAGGCAAGGAGATGAAGTCCTCGGCCGAGAGAGGCTTAATTAGTTACCGTGATGATGGCGTCGAGCTCGGCTAATGTCGACGCACCGCCAACGGCGGGCGTGCAGTTGACGGAGGTGCCGCTTGCTGCAGAGGTGCCGGCCGGCGTACACCCGGGTGCATTAAGCTCCCGTGCCGGCGTCGGAGACACCAATGTCGCCTCCGCCGAAGGCACCAATGGCCCCGCCATCGCATTATGCGAGTTGCTGGCCGTGAAGCTAGGAATCAGGGGCGGCCCCTGTTGGCCGCCCGCAATCCACGCACTCAACCCCGAGATCAAGGTAGGCACAAGGGCGGTGATCGTCGCTCCGAGTCGTTGTTCCACTTGCTCTTGGACAATCTCCGGAATCCGCGCCACCTGTGCCTTGAGTTCTTGAACCTCTCGCGCCTGGCTTTCCGAGCTGGTCTTTTTCTCCTTCCGCACACCAGCGGTATAGTATGACCCCCATTTTGTCGACAAGCCTTTTCCGGCCACACGACCAGCTGACGTCAGCTTACTGAGCTTATCCTTGTTCTTCATTACATTCAACCCCCTATTTAGAGTGGTGTCCCAAGGGTTGCTCTTAGTCGACCCCGCGCTACTGCTTTCAGTCGCCTGCGGAAGGAATGTGAACCATTTAGAAATTTGGCTTCATTAATTAGAATGCAACCATATGGAGCTAATTACGCGGGGGTGTATTCCTTACCAGAACAAGCTCAAGCTGCTTGGTCTTCGGATCCGTGGTAAGCTCCTTTGTTTTCAGGTCCTTCTTGTACCGGGCCCTGACAAAGTTCCTGGTCTGCTTGTCACCGTATTTATCGAAGAGGGGCGGTAGGCCTTGCTCGGCACGGTCCGCCTCCTCCTTGTCCCATATAGGCTCCGCCACTCTGTAACCGCCGGGACCGAGTGTGTGTTCCCCTATGTTCAGCTCCCGCATTTGTTTCCCCCACTCACTTGATTGGGAGCTTGTGGTGCTCGAGCAATTGATCTTGAAGTCGTTGTAGTCATCTTCGGTGATCGAAGGATTTTTCTCCTTGATCTTCTGATAACTCTCACCTTTCTCGATCATTCTCTTCACATTGCTTTTCCAAGTAGACAGGGCCTTGCTCATCTTCGTGAGGGCAGCATTGTTCACTTTATTCCCTTTGAGGCTTGTGTTTTCAAATTCAGCGGGGAACTTGTATCGTTCGTGCAGCTTCGTGAAGAGGAGGTGGCGCAAATTCCCTCGGTCAGGATGCCTCAGGTTCTCGGTGTTGATCGAGACGGTGCTCCGGACAATGCACCCGAGCTGAAGCGAGTACCCCTTGACTATTCGTTCGGGCGCCGTTGGATTCCCGTTGGAGTCCACTTCAGTAACTTCCTCCTTGAGGGTGCGGAGCACGATCGGGCGCCGGTCCTTCCGTTGCCTCTTCGGTTGACTGCCATCTGTGCGTGCACCGCCATCATCAGTGGTGGCATCCTCGGCGGCACCATCAGTGGTGGCATCAGTGTGGTCATCCTCGGCGGCACCATCCGTGGTCTCAGGATCGGTGGGGAAGGCGGCGGCCTCATACAAGTGAGGTTGTTCCTCCATCTCCTGGGACAGCTCCCAGAATGCCTTGCCGCCCGAACCCCCGGCCTCATCGTTGTGGGCCATGTTTCTCTCTAAATAGAAACAAAGTTTGGTCAAAAAGTTGGTTATTGTCAAGGAACAAGATCATGGTCTCATCATTTAGGGTTTGTCGACACCGAGGCATCCTAAAATCTAAGCTTTTATCATTGAGGGTTTTTCGACGCCAAGGCACCCTAAAAGCCTAACCTTTCATCATTTCGGTTTTTATCGACACCGAGGCACCCTAAAAGCCATGCATTAGTCACAAGTACGCTGGGGCACTTGATCCTACTTAATTAACTACTAAGATACCCCGGCCCATGCATTAGTCACAAGTACCCCATATGTCCTATTTTTAGCAAAGTCATGCTAAAATTCACGGAAAATTTCAGCATGACCTTTACTGAAAATAGGACATATGGAGTACCCGAATTTGCCAGAACGGAAGTTAATCGACATTCCGGCAAACTCAAGGGCCTCTCGGGGTACCTGCAAAATCATTATCCCAGGTGGACATGGATGCAATGTCACATGTCACATGGATCCCACACCCACAGGAGCTGGTGAAGCTTCATGTGTATTTCACGAAAACCAGCCTGACTAAAGAGCTTTATGTAGAAAACAAATCACTCCACCAGCTCACACAGGATCATCCCTCTAAGCAATTACTCAAAATGGGCACTAGCAGCAAAATGAACATTTTACAATCTGAACTTTTTTTTGTCATCTATGTGCTCATTTAACTTTGATCCAAATAGTATCAAAGTTCTTAGAAACAAGCAGCTCTGCTAACAAAGAACAGTAAAAATGGGGCTTGCCTTAAGATGGGAAGTAAAGTTGCAAAAACTATCACAAAGAACAGTAAAAATGGAACATAGCTCAGCATTTGTATTGATAGGAACAAACATAAAATCAAACCATGGGCATCTACTAGGTATACCAACATAAAATTTTGACTGGAGTTACATAAGGGGAAATTGATGTGATGAATGGCAGTTTGGGAGCTGAGCTGATCATGTCCATGTATTCTAATTCTACAGTAAGATGGCATTGCTGTTGGTACCAATTTATTTGTTCACAAAGATACATTTTTGGTAATGCATAGACAACATCACCTTTTATTTATCATGGTTGGTTTTGTTCCATAATTATATCAGCCCAGAGTGTCTTATTAGATATCAGACTGAATTGTAATGCACCCATTCTAAAACTTTAAGTGAAAATAACCCTTGGTGTTTGATATGCATAACAATGAAAGATGTTGGTTCACATCTTTGACTGGAGTAACAGAGGCATAAAAGTAGAAATTACAGGTCAGAGGATCATGCTGATTAAGGTTCTGTTTTTATACTGCAAGTTCCAGGTAATTAGAGTATGTGGCACTGTCTTGTGTTGACTAACTCATAAATGATATTATCATCTTTACTCACCGTTATGTGTATCATGGCTGAAATTCCACCGTTATAATACATGCCTGCTTGGCTAATTAGCAACTAAGTAACTCTTACATTATCAAAGCTTGCCAGTTTCTGAAATCAATTACTGACAGGGAATATCATATACATCATTCAACAAATTTGTTATTTTTAGGGAAAGCCATTCTGTGCACTTTATTAATAATTCGAGTAACAGTTACATCATTCATTATATCCGTTTGCTTAAAGCGCACGCGCGGGGAATCATCGTCCCAATGCGCAGGCGCAGCAGAGTTTGAATTGCAAGTAAACCAAGCTAAATCACGTGAGCAGAATAAATTTGCTGACTGCCTGCCAAACTATATGGGTGAACTGAGGGTAGTACTGCAGGCTGGCTTCATCAAGGCCCTGCTTGTATTAAGTTATCGAACTATTGGTTAGTGGATTGTAACTATATTTCTGGAATGAAACTCCCTAATTTTTTGCATGACACGTACGGTGATGGCTACAGCCCGTTGAATGAATGACACGAACAAAGCCAAGTTGCACCCAGCCAGAAGTTGGTGTGATTCTCAACACCCTTCTCTATCTCTGTCATTTTCACACAAACAATTACCATGGGGGTGAACCTTATCCTCACGAATGATTATCAACGCGAAAACGGTGTGATTCTCAACACGAATGAATGACACGAACGAAGCCAAGTTACTGATAGGGAATATCATATACATCATTCAACAAATTTGCCAGTTTCTTCATGGCAGAATATCATATACAAGCACGAATTTTGTTCACATTTATATAGCAACAAATATTTATACACTCATATAGCAGCACTAAGTATATTGCACTTAGAAGAAGATTTGCTTTTACATCCCACCCAACTTAACAATCCAAGTCACTGCTACTCATATTCAAAAAACCTAACTCCAATATAACCAGAAAGATTGTAAAACCTAACTCCATTATAACTCCAATATAACCAGAAAGATTGTAACTCCAATATAGCCAGAGTTATAATGCAATATTTCTTTCAGTTTATCAGTGCAAGTATATCATTCCACAAGCTTCAGAGAAGAGCAAGCAGGAGTACACTACTGCACAATTTAACTGGATTTTTTACTCCAATAATACCGGTACACTTGCTACTGTAATGGAATACCTGATCTTTGATTCAAGTAATAGTGTATGATGAATTTGATTATTCAGACTTAAGTTTCTTCAAGTGATGTCACTAGTTTCAGTTAACTGGAGTACTACAGCAAATGGAGTACCTAATCTGATCCAGTTAAAGTCTCCAAATGGAGTACTACAGCTCCTGCACCTGCTTCTATTATGTTTGTCTTGATAAGGAAGATTATGTTTCCATGTATAGTTCTAAAGGACTACCAGAACACAAAGGCACCTGCTTCCATGTATAGTTCTAATGTGCATTTTATTTTCTACTTGTAGCCTTGTACTCTTAATTTAAATAAATATAACAGGGGGTGTGGGGCTATATATTGACCAGATGATACAGTTTCCAATTCAGCAATTCAGCAATTCAGCAATAGTACAGCAGGCACTACTGAGTAAGTGGGTAGAATCTCAATGAGAACTCTCATGTCTGTGTTGCAGAAGAAAGACAAATCAAAACACCAAGGCAAATGCAGTGTTCTCAGGCCGTCTCAGTTGATAAGAATGGAAGCATATATCCAAACTAAATCCATGGCAATCAACTACTCTAGGTATGTACGTACATGGCAGAAAAAAACACGCCAGAGCATGAGAGATGGAGAGAGCAGAGAGAGAGGGGGGGGATGATACCTTGACGAGCTCCCCTGATGGCGTGGGTAGTAGGGTCGGGGCAGCGTCCCGGGAAGAACTAGGCACACGCGGTCCAAGGTGTGTGCAGCCTGCGCGCGAGAGGAACCAGCATCATCAGGGAACCTTGACGGTGGCACAATCGAATCGAACAAAGGGGGAGGGGAGGAGAAGAGGACCTTGCGAGACCTTCAATGGCGGGGTCGCGGGAGAGAAGAAGCACGCGAGCAGCAGCGTGGTCGATGGGAGCAGCTCGAGCAGAGGTGGCGGCGGATCTGGCCGGCGTTGAGGGCGGCGGGGCGGCGGCGTCGGGAGAGAGAGGGGAAGGGGATCGAGGGCGAGGGCTCGGGCGAGGGAGAGAGAGGGGATCGAGGGCG
>NC_041384.1:734526787-734550027 GCF_002162155.2 Triticum dicoccoides | reverse complement strand
CGAAGCCACCTTCGATGTCCCATGAACACGGTTTTCGAAGACCCGGGATCTCTATCTAGCTGGCGATACGTTGTGTCATCCATGCACCTTACGCATCCAGAAAATCCGTGGACTACCTGCCCCGCAAGATATCCGTAACCGAGATAGTCGTGCACCGTCGTGAGCAGTGCGGCTCTCATAGGGAAATATTCTTTCTCTGCGGCATCCCACGTATTGGCTGGCGTTTTCCACAGCGTGTCAATCTCCTCTTTCAGCAGCCCCAGATACAGATTGATGTCGTTCCCTGGTTGTTTCGGCCCTTCAATTAGCATACTCATGTGAATGTACTTCCTCTTCATGCACAACCAGGGGGGAAGGTTGTACATCCACACGAACACAGGCCAGGTGCTATGTGTGCTTCTCTGGCTGCCAAACGGATTGACTCCATCGGTGCTCGCGCCGAGCACGATGTTCCTTGGATCGTTCCCAAATTCTGGCTATTCGAAGTTCAACGCTTGCCACTGGCTCGCATCCTTAGGGTGACTCAGCATCTTGTCTTTTTTATCTATCTCCGGATCATTTGCGTCATCTTCTCGCTTCTTCTCCTCCCTATCCGCGTGCCAACGCAGGAGCTTTGCTACCTTAGGGTCCATGAAATACCGCTGCAGACGAGGAGTGATCGGAAAGTACCACACCACTTTTCGAGGAGCTTTCTTCCTCTTCTTGTATCGAGTGACACCGCACACCGGACATATGGTAGACTCCGTGTGCTCGTCCCGATAAATGATGCAATTGTTCATGCACACATGGTATTTCACGTGCGGTAAATCCAGAGGACACACGATTTTCTTCGCCTCCTCCAAACTGGTCGGGCACTTGTTCCCCTTGGGAAGACGTTCGTGCCAGAATGACATGTTCTCGTCGAAGCATGCGTCGGTCATTTTGTGTTTTACCTTCATCTCCAGAGCCATGAGCGTTACTTTCAGGCGGGTATCCTCGGGCCTGCATCCTTCATACAATGGAGTAACCGCGTCTAACTCAAGTTGATCCATCTTGGCTTTCTCTCAGGCGGCAGCTCTTGCGTTATCCGTCTGCTTGAGAAGCAGCTCTTGAATATGAGGGTCCTGCACCCAGCCCATCGATGGTCCAGCGTCGTCTGCTCCGCCGGCATCATTATCATGTCCTGCATCTTCTACATGATGACTGTGTACAGCATCACCGTCGTGATCATCTCCTGGGGATTCTTCGTCTTCTCGCCCCCCCGAGCCGCGGTGGTTGTCTTGCTGCCCTTCCTCATTTCTTGCCCGGCCCCGATGGACGACTTCGTAGTCATCTTCATCACCTTGCCACCGATAGCCATCCATGAAACCACGCAAGAGCAGGTGGTCCCGCACCTGCCCGGAATCCGGGTCCACAATAAGGCTATTCAGCTTGCATCTTCGACACGGACATCTTATCTCCGTCTCGTTCTTTTGAAGCATCTCGGCCTTCGCGGACCTCAAAAACCTATTCACGATGCCTTCGGTCATCGTGCGGACCATGGTCGCCTGCGGGGTAGAGCAAAACGATATTTTAGAACCAAGAAAAAATTTGGCATGACTTTCCCTAAAAATAGGACCAAAAAGAATGCTTAATGCCAAAATTCTCGCCGAAACGGAAATGAATCAACATTCCGGCAAAATATTGGCAACTATCGCATTTCAAATACCGGTACACCTCCAAACACAAACACATATGCAACACCACAAACATATGCAACACCACAAACATACATAGGTCTAGCTAGGCCATAAAAAGTGCATGTGCACATTGTTGTAGGGAGAACAACATAAATATAGCTTCCCCCCTTACTTACCTAGCAAAACAAGGTAACTTAACCACTTAATTTGAATGAATCTATGGTGGAAATGAGGTGAAAAGGAGGAGGCACCCGAGACAAAGAGGAGGTGGTGGAGAGAATGAAGTGGGGACAAAGTGAGTGTGGGAGGAGAGGCTGTCCAAAATATCTTGTTGCTGCCCACTTACTAATGGCGCACCAGCAACAAATGCGCCATTAGTAATCCAGGTTACTAATGGCGCACCCCCCTTGTGGTGCGCCATTAGTACTTTTGCAAAAAAAGGAATAAAAACAATAATAAAAAAAATAACATTAGTGGCGCACCTTCTGGCTGGTGCGCCATTACTAGTTACAACTAGTAATGGCGCACCACCAGGGGATGCGCCATTAGTATGTTTGGACAGGCGCACTAGTTCAAAAAAAAATTGGTACTAATGGCGCACCGTGGGCAGGGTGCGCCATTAGTAGTTTCAACACTAATGGCGCATCAGAGGGTGGTGCGCCATTAGTATATACTAATGGCGCACCACATGTCTGGTGCGCCATTAGTGTCAATTCCATCTATAGCCCTTTTCCTACTAGTGATGTATTACGGAACGAGTAAAGAGACTTGCCGGTAACGAGATTGAACTAGGTATTGAGATACCGATGATCGAATCTCGGGCAAGTAACATACCAATGACAAAGGGAACAACGTATGTTGTTATGCGGTCTGACCGATAAAGATCTTCGTAGAATATGTAGGAGCCAATATGGGCATCCAGGTCCCGCTATTGGTTATTGACCGGAGACGTGTCTCGGTCATGTCTACATTGTTCTCGAACCCGTAGGGTCCGCACGCTTAAGGTTTCGATGACAGTTATATTATGAGTTTATGAGTTTTGATGTACCGAAGGAGTTCGGAGTCCCGGATGAGATCGGGGACATGACGAGGAGTCTCGAAATGGTCGAGACGTAAAAATCGATATATTGGACGACTATATTCGGACATCGGAAAGGTTCCAGGTGAAATGGGGATTTTACCGGAGTACCGGGAGGTTACCGGAACCCCCCGGGAGCTAAATGGGCCTTAGTGGGCTTTAGTGGAAAGGAGAAAGGGGCAGCCCAAGGTGGCCACGTGCCTCCCCCCTCCCCTAGTCCTATTAGGACTAGGAGAGGTGGCCGGCCCCCCTCTCTCTCTTTCCCCCCTTGAGGATTCCTATTCCAACTAGGATTGGGGGGGGGGGGGAATCCTACTCCTAGAGGGAGTAGGACTCCTCCTGGCGCGCCCCAAGGCTGGCCGCACCTCTCCCCCCTTGCTCCTTTATATACAGGGGCAGGGGGCACCTCTAGACACAATTGATCCCCGTGATCGTTCCTTAGCCATGTGCGGTGCCCCCTGCCACCATATTCCACCTCGATCATATCGTCGCAGTGCTTAGGCGAAGCCCTGTGTCGGTAGAACATCAAGATCGTCACCACGCCGTTGTGCTGACGGAACTCTTCCCCGACGCTTTGCTAGATCGGAGCCCGGGGATCGTCATCGAGCTGTACATGTGCTAAGAACTCGGAGGTGCCGGAGTAACGGTGCTTGGATTGGTCGGATCAGGAAAACGTACAACTACTTCCTCTACGTTGTGTGATCGCTTCCGCAGTCGGTCTGCGTTGGTACGTAGACAACACTCTCCCCTCTCGTTGTTGTGCATCACCATGATCTTGCGTGTGCGTAGGAAAATTTTGAAATTACTACGTTCCCCAACAGTGGCATCCGAGCCTAGGTTTTATGGTTTGATGTTATTTGCACGAGTAGAACACAAGTGAGTTGTGGGCGATATAAGTCATACTGCCTACCAGCATGTCATACTTTGGTTCAGCGGTATTGTTGGATGAGACGACCCGGACCAACATTACGCGTACGCTTACGCGAGACCGGTTCCCCCGACGTGCTTTGCACACAGGTGGCTTGCGGGCGACTGTCTCTCCAACTTTAGTTGAACCGAGTGTGGCTACGCCCGGTCCTTGAGAAGGTTAAAACGGAGTCTATTTGACAAACTATCGTTGTGGTTTTGATGCGTAGGTGAGATTGGTTCTTGCTTAAGCCCGTAGCAGCCACGTAAAACTTGCAACAACAAAGTAGAGGACGTCTAACTTGTTTTTGCAGGGCATGTTGTGATGTGATATGGTCAAGGCATGATGCTGAATTTTATTGTATGAGATGATCATGTTTTGTAACCGAGTTATCGGCAACTGGCAGGAGCCATATGGTTGTCGCTTTATTGTATGCAATGCAATCGCGATGTAATGCTTTACTTTATTACTAAACGGTAGTGATAGACGTGGAAGCATAAGATTGGCGAGACGACAACGATGCTACGATGGAGATCAAGGTGTCGCGCCGGTGACGATGGTGATCATGACGGTGCTTCGGAGATGGAGATCACAAGCACAAGATGATGATGACCATATCATATCACTTATATTGATTGCATGTGATGTTTATCCTTTTATGCATCTTATCTTGCTTTGATTGACGGTAGCATTATAAGATGAACTCTCACTAAATTATCAAGAAGTGTTCTCCCTGAGTATGCACCGTTGCCAAAGTTCGTCGTGCCCAGACACCACGTGATGATCGGGTGTGATAAGCTCTACGTCCATCTACAACGGGTGCAAGCCAGTTTTTGCACACGCAGAATACTCAGGTTAAACTTGACGAGCCTAGCATATGCAGATATGGCCTCGGAACACAGAGACCGAAAGGTCGAGCGTGAATCATATAGTAGATATGATCAACATAACGATGTTCACCATTGAAAACTACTCCATCTCACGTGATGATCGGTTATGGTTTAGTTGATTTGGATCACGTGATCACTTAGAAGATTAGAGGGATGTCTATCTAAGTGGGAGTTCTTAAGTAATATGATTAATTGAACTTTAATTTATCATGAACTTAGTCCTGGTAGTATTAGCATATCTATGTTGTAGATCAATAGCTCGCGTTGTTGCTTTCATATGTTTATTTTGATATGTTCCTAGAGAAAATTGTGTTGAAAGATGTTAGTAGCAATGATGCGGATTGGATCCATGATCTGAGGTTTATCCTCATTGCTGCACAGAAGAATTATGTCCTTGATGCACCGCTAGGTAACAGACCTATTGCAGGAGCAGATGCAGACGTTATGAACGTTTGGCTAGCTCAATATGATGACTACTTGATAGTTTAGTGCACCATGCTTAACGGCTTAGAATCGGGACTTCAAAGACGTTTTGAACGTCATGGACCATATGAGATGTTCCAGAAGTTGAAGTTAATATTTCAAGCAAATACCCGAGTTGAGAGATATGAAGTCTCCAACAAGTTCTATAGCTAAAAGATGGAGGAGAATCGCTCAACTAGTGAGCATGTGCTCAGATTGTCTGGGTACTACAATCGCTTGAATTAACTGGGAGTTAATCTTCCAGATAAGATAGTGATTGACAGAATTCTCTAGTCACCATCACCAAGTTAGTAGAACTTCGTGATGAACTATAATATGCAAGGGATAACGGAAACGATTCCCAAGCTCTTCGTAATGCGGAAATCAAACGAAGGTAGAAATCAAAGAAAACATCAAGTGTTGATGGTTGACAAGATCACTAGTTTCAAGAAAAGGGCAGAGGGAAGAAGGAGAACTTCAAGAAGAATAGCAAGCAAGTTGCTGCTCAAGTGAAGAAGCCCTAATCTGATCCTAAGCCTGAGACTAAGTGCTTCTACTGCAAAGGGATTGGTCACTGGAAGCGGAACTACCCCAAGTGATTGGCGGATAAGAAGGATGGCAAAGTGAACATAAGTATATTTGATATACATGTTATTGATGTGTACTTTACTAGTGTTTATAGCAAACCCTCAGTATTTGATACTAGTTCAGTTGCTAAAGATTAGTAACTCGAAACGGGAGTTGCAGAATAAACAGAGATTAGTTAAGGGTGAAGTGACGATGTGTGTTGGAAATGGTTCCAAGATCGATATGATCATCATCGCACACTCCCTATAATTTCAGGATTAGTGTTGAACCTAAATAAGTGTTATTTGGTGTTTGCGTTGAGCATGAATATGATTTGATCATGTTTATTGTAATACGGTTATTCATTTAAGTAAGAGAATAAATTGTTGTTCTGTTTACATGAATAAAACCTTTTATGGTTACACACCCAATGAAAGTAGTTCATTGGATCTCGATCATACTGATACACATAATCATAATATTGAAACCAAAAGATGCAAAGTTAATAATGATAGTGCAACTTATTTGTAGCACTGCCGTTTAGGTCATATTGGTGTAAAGCGCATGAAGAAACTCCATGGTGATGGGATTTTTGGAATCACTTGATTATGAATCAGTTGATGCTTGCGAACCATGCCTCATGGGCAAGATGACTAAGACTCTATTCTTCGGAGCAATGGAGCGAGCAACAGATTTGTTGGAAATCATACATACTGATGTATGTGGTCCGATGAATATTGAGGCTCGCGACAGATATCATTATTTTCTGATCTTCACAGATGATTTGAGCAGATATGAGTATATCTATTTGATGAAACATAAGTCTGAAACATTTGAAAAGTTCAAAGAATTTCAGAGTGAAGTGAAAAATCATCGTAACAAGAAAATAAAGTTTCTACGATCTGATCGTAGAGAAGAGTATTTGAGTTACGAGTTTGGCCTTCAGTTAAAAACAATGTGAAATAGTTTCACTACTCACGCCACCTGGAACACCACAGCATAATGGTATGTCCGAACGTCATAACCGTACTTTATTGGATATAGTGCAATCTATGATGTATATTACCGATCTACCACTATCGTTTTGGGGTTATGCATTAGAGACAGCTGCATTCACGTTAAATAGGGCACCATCAAAATCCGTTGAGACGACGCCTTATGAACTGTGGTTTGGCAAGAAACTAAAGTTGTCGTTTCTTAAAGTTTGGGGTTGTGATGCTTATGTGAAAAAGTTTCATCCTGATAAGCTCAAACCCAAATCGGAAAAGTGCGTCTTCATAGGATACCCTAAAGAAAATGTTGGGTACACCTTCTATCACAGATCCGAAGGCAAAATATTCGTTGCTGAGAATGGATCCTTTCCAGAGAAGGAGTTTCTCTTGAAAGAAGTGAGTAGGAGGAAAGTAGAAAACTTGATAAGGTAATTGTACCTTCTCCCTTATTGGAAAGTAGTTCATCACAAAAATCTGTTCTTGTGACTACTACACCAATTAGTGAGGAAGCTAATGATGATGATCATGTAAACTTCAGATCAAGTTACTACCGAATCTCGTAGGTAAACCAGAGTGAGATCCGCACCAGAGTGGTACAGTAATCCTGTTCTGGAGGTCATGTTACTTGAACATGACGAACCTACGAACTATGAGGAAGCGATGATGAGCCCAGATTCCGCAAAATGGCTTGAAGCCATGAAATCTGAGATGGGATCCATGTATGAGAACAAAGTATGGACTTTGGTTGACTTGCCCGATGATCGGCAAGCAATTGAGAATAAATGGATCTTCAAGAGGAAGACGGACGCTGAAAGTAATGTTACTATCTACAAAGCTAGAATTGTCGCAAAAGGTTTTCGACAAGTTCAAAGTGTTGACTACGATGAGAGTTTCTCACTCGTATCTATGCTAGAGTCTGTCCGAATCATGTTAGTAATTGCCGCATTTTATGAAATCTGGCAAATGGATAAACAAAACTGCATTCCTTAATGGATTTGTTAAAGAAGAGTTGTATATGATGCAACCAGAAGGTTTTGTCAATCCGAAAGGTGCTAACAAAATGTGCAAGCTCCAGCGATCCATCTGTGGACTGGTGCAAGCATCTCGGAGTTGGAATATACGCTTTGATGAGTTGATCAAAGCATATAGTTTTATACAGACTTGCGGTGAAGCCTGTATTTACAAGAAAGTGAGTGGGAGCAATAAAGCATTTCTGATAAGTATATGTGAATGACATATTGTTGATCGGAAATAATGTAGAATTATTCTGTAAAGCATAAACGAGTGTTTGAAAGGAGTTTTTCAAAGAAAGACTTCGGTGAAGCTACTTACATATTGAGCTCCAAGATCTATAGAGATAGATCAAAACGCTTGATAAGGTTTTTCAATAAGTATAGACCTTGACAAGATTTTGAAGTAATTCAAAATGGAGCAGTCAAAGAAAGAGTTCTTGCCTGTATTACAAGGTGTAAAGTTGAGTAAGACTCAAAGCCCGACCTCGGCAGAAGATAGAAAGAGAATGAAAGTCATTCCCTATGCCTTGGCCATAGGTTCTATAAAGTATGTCATGCTGTATACCAGATCTATTGTATACCCTGCACTGATTAAGCAAGGGAGTACGATAGTGATCTAGGAGTAGATCACTGGACAGCGGTCAGAATTATCCTTAGTGAAATAAGGATATGTTTCTCGATTATGGACATGACAAAAAGGTTCGTCGTAAAAGGTTACGTCGATGCAAGTTTTGACACAGATCTGGATGACTCTAAGTCTCGATCTAGATACATATTGAAAGTGGGAGCAATTAGCTAGAGTAGCTCCATGCAGAGCATTGTAGACATAGAATTCGCAAAATACTTACGGATCTGTATGTGACAGACCCGTTGACTAATATTCTCTCACAAGCAAAACATGATCACACCTTAGTACTCTTTGGGTGTTAATCACATAGCGATGTGAACTAGATTACTGAATCTAGTAAACCCTTTGGGTGTTGGTCACATGGCGATGTGAACTATGGGTGTTAATCACATGATGATGTGAACTATCGATGTTAATCACATGGTGATGTGATCTAGATTATTGACTCTAGTGCAAGTGGGAGACTGAAGGAAATATGCCCTAGAGGCAATAATAAAGTTATTATTTATTTCCTTATATCATGATAAATGTTTATTATTCATGCTAGAATTGTATTAACCGGAAACATAATACATGTGTGAATACATAGACAAACAGAGTGTCACTAGTATGCCTCTACTTGACTAGCTCGTTAATCAAAGATGGTTATGTTTCCTAACCATAGACAAAGGAGTTGTTATTTGATTAACGGGATCACATCATTAGTTGAATGATCTGATTGACATGACCCATTCCATTAGCTTAGCACCCGATCGTTTAGTATGTTGCTATTGCTTTCTTCGTGACTTATACATGTTCCTATGACTATGAGATTATGCAACTCCCGTTTGCCGGAGGAACACTTTGGGTGCTACCAAACGTCACAACGTAACTGGGTGATTATAAAGGAGCATTACAGGTGTCTCCAAAGGTAGATGTTGGGTTGGCGTATTTCGAGATTAGGATTTGTCACTCCGATTGTCGGAGAGGTATCTCTGGGCCCTCTCGGTAATGCACATCACATAAGCCTTGCAAGCATTGCAACTAATGAGTTATTTGCGGGATGATGTATTACAGAACGAGTAAAGAGACTTGCTGGTAACGAGATTGAACTAGGTATTTGATACCGACGATCGAATCTCGGGCAAGTAACATACCGATGACAAAGGGAACAACGTATGTTGTTATGCGGTCTGACCGATAAAGATCTTCGTAGAATATGTAGGAGCCAATATGGGCATCCAGGTCCCGCTATTGGTTATTGACCGGAGACGTGTCTCGGTCATGTCTACATTGTTCTCGAACCGTAGGGTCCGCACGCTTAACGTTACGATGATAGTTATTATGAGTTTATGCATTTTGATGTACCGAAGGTTGTTCGGAGTCTCGGATGTGATCACGGACATGACGAGGAGTCTCGAAATGGTCGAGACATAAAGATTGATATATTGGAAGCCTATATTTGGATATCGGAAGTGTTCCGGGTGAAATCGGGATTTTACCGGAGTACCGGGAGGTTACCGGAACCCCCCGGGAGCTAAATGGGCCTTAGTGGGCTTTAGTGAAAAGGAGAAAGGGGCAGCCCAAGGTGGCCACGCGCCTCCCCCCTCCCCTAGTCCTATTAGGACTAGGAGAGGTGGCCGGCCCCCCTCTCTCTCTTTCCCCCCCTTGAGGATTCCTATTCCAACTAGGATTGGGGGGGGATCCTACTTCCAGAGGGAGTAGGACTCCTCCTGGCGCGCCCCAAGGCTGGCCGCACCTCTCCCCCCTTGCTCCTTTATATACAGGGGCAGGGGGCACCTCTAGACACAATTGATCCCCGTGATCGTTCCTTAGCCATGTGCGGTGCCCCCTGTCACCATATTCCACCTCGATCATATCGTTGCAGTGCTTAGGCGAAGCCCTGCGTCGGTAGAACATCAAGATCGTCACCACGCCGTTGTGCTGACGGAACTCTTCCCCGACGCTTTGCTGGATCGGAGCCCGGGGATCGTCATCGAGCTGTACGTGTGCTAAGAACTCGGAGGTGCCGGAGTAACGGTGCTTGGATCGGTCGGATCGGGAAAACGTACGACTACTTCCTCTATGTTGTGTGATCGCTTCCGCAGTCGGTCTGCGTTGGTACGTAGACAACACTCTCCCCTCTCGTTGCTGTGCATCACCATGATCTTGCGTGTGCGTAGGAAAATTTTGAAATTACTACGTTCCCCAACAAAAGTTTCATCTCGATAAGCTCAAACTCAAATCGGAGAAATATGTCTTCATAGGATACCCAAAGGAGACAGTTGGGTACACCTTCTATCATAGATCCGAAGGCAAGACATTCGTTGCTAAGAATGGATCCTTTCTAGAGAAGGAGTTTCTCTCGAAAGAAGTGAGTGGGAGGAAAGTAGAGAACTTGATGAGGTAACTGTACCTTCTCCCTTATTGGAAAGTAGTTCATCACAGAAATCTGTTCCTGTGACTACTACACCAATTAGTGAGGAAGCTAATGATGATGATCATGTAACTTCATATCAAGTTACTATCGAATCTCGTAGGTAAACCAGAGTGAGATCCGCACCAGAATGGTACGGTAATCCTATTCTGGAGGTCATGTTACTTGACCATGACGAACTTGCGAACTATGAGGAAGCGATGATGAGCCCAGATTCCGTGAAATGGTTTGAGGCCATGAAATATGAGATATGATCCATGTATGAGAACAAAGTATGGACTTTGATGGATTTGCCCGATGATCGGCAAGCCATAGAAAATAAATGGATCTTCAAGAGAAAGACGGACGCTGATAGTAGTGTTACTATCTACAAAGCTAGAATTGTCGCAAAAAGGTTTTCGACAAGTTCAAGGTGTTGACTACGATGAGAGTTTCTCACTCATATCTATGCTTAAGTCTGTCCGAATCATGTTAGCAATTGCTGCATTTTATGAAATCCGGCAAATGGATAAACAAAAATGCATTCCTTAATGATTTATTAAAGAAGAGTTGTATATGATACAACCAGAAGGTTTTGTCAATCTTAAAGGTGCTAACAAAATGTGCAAGCTCCAGCGATCCATCTATGGACTGGTGCAAACATCTCGGAGTTGGAATATACGCTTTGATAGGTTGATCAAAGCATATAGTTTTATACAGACTTGCGGTGAAGCCTATATTTAAAAGAAAGTGAGTGGGAGCACTACAACATTTCTGATAAAGTATATGTGAAAGACATATTGTTGATCGGAGATAATGTAGAATTATTCTGCAAAGCATAACAAAATGTTTGAAAGGAGTTTTTCAAAGAAAGACCTCAGTGAAGCTGCTTACATATTGAGTATCAAGATCTATAGAGATAGATCAAGACGCTTGATAAGTTTTTTCAATGAGTACATACCTTGACAAGATTTTGAAGTAGTTCAAAATGGAACAGTCAAAGAAAAAGTTTCTTGCCTGTGTTACAAGGTGTGAAGTTGAGTAAGACTCAAAGCCCGACCACGGAAGAAGATAGAAAGAGAATGAAAGTCATTCCCTATGCCTCAGTCATAGGTTCTATAAAGTATGCCATGCTGTGTACCAGATCTATTGTATACCATACACTGTGTTAAGAGAGGGAGTACAATAGTGATCTAGGAGTAGATCAATGGACAGCGGTCAAAATTATCCTTACTGGAATAAGGATATGTTTCTCGATTACGGAGGTGACAAAAGGTTCATCGTAAAGGGTTATGTCGGGGGACTAATCCACGAGCACCTATGGGACCGGCAGACCGAGTCCCTTTCGGTTCGGCGGGGGCGAGGGTCGCACGAAGAGCAGATCGAGGCGAGGCACACGAGCAGTTTACCCAGGTTCAGGCCGCACGGATGCGTAAAACCCTACTCCTGCTTTGTGGTTTGTATTGAGTTCTTGCTCGGGAGCGCGGAGTGCTACAGTACACCCCCGCAGCTAACGAGACCGAGCCTGAGTGTTCTCTTCCCCCTTTTTCCTCTACGTCGCGCATGGGCCTCCTTTTATATGCTCAAGGGGTCACCGACAGGTGGCAACATAGACAAGGGTAAAAATGGAAAGGTGTTGCGGTTGGTACAGCTACCTGCTACAGTGAATCATACCTAACCCTGACGGCAGGGGACAAGGGCATTAAATGCCCGTCTGCGTCGCCTAAATAGTGCAAAAGGGACCGTCAGGGACGCCACCGCTCGCCACGATGGCAATCTTGTCAGCGCCGCTTGCCACCGTGCGCCGCTGGCTGCACAGCCTCCTGCCACGTACGCCTGGAAGGGTCCCAGAGCGACACGTTGGTGGATGTGCTGGAGCACGGGCACAGAGTGGTGGCTTGCCGCGGCAAGCGCCTTGCCACGATCGTTGTCTTGTCGCGTCCGGGAGCTTGTCGCTCACCGGGCCTTGCCGGGACGCGTGGCGCGTCACGGCAAGTTCCTTGAGATGCCTTGGTTGGCCTTCCCGGCAAGCTCCTCTTGCCGGGGTCTTGTCTCCTTGGCTTGGATGATGCCTTGGTTGGCCTTCCCGGCAAGCTCCTCTTGCCGGGGTCTTGTCTCCTTGGCTTGGATCTTTGTCCTTGAATGGCTCCAAAGGAACCACGAAGGACCTTGGCGGTCACCCGGCAAGCCTTGCCGCGGGATGCTGCGACTGCCCGTGCACAAGTTCGGGATACTAGGGTACCCCTACTCTAGTACACCGACAGGAGCCCCCGGGCCTGGGCCATACACGATGTCGAGCGCTGTTGGGCCAGGCCCAAAACAGGGCACGGGCACGCGCGGCCTGGGTTACGCCGTATCTCTCTCCGTATCCACCGCGCCCTCCCCGAATGGCACGCGTTGAATGCGGCGTCGTGGGAGAGATCGTGGGTGATTTCTTTATTCGGAAAGGCGGAACGTCCGCCCCCTCCCTCTTTATAAGCATGGGAAACAGGGGTAGTTCGCCCCTTCGCCGGTTGCTACTCCAATCTCGGAAACCTCCGCCGCTCCCTCGTCTTCCCAAAGCTGAAAGAGAGCGGCGCCCCGCCCCCCATCGCCACCAGGTCTTGAGCGGGATCAAGAGGATTGAGGGCGATCGCGTAGACTAGGCCGCCCGTTTTCTTCATTTCTTGTCGCTGCTGGTCATGTTATGAGAACAATCTGTTAGAGCCGCGACAAGCTACCTTGTAATATAACTCTATTCCGGGTAATGATTGCAATGTTATTCCCTTTACTTGATTCCTCCCTTTGTATGTTTTTGCCCTACGCTTTTAGGGAACTTGCCGGTGCAGGCACCTTAGCCGCGAGCGCTGAGTGCGGGACGTCAGCAGCCTGCTGGCGGTGCCGCTACCGACAAGAAACCTTGTCGCAACTAGTCGCGGCTCACTTAAGTTGTTGAGCAGACTCAAAACAAAGTAAGGGCGCAACTAGCTACGAGTTGGTTCCTCCGCGCACAGGTTTTCCATACAAAGTGCGGTCGTTCAAGGGAGATAACTTAAAAATTTTAAAAATCTGATTGCTCAAACTTTGGCAACTTAGCTTTTCTATTGTTTGCTTCCCGGTAAGGCGAAACTTTCTTGAACGACGCCTGGTCCATACCATTATCTTCTCCTTTCCCCCCCGGCAAACTTGTGGGCGAGGGAACCTTCCTTTCCTTGAGAAAAAAGAAAGAGGAGAAAATAAAGATATGGAGCCTTACGGCTCGTTATTGCTTACCGGGGAGTAGGTGCTGCACAAAGTGTCAGTTCACATATGCAAAAAATAGAAAGCATGGAATTGACAAGATGTGCGGAGCATATGGGCTTTACTTATGCACGGGGTCTGCGCCCGGCTTTGTACAAAGGATTACATGCAACAGCGGCAAGACTTGTACAAAAGGTGGTTGCCGGAACAGGTTCCGGCAACCGCGCCTTACGGGTAAAACTTATGAAGATGCTCAATGTTCCAGGAATTGCTCACCGGAATGCTATCTTCGGTCTCAAGGCGGACAGCACCAGGCCTAGTGACTCGTTTCACCCGGTAAGGGCCTTCCCACTTCGGCGTCAACTTGTTGGAATTCTTGGCGGACTGAACACGCCGAAGAACAAGGTCGCCTTCCTCGAGACTTCTGGCGTTAACTTTGCGGCTATGGTAGCGGCGCAAAGCTTGCTGGTAGCGAGCAGCTCGTACAGCAGCCTGAAGACGGTCTTCCTCAAGGAGTAGCGCGTCATCTTGTCGCAGCTGCTCTTGCTCAAGCTCATCATAAGCGAGCACTCGAGGTGACCCGTATACGAGTTCCGTGGGGAGAACTGCCTCTGCTCCATAGACTAGAGCGAAAGGTGTCTGGCCAGTGGCTCGATTTGGTGTCGTCCTGATCGACCAAAGAACCACCGGCAGCTCCTCGATCCAGTTTCTTCCGCACTTGTGCAGCCTGTCGAAAGTCCTGGTCTTGAGCCCACGCAGCACTTCAGCATTTGCCCTCTCCGCTTGACCGTTGCTTCTCGGGTGAGCAACAGAAGTGAAGCAGACCTTTGCGCCAAGATCTTGGACGTACTGCATGAAGGTGCGGCTCATGAATTGCATACTATTATCGGTGATTATCCTGTTAGGGATCCCGAAGCGGCAAACAATCGACCTGAAGAACTTGACTGCTGACTGTGCTGTCACCTTCCTCACTGCTTCCACTTCCGGCCACTTTGTGAACTTGTCGATTGCAACGTACAAGTACTCAAAGCCCCCGACTGCTCGGGGAAAGGGGCCGAGGATGTCGAGCCCCCAGACCAAAAATGGCCAGGATAAAGGGATCGTCTGGAGAGCTTGAGCTGGTTGGTGTATCTGCTTGGAATGGAACTGGCACGCTTCACACTTGGTTACTTGTGCAGTTGCATCCTGGAGGGCTGTCGGCCAAAAGAAACCTTGCCGGAATGCTTTGCCGGCAAGTGCTCTTGCGCCAATGTGGTGACCACATATGCCTCCATGTATCTCTGCCAACAGCTTTTGTCCGTCTTCCCGGTGAATACACTTCAATTTCACACCGTTGAGTCTTCTTCTGTATAGTGTGTTGTCGACAAACTGGTACATACTTGACTACCGGGCTACTCTTTCCGCTTCTTCTTGCTCTTCGGGAAGTTCTCCTGTCTGAAGGAAACGGACAATCTGCTGTGTCCATGCTGGAGCTTGTGGCTCGACAACAAGGACTAAAGGCAAATCTGCTGCTGCGGGAACGTCCACTTCTACGGCGAGAACCTGCGGCTCTGCCGGAGCTTGACGTTCCCTGGCAAGCTTGCCGGAGCAAAACTTGTCGGGAGCTTCTGCTTCAACGAAACAAACCCTAGGGCTTGCCGGAGCAGACTGCTCCTCAGTGCAAGGCAAATCTGCTGCTGCGGGAACGTCCGCTTGTACGGCGAGAACCTGCGGCTCTGCCGGAGCTTGACGTTCCCCGGCAAGCTTGCCGGAGCAAAACTTGTCGGGAGCTTCTGCTTCAACGGAACAAACCCTAGGGCTTGCCGGAGCAGACTGCTCCTCAGCGCAAGGCAAATCTGCTGCTGCGGGAACATCCGCTTCTACGGCGAGAACCTACGGCTCTGCCGGAGCTTGACGTTCCCTGGCAAGCTTGCCGGAGCAAAACTTGTCGGGAGCTTCTGCTTCAATGGAACAAACCCTAGGGCTTGCCAGAGCAGACTGCTCCTCAGCGCTCTTGGCGTTGATCTTGGGGACCTTCTTGGCGGCGGCTTCGGGAAGCTCTACCGGAAAATAGTCACCAGAAATCAACTTCCTCTTCTTGCTCTGTCCAGTTGATGGCGTTACAGACGGTTGAGTCAGCTTGAGCACAAAGATCCCTGGTTCCACAGGTAACTTAAGTGCGGCGCACTTTGATAGGCCGTTGGCGATGGCGTTCTGAGCTCTTGGAACATGCTCCATCTGTAGGCCGTCAAAGTGCTCTTCTAGCTTTCTCACTTCGTCGACGTATGCTTCCATCAACGGACTCTGATAGTTCTTGTTCACTTGGCGGACGACAAGCTGCGAGTCACCCCTGACAATGAGCTTCTTGATCCCAAGGTCTGCCGCGATCCTGAGACCGGCAAGCAAGCCTTCATATTCTGCAGTATTGTTTGTTGCTTGCTTCTTGGGAAAGTGCATCTGGACTACGTACTTGAGGTGCTCTCCGGTGGGTGCGACAAGCAGCACGCCAGCACCGGCGCCTTGCAGCGAAAAGGCACCATCAAAGTACATCAGCCACTCTTTGCTTGCTTCCTCGACGGGGATGCTCGTTTCTGGAATTTCTTCATCTGGTGTTGGCGTCCATTCTGCTATGAATTCTGCCAATGCTCTGCTTTGGATAGTTGAAGTACTCTCAAACTTGAGGCCAAAGCTTGACAGTTCCAGTGCCCACTCAACAATCCTGCCTGTCGCTTCTCGATTCTGTAGTATCCTCTTCAGCGGAAAACGAGTGACAACTGTGATCTCATGTGCTTGGAAGTAATGGCGCAGCTTTCTCGAGGCCATGAGAAGGCCGAAAAGCAATTTTTGCACGCCAGAGTACCTTGACCTAGCCCCCTGCAGAAGGGAACTGACAAATTAAACCAGGCGCTGTACCATTCTCTTCTGTATCTCCTCGCGCGTCTGCGCAGATCCATCCTTGTCGGGACCAGAGCTTGTCGGGGAAGCCCCCTGCTTGTCGCTGGATGCGCCTGCCGTGGTTGCTGGCTCGTCATCTGCCTCCCTCTCTGCTACTAACGCAGCACTAATCACTTGATTGGTTGCCGCTATATACAGCAGCAACTTCTCTTGTGGCTTAGGTGCGACAAGTGTTGGAGTGGAGGACAGGTATCTCTTCAAGTCTTGCAGCGCAGCCTCCGCTTCCGGAGTCCATTTCATTGGACCTGCCTTTTTCAATATTTTGAAAAACGGCAGGGCGCGCTCAACAGACCTAGAGATAAACCTGCTGAGAGCAGCCACGCAACCGGCAAGTCTTTGTACATCCTTGACGCGCTTTGGTGCTTCAATCTGCTCAATGGCCTTGATCTTGTCGGGATTGGCTTCGATTCCCCGCTGAGACACGAAGAACCCGAGAAGCTTGCCGGAGGGGACTCCAAACACACACTTCTCGGGGTTGAGCTTGAGGCTGATCTTGCGCAGATTTGCAAAGGTCTCGTCTAAATCTTGAATCAGAGTTGCCTTGTCCTTGCTCTTGACCACTATGTCATCCATGTAGGCTTCCACATTTCTGTGTATTTGTGGCTCAAGAGCGACATGGACGACCCTTGCAAATGTTGAACCAGCATTTTTTAAACCGAAAGGCATCCGTATGAAACAGTACGTGCCACATGGAGTGATGAATGCGGTCTTCTCCTCATCCTCTTCTGCCATGAAGATCTGATGGTATCCTGAGTATGCGTCAAGAAATGAAAGCAAGCCACATCCGGCCGTGGAGTCAACAATCTGGTCAATGCGCGGCAAAGGAAATGGGTCTTTGGGACAAGCTTTGTTAACATCGGTAAAGTCGATACAAAGTCTCCATTTCCCGTTCGCCTTGCGCACGACTACAGGATTGGCCAACCACGTAGGATGGAGCACTCCTCTAACAAGGCCTGTTGCTTCCAACCTCTTGATCTCTTCTGCGATGAATTCTTGGCGCTCCACTACTTGCTTCCTGACCTTCTGCTTGACGGGCCGTGCATGAGGACAAACGGCAAGATGGTGCTCAATTACTTTCCTGGGTACACCGGGGATGTCAGACGGTTGCCACGCAAACACGTCGACGTTCGCCCGCAGGAAAGCAATGAGCGCGCTTTCCTATTTAGGGTCGAGAGTGGCACTGATGGTGAAGGTACCACCAGTGCCGTCCTCCTTGGCGGACACCTTCTTGGTCTCTGGTGGAGCTGCCATTGTCTTCTTACACTTGCCGGTGGAGCTCGATGGTGCGTCCTCGACAGCAGAGCAGCACTCCGAAGAGGTGCGCTTGCCGGAGTGGGCATCAGAACTCTTGCCGGACTTGGTCTTCTTCTTCCCCCCGGGAGCTTCAACGGCAGGTGACTTGCGATCTGTTGCGGCTGCCGCTTCCCGGTAGATCTTGTCGGCGCAGATAAGAGCATCCTTCTTGTCGCCAGGGACAGAGATGACGCTTATCGGGCCTGGCATCTTCAGCATGTTGTATGCGTAGTGAGAGGCTGCCATGAACTTGGCGAGTGCTGGACGGCCGAGTATCCCATTGTAAGGCAATGGAAAATCGGCAACGTCAAAAGTAACCCTCTCAGTCCTGAAGTTCACCTCGCTGCCAAATGTTACTGGCAACGTGATCTTCCCCTTCGGCTTGCTCCTTCTCGGGTTGATTCCTTGGAATGTGCCGGTCTCTTCAAGCTCGCTGTCAGGGATCTGGAGTTTCTGGAGTACAGCGGAGGAGATCAGGTTCAAGCCGGCCCCGCCGTCAACTAGCATCTTAGTGACCTTGAGGTTGCGGATAGTTGGTGAAACCAACATCGGCAAGCACCCGACCGCAGTTGTGCGATCAGGGTGGTCCTCAATATCAAAGATGATAGGCGTGCTGGACCATTTCAGAAGCTTGCGTGACTCGACAGGTGGTTCCGCCGCATTGACTTCCCGCACCCACTGCTTGAGTTGGCGGTGCGAAGTATGCAGAGAAGCACCGCCGTCAATGCACAAGACCTCTGTGGCTTTCTGGAACTCTTGCTCACTGGTCTCGACACCATCCATGTCTTCGTCGTCGTCGTCATCTTCATCCTTGTCGCGGCCGCGGGGAGGTCTGTCTCCTTGCCGCTGCTTGGCCTTGCCGCGGCGTCCTCCCCGGCCGGCGCGCTTCTTGCCGGATTCTCCAGCCTCCTTGAGCCCTCTCCTTGTCGCGTCGCTCGTATTCAGCCTTTTGCTGCTGGACAAGCTGCTCAACCTTCTTGCAGCTCTGGAGGTCATGGCCCTTGGTGCGGTGGATCTTGCAGTACTGCTTGTCGGTGTCGTCCTGCTTGTCGGCGACCGCCACAGTCTGGCAGTTGGTGCATGCGGCAATCTCCTTGCCGGAGCTACCAGCTTTGGCTTTCTTGGCGCCACCTTCGTTGCCGGACTGCTCAATGACTAGCACATCTTTGCCTTTCTTCTTCCTGTTGTTCCGCCACCGGTTTTTCTTTGCCGGGGCAGCATCCTCGCTGTCAGATCCTCCTGCTCCTGTATTCTCTCCGGGGAGTTTCCTCCCTTCCTCAGCACGTGCACACTTGTTGGCCAGGGCATACAGTTCACTGACGTCTCTGATCTTGCACATCGTCATCTCCTCCCGCATCCTGCGGTTACGCACGTTCTGATGGAACGCGCTGATGACCGCGACAGGGTGGACATCTGGGATGTTGTGCTGTACACGGCTGAATCTCTGAATGTACTTGCGCAGGGGCTCTCCTTCCTTCTGGGTGAGCAGATGAAGGTCACTCTCTTGGCCATGAGGTTTGTGGCCGCGTGTAAAGGCGCCAACAAACTGATGGCATAGGTCTGCCCAGGAGGATATGGAGTTGTCCGGCAAGTGCATGAGCCAGGACCTGACGTTGGGCTTGAGCACCAGCGGGAAGTAGTTGGCAAGGATCTTGTCGTCCCGCCCCTCGGCAGCCTGCACCGCGATGGTGTAGATGCTGAGGAACTCCGACGGATGCGACTTGCCATCATACTTCTCTGGTACGTCTGGCTTGAAATTCTTCATGTTGGGCCACTGGACTTGCCGCAGCTCACGAGTAAACGCAGGGCAACCTACCGCGTACGGCAAGTCGCCTGGTTCCCCTGGCGCATGCATGTCGACAGAGGGCCCAGCGCGCTGGTCCGATTGACGTCGTGCTTCTCTTCGGCGCTCGATGCGAGTACGAGCGTCTTCTTGCTGTCGTTCGTGAAGAACTTGGCGCTGATCGCGACGAGCTCGTGGATCTGATGACGCGGTGGAGTCGCAGTCGAGGTGGATCCAGCGAGTCGGCGATCTTGGCCTTCGGGGCGGAGAGTGCACAGTGGTTGCACCCCCACCGGTCTTGTCGCCACCGGCTCGTGCCTGGCTGACTTGCCGCGGCTGCGACGTGCTCGGCTGATGTTGAGTGTCGCCGTTGGCGAAGCTGATGAGACTCTGAATGGTGGCCCTCCAGTCGTCGATCTTGTCTTCCGTTGGAGGGTAGTCCAGGAGCAGTTGAGCTCGCGCCAAAGCTTCTACTGTAGTGGCGGGTGGTGGTGGCGAACGGTGCGAGGAGCGGGATATGCTCGGACTTCTAACTATGTTAGAAGGAGCAGTATCCCGTCCAGGCGACCGTGCCTCGCTCGTGCCAGCATGTTGGCGTGCATGCTGGTCTTGAGCACTCCGAGATCCACCAGCTCGATCTTGGTCCAGCAAACACATGGTACCGTGAGTACCATGACGCTGTTGGTCCCGCGCCTCCTGAGATGGGCGCGGTGCATGTACGGACGCCGAGGTCTTGGAGTGCGCCCGGTCGTTGTGGGAGCCGGCTACGCCGCTGATGGGCAGCGCAGCCTTGTCCTTGGACCTGGCAGCACCGTGAGCACCCTCGTCGACGCCCATTCTTCCGCCGGCGTCTGCCCCATCAGCCGTTTGCTCCGGCGGTGGTGGGTTCGGCGCGGACGGAGCAGCCGCCTCCGAAGCCTTCTTCTTCGGCAGCATGTCGATGAAGATGATGAAGATCTAGCTCGTGTGAACGCCGGATCTGGTTCACACAACCTCGACACCCCTACCTGGCGCGCCAAAGATGTCGGGGGACTAATCCACAAGCACCTATGGGACCGGCGGACCGAGTCCCTTTCGGTTCGGCGGGGGCGAGGGTCGCACGAAGAGCAGATCGAGGCGAGGCACACGAGCAGTTTACCCAGGTTCGGGCCGCATGGATGCGTAAAACCCTACTCCTGCTTTGTGGTTTGTATTGAGTTCTTGCTCGGGAGCGCGGAGTGCTACAGTACACCCCTGCAGCTAACGAGACCGAGCCTGAGTGTTCTCTTCCCCCTTTTTCCTCTACATCGCGCATGGGCCTCCTTTTATATGCTCAAGGGGTCACTGACAGGTGGCAACGTAGACAAGGGTAAAAATGGAAAGGTGTTGTGGTTGGTACAGCTACCTGCTACAGTGAATCATACCTAACCCTGACGGCAGGGGACAAGGGCATTAAATGCCCGTCTGCGTCGCCTAAATAGTGCAAAAGGGACCGTCAGGGACGCCACCGCTCGCCATGATGGCAATCTTGTCAGCGCCGCTTGCCACCGCGCGCCGCTGGCTGCACAGCCTCCCGCCACGTACGCCTGGAAGGGTCCCAGAGCGACACGTTGGTGGATGTGCTGGAGCGCGGGCACAGAGTGGTGGCTTGCCGCGGCAAGCGCCTTGCCGCGGTCGTTGTCTTGTCGCGTTCGGGAGCTTGTCGCTCACCGGGCCTTGCCGGGACGCGTGGCGTGTCGCGGCAAGTTCCTTGAGATGCCTTGGTTAGCCTTCCTGGCAAGCTCCTCTTGCCGGGGTCTTGTCTCCTTGGCTTGGATGATGCCTTGGTTGGCCTTCCCGGCAAGCTCCTCTTGCCGGGGTCTTGTCTCCTTGGCTTGGATACTTTGTCCTTGAATGGCTCCAAAGGAACCACGGAGGACCTTGGCGGTCACCCGGCAAGCCTTGCCGCGGGATGCTGCGACTGCCCGTGCACAAGTTCGGGATACTAGGGTACCCCTACTCTAGTACACCGACAGGTTACGTCGATGCAAGTTTTGACACTGATCCAGATGACTCTAAGTCTCAATCTAGATACATATTGAAAGTGGGAGCAATTAGCTAGAGTAGCTCCATGCAGAGCATTGTTGACATAGAAATTTGCAAAATACATGCGGATCTGAATGTGGCAGACCCGTTGACTAAACTTCTCTCACAAGCAAAACATGATCACTTTTTGGGTCTTAATCACATAGCGATGTGAACTAGATTATTGAATCTAGTAAACCCTTTGGGTGTTAGTCACATGGAGATGTGAACCAATCACATAAAGATGTGAACTATTGATGTTAAATCACATGGCGATGTGATCTAGATTATTGACTCTAGTGCAAGTGGGAGACTGAAGGAAATATGCCCTAGAGGCAATAATAAAGTTATTATTTATTTCCTTATATCATGATAAATGTTTATTATTCATGCTAGAATTGTATTAACCGGAAACATAATACATGTGTGAATACATAGACAAACAGAGTGTCACTAGTATGCCTCTACTTGACTAGCTCGTTAATCAAAGATGGTTATGTTTCCTAACCATGGACAAAGAGTTGTTATTTGATTAACGGGATCACATCATTAGGTGAATGATCTGATTGACATGACCCATTCCATTAGCTTAGCACCCGATCGTTTAGTATGTTGCTATTGCTTTCTTCATGACTTATACATGTTCCTATGACTATGAGATTATGCAACTCCCGTTTACCGAAGGAACACTTTGTGTGCTACCAAACGTCACGACGTAACTGGGTGATTATAAAGGTGCTCTACAGGTGTCTCCAAAGGTACATGTTGGGTTGGCGTATTTCGAGATTAGGATTTGTCACTCCGATTGTCGGAGAGGTATCTCTGGGCCCTCTCGGTAATGCACATCACATAAGCCTTGCAAGCATTGCAACTAATGAGTTAGTTGCGAGATGATGTATTACGGAATGAGTAAAGAGACTTGCCGGTAACGAGATTGAACTAGGTATTGAGATACCGATGATCGAATCTCGGGCAAGTAACATACCGATGACAAAGGGAACAACGTATGTTGTTATGCGGTCTGACCGATAAAGATCTTCGTAGAATATGTAGGAGCCAATATGGGCATCCAGGTCCCGCTATTGGTTATTGACCGGAGACGTGTCTCAGTCATGTCTACATTGTTCTCGAACCTGTAGGGTCCGCACGCTTAAGGTTTCGATGACGGTTATATTATGAGTTTATGAGTTTTGATGTACCGAAGGAGTTCGGAGTCCCGGATGAGATCGGGGACATGACGAGGAGTCTCGAAATGGTCGAGACGTAAAAATTGATATATTGGACGACTATATTCGGACATCGGAAAGGTTCCGAGTGATTCGAGTATTTTTCGGAGTACCGGAGAGTTACGGGAATTCGCCGGGAGAAGTATTGGGCC
>NC_041384.1:734480070-734526524 GCF_002162155.2 Triticum dicoccoides | reverse complement strand
GCCCCTTCCTTGTTTCCTACTCCTACTACATGGAAGGACTCCTAGTTGGACTAGGAAAGGGGAATCCTACTCCCGGTGGGAGTAGGACTCCCCTAAGCGCGCCATAGAGAGGGCCGGCCCTCCCCTCCTCCACTTCTTTATATACGGGGGCAGGGGGCACCCCATAGACACACAAGTTGATCCATGTGATCATATTCTTAGCCGTGTGTGGCGCCCCCTGCCACCATAGTCCTCGATAATATTGTAGCGATGCTTAGGCGAAGCCCTGCGACAGTAGTACATCAAGATCGTCACCACACCGTCGTGCTGATGGAACTCTTCCCCGACACTTTGCTGGATCGAAGTCCGGGGATCGTCATTGAGCTGAACGTGTGCTAGAACTCGGAGGTGTCGTAGTTTCGGTGCTCGGTCGGGCCGTGGAGACGTACGACTACATCAACCAAACGCTTCCGTTGTCGATCTACAAGGGTACGTAGATCACACTCTCCCCTCTCGTTGCTATGCATCACCATGATCTTGCGTGTGCGTAGGAAAATTTTGAAATTACTATGTTCCCCAACACTTATAGTATATAAATGAATTCCTACCACACACCCATCAAAGACATCACAACTAGCAACGACATCATTGTTGGGATGCTTTGAGAAAGGAAACAAGTATCACAAGAAAGAATGGATAACATGCCATGATACAACCTACACAAGGTTGATGCAAGAAATGTGTGCATGAAGTATATGAAGATACTTGTTACCGAGATAACATTGGAAGGATGTAGTAGATACCAATTGAAGGTACAAAGTAGTTCATTGATCATCCTAGCTTGACCCGAATAAGCACATGGTGACAACACCTTCCTTGTGAGTGAGCCGAGCATCCAATGCATCTCCACTTGTTCCTAGAACAATAACACAGACAAAATGGTACCCAAACTCATTGGGACCAAAGAGTTAGAGAACCAACAACACATAGGACAAACTCCACATAAATATGTACATATAGATATGAAAATGAATTTCATGCACATCTCATCCAATTTGAGACTTGGTGGAGTTCCCCCTATATATTGGGTCAAAGAAAGAAAACATGCCAAAGAAACTACAAGAAGTAAATATGCATGCTCAAGACTTTCAAGAACCGATACCAAAAGACAAAGAAATACCAAGCGAAGAAAAGATACCAAATGAATAAATCATCACTTGGAGGATATCCATAAAAGATACATCAAGGAATGAGATATCCATTGATACACTCAAAAAGAAAGATGTCAAACTCCCAAAAGAGAGAATGGTTCCAAACAAACCAAGCCCTCTACAAAGTTTCATGATGGCACAAAGCACCAAAAAGAAATGGCTTGCCTTCCACAAACACACACTTGATAAGGATCACAAGATGAGTGTTTTATAGAGAATAGGATAGCTCCCCCAAGACTAGTGCATTATAGAGAATTTGCATTTGAATACAAAATGCATGAGGTGGGATCACCACTTTCACTATATCTAGAAAACACTAGACAAGGTCAAGAAATTAACAAGATCCACAAGTGGTATGGAATACAGTGGGAGTTGACACAATCCTAGGCAAGAGATAAAGCAAATAAAAGCAAAGGCCAATGTAAAGATGATCAATAATTTCTACCACACATAAGTGAGTACCAATTGTCAAAAGACAAGAAGTATTTGGAAATAATTCCCGGTGGTAGATAACAAGGATATCCGACATCATCTTCACACCAAACAAAAAGCAAATTGCAACTTGTAGAGCTAACATGCCACCTAGGAACAAGATAATTTACAATATCAATTCTAGGTGACAATATCTCAAATGTACACATTTTCTAGGATAGTATATACACATAGCATATTACTCCCCCATAATGTGATACCAATTAAAGATAAACAAGAGGCAAAATAACGATCCAACAAGAGATAATTAATGGACAATTTAGAATTTGAATTTCTCATGAGAAGACATACCACATAGCGACTAGATAATCTTGAAATATCAATACTAGATGGTATTACTCATGTACACACACATATATAGGATTGTGAGGTGCACAAAGCACATCACTCCCCCATAATGGGATATTCCATTAATCTCTCACAAGAGCCAACTAAGAAATGAACAAGATGCAAAGGGCTCAATGCATGACACACACGTACATGATGTGCAAACCAACACACACATACTTGATTGCACAAGATAATCAAGTTGGAAGCACAACATATACAAACACATGCAAGGAACAAAACCAAATATGCAAAGGGGTAAGTAACTATCAATGTAAACACTTTAAGCACGAGTTACCGCATGGAGAAACATTGGATATAAGATAGAAACTTGATAATTCGAATAACTTGGCTTGAGACAATTAGAATGATGAAGTCCCCTTAATTCTTCATAAAGTAGCCAAGTCTCCAGTGCCCTCCAACAACACCTATTGATCAAGTTTGAGCTTGTTGGTCCCCAACCAAGTTGGGTCCTAAGAGGTTAGTCACAATAGGCTTGGCTACCCAAATGGTTCTCTTCTTGACACCACTTTGAGTACCAACAACTTTGGCAAACACATTGCCAACCTTATCCTTCCCAAGAGAATAGATATCATCAATAATAATTGGGTTGGATAAGTTACCACTAGTGCATGAAGAGGCGAGGTGACCTTTCTCACGACATAAGTAGCAACGTCTACTCTTCACTTTCTTCTCACTTGATTTCTCAACTTGAGAAGCATTAGCTTGAGGATTCTTGGGAAGAGGACTTTCTTCAACTTGTGGTTGAGCATGAGATCGAACTTGTGGACGCTTCCCTTGTTGCTTGTCACTAATGGCCTTCTTCTTCAATGGGCAAGATCTAACATGATGCCCTTCTACTTTGCACTTGAAGCAAACAATCCTGGCCGAATTCTTGACTTGTTCTTGGCCCTTCTTTTTGTTCACTCTGGACTTCTTCTTCTTGTTGGAGTTGAATCCAAGTCCACCTTTGTCATTTGGGGATTTTTGCACACTCAAGATATTGTTGAGTGTGAATTTTCCTTCATGACTTTTTTCCAAGTCTTTCTTCACATAAGTGACTTGGGCCTTGAGCTCTTTGATTTTCTCTGCATGGTTAGTCTCAACACAAGTACTAGAGGAAGTATAAGCTTCATCGTTAGAGCAACAAGGCAAGGAAAGCAATTCATCACAAGATGTACCAATGTTATGCATGGATGAATCGCGAGGACTAGCACAAGGCAATATAGCATTTTGACCAAAAGTAGTGCTAGTATCCACATGAGGCTCACTAGATGTTACCTTAGCAAGCATGGCCTCATGAGCTATCTTTAGCACATTATGGGATACTAGAAGATCATCATGAGAGCTTGTGAGGTTTACATGATTTTCTTCCAACATCCCATAATTGCTAGATAGCAACTCAAGTTGAGCCCTTAGCTCAACATTCTCCTTTAATATGGATGCTTCACAAGAGATAGAGTTAGTAGCACAAGCATCATCATTAGCAACAAGAGGAGAATACAACTTGGCAAGCTCTTTTGAATATGAAGCTTTAAGTTGAGCATGAGACTCGGTAAGTTTGATGATCTCACCCTGATGACCCCTGAGCCATTTTCGAGGTGCTCAAAATCCTCAAGGAGTCTAGCATGAGCAACTTCAAGCTTAGCATTTTTAGTTTTGAAATCATTGGCCACCTCGAGTGCTCTATCATGAGATTCCTTTATTCTAGATAATTCTAGAGAAAAGGTCTCCTCAAGAGATTCGGATGTGGTTTGTTCATGTTCAAGAGCTTGAGATAGCTCCGCGATCTCATTTGCGTAATCACGCTCATGAGCTTTCATTTTATCAATGGTGACCTCATGCTCCTCTAGATGAGATTCCAACTCCTCAATGTATTTCTTGCCTTCAATGGAAAGAGACATGATTTCCATGAAGTTGGAACGAGCAAGTTTATTTTTGTGAAGAGCTTTAAAAATCATTTCCCCCTTAGTTTTTAAGGAGGCAACATTATCATTCTCTTCATCATAATCAACATCATCATCACTCTTGCCATCATCACAATATATATTGGGATTCAAAGTGGGAGATACCTTTGAAGCATTGGCCACCATTGAAGCACCATTCAAGACCACATCTTGTTCCATGGGGTGTTGGGTTTCCTCTACATTGTTAGCACAACAATTAGAGGACATATATGCATTTTTATCATGGCAACAAGACATAGTAAATATATCATCATGGGATTTAGTCAAGCAATTTCTACATGATATGCAAGGACTATCAACACAAGCATGTGAAACATTTGGAGTGCTCGAAGTGTTAAAGCCCAAAGAAGGAGCATTGCAATAAGATAGTGATGAAGGATCATCCACAATAAACATACTATCATCATTGCAATGACCAACACTACTCGCCATATCATTACCTTGTGGCAAGCCACATGTAGGTGAAGTAGAAGAAGTTGAGAAGACTATACGACCGGATGTGGAGGGAGAACAATCATCCCCACAAAACTTGGACATGCCATATTTATCTTGAAGCTTTGTCCACAACTCATGAGCATCCCGGAACGGCATGAGTTGAAATATAACTACATTGCTCAAAGCATCGAAAAGCACATTAGAAGCTTGAGCATTGAGATAAGAGTTTTTCTCATCCTCTAAAGATAATCTTTGAGGATCCTTTGGAGGAGAAAAACCCATATCTACAATTCGCTCTAAATTTGGGTCCATGACCCTAAAGAGATTAAGCATGCGAATTACCCAAACATCAAAATTTGTGCCATCGAAACTAAGAGTGTGAGAGAATCCTAATCCCCTAGTCGACATCTTTACTCTCTAGGCGGTTAAGCCTAACAAAGAGAGACAAGGCTCTGATACCAATTGAAAGATCGTGGATGTCGCCTAGAGGGGGGTGAATAGGCGCTTTTAAAATAATTACGGTTTAGGCTTGAACAAATGCGAAATAAACCTAGCGGTTAATTTGTCAGGCACAAAACCTACAAGAACTAGGCTCACCTATAAGCACCAACAACTTATGCTAAGCAAGATAAACTACTAGGTGATAGCAAGATATATGACAAGAAACAGTATGGCTATCACAAGGTAAAGCGCATAAGTAAAGAGCTCGGGTAAGAGATAACCGAGGCACGCGGAGACGATGATGTATCCCGAAGTTCACACCCTTGCGGATGCTAATCTCCGTTTGGAGCGGTGTGGAGGCACAATGCTCCCTAAGAAGCCACTAGGGCCACCGTAATCTCCTCACGCCCTCGCACAATGCAAGATGCCGTGATTCCACTAAGGGGCCCTTGAGGGCGGTCACCGAACCCATACAAATGGCAACCCTTGGGGGCGGTCACCGAACCCGTACACTTTGGCAACCCTTGGGGGCGGTCACCGGTACCCGTCAAATTGCTCGGGGCAATCTCCACAACCTAATTGGAGACCCCGACGCTTGCCCGGAGCTTTACACCACAATGATTGAGCTCCGAACACCACCAACCGTCTAGGGCACCAAGGCACCCAAGAGGAACAAGCTCTAGGGTGCCCAAACACCCAAGAGTAATAAGCTTCTCAAACTTCACTTCCACGTATCACCGTGGAGAACTCAAACCGATGCACCAAATGCAATGGCAAGGGCACACGGAGTGCCCAAGTCCTTCTCTCCCAATCCCACCAAAGCAACTAATGCTAGGGAAGAAAATGAGAGGAAGAACGAAAGAAGAACACGAAGAACTCCAAGATCCAGATCCAAGGGGTTCCCCTCACTTAGAGGAGAAAGTGATTGGTGGAAACGTGGGTCTAGATCTCCTCTCTCTTTTCCCTCAAGAACTAGCAAGAATCATTGGAGGGACTGAGAGTTAGCAAGCTCGAAGAAGGTCAACAATGGGGGAAGAACACGAGCTAAAAGGATTAGGTTCATTGGGGAAGAAGACCCCCTTTTATAGGTGGAGAAAAATCCAACCGTTATGCTCACAGCCCGCACAGAGCGGTACTACCGCTCCAAGGAGCGGTACTACCGCTAGGGCGGAAGTACCCCTTTGAAAAACAACAGCGAGGAGGCAAAAGGCCAGAAGAACCGCCGGAGCGGTACTACCACTCGTCCTCACGGTACTACCGCTCGACCTCACGGTACTACCGCAAATGGTAGCGGTAGTACTGCTTGCGAGCGGTACTAAAAAAATACATCCGGGCCTACCACCGCAAGACTTGGGACGAGTTTTTGGTCCGGAGCGGTACTACCGCTGTACGAGCCGCGGTAGTACTGCTCTGGAGCGGTAGTAAAAAATTACATCCGCTCCAATTCGCGGTAGTACCGCTGCAGCCTTTTCAGAACACCAAAACTGCTATAACTTTTGCAAACAGACTCCGAATTTGATGAAACCAAGTTTGTTGGAAAGCTAGCGACAAGGGATAACACAATCTTGAAAGAAATATCAATAAGAAGCAAATTAGAAAAGGCCCATAAGAAAATGGTGAGGACCCTTCCTCGGATAAGACCGGTAAAACCTACAACACAGAAAACATCATAGAAGACGCATGTGAACTCCGTTTTCGATGAACTCAAGCTTGTCATCAAGATGACCATAAGCTCTAAGACTCACAAAGAGAACCAAACAAGAACCAAGAAACATGATGCAAGGATGCAATGGTTTGAGCTCTCGACGAACGATACGATCAAGCTACTCACTTGAGAGCCCCCCTTGATAGTACGGCTATCGATCCAATAACCGGTCTCCCAACTACCACCATGAGACCGGTAAAATAGAAAACCTATCAAGGGCAAACCTTTGCCTTGCACATGATCCACTTGAGTTAGATGATGATGATCTTGTCCTCCTCAAGATGGACCACCTTTCTTGATTGCGTTGGGTCGATGAAGACTAGATGATTGCTCCCCCATACTCCACTATGGGTGAGCCACTCTTCGGCACATCTTCACAAGTCCATTGACACCACAATGGATGGCAAGCTTCAAGCACTTGATCTCTTCGTGATTCTCCACTTGAAATTGCACACGGCAATCTTGATGACGATCACCACTTGATGTCATCCTTCCCATGGGTTGTATGATATCATCCTCTTGACGCAAGCCCATGGACACGTACCTAACCCCACATAGACTCTCACATAAACCATGGGTTAGTACAGAAAGTGCAATGGACAATGCTTACCATACCATGGGATCACTTGATCCCTCTCGGTACATCTTCTACTCTTTGTGAGTTGATCAACTTGATTCACTCTTGACTTAGTCTTGATCAACCTTGAATCTTTCCAACTCTCTTCGTTTCGATGATGTCTTGAAGGTAAACATGAAGGATCACACAATCTACTTCTTCAAGACATGCTTGCAATAAGCTCAACTCTCAAATGACCAATCTTTGGATAATTCCTTGAATAGCACCTTGGTCGACACAAACTCTCCTTGAAACCAACACATGTACTCCAAGAAAAGGCTATGGACAAAACCTTCAAATATAACTCAAGGAAACCATTAGTCCATAGAGATTGTCATCAATTATCAAAACCAAGCATGGGGGCACCGCATGTTCTTTCAAACGCCTACGGCGCTTCGACTGCCTCGACGAGATCGGCAGCCCTCGCTGCCATGGACCGCCGAGAGCTATGGAACTATGAACATGTAGGGCCAAGCGGGGTACCTGGAGAGCATGAAGGCGATGTTTGTGTCACCGGAAGGGAGGGGGATCACTGTCGACGTGGTGACGTGGAGGTCCTGCATGAGCACACACACACACACCAGGACAGAGTACCGGAGGTGCTTGGACATCGACCTCTAGGTGAAAGTCCATGGTACATGCAAAAACTAAACTGTACTTGAAGTTGTAATTGAACCGAATCACCTTTCCATCTTACTTGCACCTTACATGAATTGCGTTCTTGCAGTTTATCCGGTGTTTTCCATACAATCTGCTTTGTAGAAGCTACCGGAGGTGCTTAGATCCTAATCATGCAATGTGTGAGGATTGATCCAATGCAATAAAACTGGGTTGTAGAAAAGTTATGATCAAAGTGTTACTTGCCTTGCTGATGATCCGCGAAACCTAGAGATTCGAAGTAACAGGCGGTGCACTCCGGGTATTCTATCGCAGACAAACAAACAAGCATACAATAAGTACTCATCTAATGCACAGGTAAAACTCAAATAGAAGATCTAACCAGAAAGTTCAACTTAAGAACCCTGGTTTGCAAAAAAAGAATCAAATCGAACGAAGCAAAAGAAATCAAACGGCGAAAGAAATCAACTTCGGTCTAGTAATCTGGATCTAAGTCAAATTTTACAGTAGCAGAAACTTGTTTAAGTTGATTATTCGGAAGAGGGTTTCGAGACAAAACTCCAGGCGCTTGAATCGCCTGATTCCGATAAACGAGCGAAAAGTTATACTAAAACGAAAATCGGATCAGAAATTGCGATCAGAAAATAACCGCGGAAAATCCGACGAAAAAGACAGACGACGAACAGAAAAGAAAAAAAATTCCTCTCTCTTTTTTTCCTAAAAAAAACTGCACGGAAAACGAGGCGGCGGCGGCGAACCTCGGGCGGCGCGCTCCGGCGACGGCGGCGGCGCGCTCCGGCGACGGCGGCGGCTGGCGGCGGCGGCGGCGGCGAGGTTAGGGTTTCGGTGGGGTGGGCTGGCGGCTTCTCGGGCCTCCGGGGTGGCGGCTTATAAAGGCGCCCCGGGCGGAGTCCCGCTCGGGTACGGCCCAGAGTCGGTTCCGTTTTTTTTAATAATTCCGCTCGGAAGAGAAAATAAAAAGAAATTCTAAACGGACTCCAAAAATCGCGAAATAAATTTTGCCGGGTTTCTAAAATCAAGCCTGATAAAGTGAACATTTATCTGGGCCCAAACTACAACTTTGAAAAACGCGCATTTTTCCTAAATTCAAATAAAATACCGAAAAACTCTGAAATAAAACTTATTTGATTTTTTATTAAATCCTCAATATTTCCATATTTTGGGAAAGTCATTTTATTCCCTCTCTCATATTTTTGTAATAGAAATAATTGATGATAAAATGAATAAAATCAAATGATCATGTTTACATAATTTGAGAAAACTCAAATACGTAAATAACGAAATCCCCAACTCTCTCCATGGGTCCTTGAGTTGCTTAGGATTTTCTAGGATCAAAACCAAAAGCAAAATAAAATATGATATGCACAATGATCTAATGTATAACATTCCAAATTGAAAATTTGGGATGTTACAACGCTGGGTAGCCAAGTGCGGAGAGGATAACTGCTGAAAGCATATAAGTAGTAAGCCCACCCCATGATGAGTGCTCTCTCCTCCGACTTCCCTAGAGCCTCCGGTATCACAGCCGAGACAGTGACGGGTTCTCCACCCATACGGGGATGGAGCGACAGAAGTATGGAAATAGGATAAGGTAGCGGCGAGACGAGCTGTTTAAATAGGTGTCAAGTGGAAGTGCAGTGATGTATGCAGCTGAGGCATCTTAACGAACGGACGATTTGAACCTTGTTCCTACACGGCCTGATCAAATCGATCAGGCACTTGCCATCTATCTTCATTGTTCAACTCTTTGATGAAAATATGAAAAAACCAAAAAAAGCTCCGCCCTTCCATCTCTTGGATAGATAGAGAGGGAGGGAAGAGGCCTTTGGTGTCCCTTTCAGTCAAGAATTGGGGCTTCACAATTACTAGCCAATATTTATCTCATGCCTTTCCTCGTTCATGGTTCGATATTCTGGTGTCCTAGGCGTAGAGGAACCACACCAATCCATCCCGAATTTGGTGGTTAAACTCTACTGCGGTGACGATACTGTAGGGGAGGTCCTGCGGCAAAATAGCTCGATGCCAGAATGATAAAAAGCTTAACACCTCTTATTTGACTTTTTCACTATTTTGAAATAAGAAAAAGATCCAAATCTAAAATGCAAAGGTCGTCTTATTCAAAACCTCAATCATCACATCCCCTCTCTCCCACTTCACACCTCGGAACGCACTGTTCTTATAGAGAGAAAGGCGCTTTCCCATCTTCTTAACCTGAAATGAAGGGGTACCCCCGGGAAGAGATCCAGTGGAGACAGCTGGGCATGTAGTTCAGAGGATTAGAGCACGTGGCTACGAACCACGGTGTCGGGGGTTCGAATCCCTCTTCGCCCACAGCCTTCCAAAGGGGGAAGGGCCTTTACTTTCCCCCTGAGGGTAGGAAAATCATGATCGGGATAGCGGACGTAAAGCTATTGAACTTAGGTATGCTCTTTCCTTTTGTCGAAGTGGAATCGTAGAACAGAATGTGATACGATGAGATAGAATGCAATAGAAATAGAAACAAGGATAGCAAACGGGTTACCTACTCCTAAGGGTCAAAGCAAGCCCTTTAATTCAATTCTTTATTCTTACATTAAAATTCTTACATTAAAGAATGAATAAAATCTCCCCAAGTAGGATTCGAACCTATGACCAGTCAGTTAACAGCCGACCGCTCTATCACTGAGCTACTGAGGAACAAGGGGGGATTCGACCTCCTAGAGTTCAACTCCCGCTCTCAACCCATGAACAATATGAGTCTGAAGCTTCTTTCGTAACTCCCATAATTTCTTCGTAGTGGCTCCGTTCCATGCCTCATTTCATAGGGAAGCCCAAAGTGGCTCTATTTCATTCTATTTCACTTCCTAGCACTTCCTATCATTTAATATCCATCCCTTTGGTCTTATTGACATAAGAGATGTCATTTATAGTCTATCTCTTTCTATATATGGGAAGTCAAGAAATTCTCATCGAAACATCGAGAAATTGTGCATATAGAAAACTCTAAAGAAAGAAAAAAAAGGAGACCCATGCCATGATTATCAAATCTTTTCTATTTAGTAGTCTAAGTTTCTCGATGAGGATAATTAATTCGGTCGTTGTGGTCGGACTCTATTATGGATTTCTGACTACATTCTCCATAGGTCCCTCTTAGATCTTCGTTCTCCAATCTTGGATTAGGGAAGAAGGAGATATTCGCGACTACTGGCGATTTCATTATGGGGCAGCTCATGATCTTCATATCGATCTATTATCCACATCTGTATCTATTCTTTCTTAGCTAAACAGGTGGAAGATCTATCCAATTTGGTTATATTATATCATGGACTCGAAAAACGGATCTGAATTTGACTGAAATGCACGATCTTCACAGGTATCACTGTTCACGATACCTAAAAGGTGGAATAGCAATTTTCGAACCATTTCCTATAAGATAATGGTTTCCATTACTTTGAGAAATGGATTCTTATATCAAACTAAAGATATTGCATTAAAGAAGAAAAGAAACTAATAGAAGTCGAAGACGTGGAATGATAGTGAATAGAGAGAAAGATTTCTTGTTTCTATCTACTAAACGCCGTAGAGAATTGAGAATTTTCATGTCTTTCAATTCTCGTACTCGTAATTGGAAATTTATGGAAGGAGACCCATCATTTTGCAATGAAAACAACATATAAAACTCTGGACAATTTCGAAACTAGGCCAAGCGTCTTAATACATATGCAAAAAAATCATTATTGGCCCACCATTGATTAGAAGATTTAGCTTGTATGAATCACTATTGGTTTGATACGAATAATGACAATCGTTTCAGTATGTTAAGGATACATATGTATCCAAATTCATTTAGAGTTACTTAATAGTCTATTTCTTATACCATATCTCTATCCCGTGAAATTCTCGAGCCAAAAGATGGATGCATATGCTGTGTTTCATTTTGCTAAATGATATCAATTAAATGGTGTATCAATTCCATAAATTGCATATAGCAATAACTAAATTAGCAAAATTCTTTCTAATATTTTAGATAGAAGAAACATTTCTTCTATCTAAAATATTAGAAAGAATGTACCCTTCTATCCAAATCCAATTTGCATCGATAAAATAAATCCAAATTCCAGTAGTAGATGAATAATTGCAAATTTGTGTGTGTACGAGATTAGAATAACTTCAAAATAACTGACATAATTTTGTATTTTTCCTGATCAGAAAAATACATGAAAAAGAAAGGAGGTAGAATTTTTTTTTGGATTTATGGTTAAAGAAGAAAAAGAAGAAAATAGGGGTTCTGTTGAATTTCAAGTATTCAGTTTCACCAATAAGATACGGAGACTTGCTTCACATTTGGAATTACACAAAAAATATTTTTCATCGGAAAGAGGTCTACGAAGACTTTTGGGAAAACGTCGACGTTTGCTGGCTTATTTGGCAAAGAAAAATAGAGTACATTATAAGAAATTAATCGGTCAGTTGAATATTCGGGAGCAGTAATTTAATCGTTCAAATTTTTTTCTTGTTTTATTATTTTTTTAGTAGTCTTATAGTAGTCTTAGATTTTTCATTTTGATGAGCCTCGCTTTGAGGAATTCATGGAATAATCCATTTTCATGGAATAATGAATTAAGGAAGAAAGGATATGAGTCTATCGCTTACAAGAAAAGATCTCATGATAGTCAATATGGGCCCTCAACACCCATCAATGCATGGTGTTCTTTGACTGATCGTTACTCTCGATGGTGAGGATGTTATTGATTGTGAACCCATATTAGGCTATTTACACAAAGGAATGGAAAAAATAGCGGAAAACCAAACTATTATACAATACTTACCTTATGTAACAAGGATATAGAGAGATTGTAGAAAGGGGATAGGATAGTTATTTTTGCAAGAGACTTGTTGTAAATTCCTTAACTTAAGAAAGAAAAAAGAATAAAAACATAGATACATAACATAAAAAAAGAATAAATAAGACGAGATTTGACCTCCCCCTACATATTTAATTTCCTCTCCTATACAAAAACTAGCAAGACCCACTCCATTGGTAATTCCATCAATAACACCCTTATCAAAAAACTCCGTGAGTTCGGTTAACCTTCTTATACCGAGGGTAAAGACCCTAGTATAGAAAATATCTATATAACCATGATTATATGACCAACTGTATATATTTTTTTACTTGATCTAAAAATTCTTTTTTAGGATTTCCTTTGTAAAAAGAGTTTATTAAATCCAAATTCCGAAAAAAGAATAAGAGGATCCATAGAAGATATATGCTATGAATAAACCAAAGATAGCTAGACTTACAGAAGAAATTGCATTAGTAATAAATTCATATGAATTTACAAAAGAATTAGAACTTTCCTGGGTAAAGTTTATTGAGGGAGTTAACCACTTTGATAATATGGTTAATTAACTCTGCTATTCCATTAGCAATTCCTCCATTATCAAAAGAGATTCCTATGAATCCAATGAACAAAGTGAAAAGTAGTAATATAAGAAGAGGAAATAACATAGTATTTCCCGTTTCATGCGGATAGGCAAAAGTTTTTTTAGCCCCAAAAGACGTAGTAAAGGATCCTATCCTATTTCTTGTATTACCTTGAATTTTTGGTATATTTTGTGAAAAAAAAGAAACTCCACTCTTCGTTGTTGATAAAACAAAATCCCTATTCACTCCTCTGGGTATCCTTTTTCCCCATAAGGATATTGAATACAAGGAACTCTCTTTAGTGCTACTGTAATTTTGAAAATGAACACGCAAATACCCATCAAATGTAAGTAAATATATCCGAAACATATAAAAGGCAGTTAATCCTGCAGTAAAGGAGGCTATTATTCCAAAAAAAAGGGTGAATACAACCAACTATTACTAAGGATTTCATCTTTGGACCAGAAGCAAGCAAGAGGTGGAATACCACAAAGAGAAAGTGTACCCCATAAAAAAGTAGTTCTTGTGATTGGAATGTATTTTCTTAAACCGCCCATAAGAACCATATTTTGACTTTTATCTGGTGAATATCCAACAAGAGGTTCCATTGAATGAATAACGGATCCGGATCCCAAGAACAATAAAGCTTTTGAATAAGCATGAGTGATCAAATGGAATAAAGCAGCTTGATAAGAACCTATACCTAGAGCTAACATCATATAACCCAGTTGAGACATTGTAGAATAGGCTAATCTTCTTTTAATATCTCTCTGAGCAAGAGCTAAAGTAGCTCCTAAGAATAGTGTTATTGTACCTACTAAAGAAATAAAACTCATTATCAAAGGTAAAGATATGAAAAGAGGAAGAAGTTGAGCTAGAAGAAAAATTCACGCAGCAACCATAGTTGTTGCGTGTATAAGAGCCGAAATAGGAGTGGGCCCTTCCATAGCATCGGGTAACCATACGTGAAGAGGGAATTGTGCGGATTTCGCAACTGCACCAAGGAACAATAAAAAAGCACACAAAGTAGTAAGTAAAGAGTTAATTCCATTATTAGGAATCCAGTTATTAACTATTTTGAACAAATCCCTAAACTCTAAACTACATGTTATCCAAAAAAACCTAAAATTCCTAATAATAGACCAAAATCCCCTACACGATTAGTTACAAAAGCTTTTTGACAAGCACTCGCTGCGATTGGTCGTGTAAACCAAAAGCCTATCAATAAATAAGAACACATTCCCACGAGTTCCCAAAAAAAATTGTATCAAATTGGAGCTAGTAACCAATCCCAACACGGAAGTATTGAAAAAACTTATATAAACAAAAAATCTCAAATATCCTTCATCGTGAGACATATAACCATCACTATAAATAAGAACCAGGATTCCTACAGCAGTAATTAGTATTAACATAATAGAAGTAAGTGGGTCAATCAAGTATCCAAATTCTAAAGAAAAATCATTATTGACGGTCCAAGACCATAGATATTGATAGATCGAAATTCCATTTATTTGTTGAATAGACATTTGAACTGAGAATACCATAGCTATACTTAAGAGTAAAACACTAGGAAAAGCCCATATGCGACGAAGATTTTTTGTTGCTGTCGGAATAAGAATAAGGCCAAATCCCATTGACATAATAACTTGAAGTGGGAGAAGAGGGATTACCCATGCATATTGATATGTATGTTCCATAAGAAAAGAAATTGCAATTTTTACTTCAATTTTTCTATAAAATTGTTTCCGATTCACCAAACCAATTGTTATCTCTTTCTGAAAGAATAAATAAAAAGAATAAGAAAAAAAATACTGAAATTCTTAATTTTTCCAAAATTTATCTCATTGAAATAATTAAAAATTAAGAATGGGTTTAGTTGGTTAAATTAAAAAGTTAATAAAATAACTAGGTAAAGAAGTTATTTTATTAACTAAATAAAGATATTTATAAAAATAAAAAAAGTGGAATCATTTTACTTTCTATTCATAATTCATTTTTATATTTCTTTAAAACAAAGATGAAACAGCTCTCTTGTTCCATAATTAACTGATTGAATGAATTCCAATGAAAACCTATGTTTATAGGAAATTATCGAATAGTCCTTACTTCATATAGAACTAAAATTCTAATGACTATAAATTACCTAAGTTTTAGATGTCTTGTTTAAGAGACTCAGTATTTTTTGTTTTGATTGGAATTCCTTTCCTTTATGGAATACCATTCTGAACTTAATTAACTATTTTCATTTTCCCTTCTTTTTATCCCCCCGTCTTATCTTATATGGGGGATAGGCTTCCATACCATATATCTATATATGGAGTATACTTGATATATAAATAGATATAAATATATTTAAATGAGAAACCCTTCTATATATTCTATATTATTAAAAAAAGCATAAAATATATAAATAAAAAATGTTAAAAAATTCTTGTTGTCTTATCCGCATTAGACAAAATGAAGTAAAAAATAATTCAAAATTTAAGTATCTTTCAGTATCTAAGTACAAATACTAATAAAAAGAAGAAAGAAGGATTGATTTGCAGCAATAGATGTCTTTCACATATAACTAGAAAAAATTAATTTCCTTTTTGAATGACAGTTCCAAAAAAACGTACTTCAATGTCAAAAAAGCATATTCGTAAAAATATTTGGAAGAAAAAGACTTATTTTTCCATAGTACAATCTTATTCTTTAGTAAAATCAAGATCATTTTCGAGCGATAATGAGCATCCAAAACCAATTGGTTTTTCTCGGCAACAAGCAAATAATAAGATTTTGGAATAATATGAATTGACTTATCAAAAAAGAATTCCAATTATTTAATAATTTTGATTCTTCTTTGAATGTACTTTTATGTGTCGAATTACTTGGTACAATATTCTTAGAACAAAAAACCCCTCTTACCTTATATATACAAGAAAAAAAGTTTTGTTTGGTATACTGTGTGCTAAGTATTCTTTTCCTATCAATGAACTTTTCATAATTTTCCTAATAGAATATGAGGATTCTATGAGGAAAATTATGAAAAGTGGAGTATTCTTACAATAGGACTTACAACTTCCACCTATCTTCTCCAAAATCATAAGGTTAGTAAATCTTATTAATAAGAGCATAAAGACTTTCATTCTAGAAATTTAAAAAAAAAATCCAAAAAGCCTTTTCTATTTATCCATTTTAATTTCATCATTAAATATAAACCCTTTTGGATTTTTTTCATTGTATTGAAAGAATTTTCAAAATGTAAACGAGAAATTAATTAGAAAAAATTAGTTCTATAATTGCAAGTTAGAAAAAATAAGTTCCAACTCTTTCAAGCAGTGTTTGTGTTTCTATTGGGCAAAGCAAGAGTTCATTGTAAGAAAAAATGGAAACGATACTACCAAACGAAGTCTATTTTAATGAAAACTCTAATGTTCCTAAATTTTATGGACTTTCCCAATATTGACGATTCCCAAGATAATAGCTATTATTCTTTTAAGTTACCTATTATTTGAAGTTAGCCGCCATGGTGAAATTGGTAGACACGCTGCTCTTAGGAAGCAGTGCTCAAGCATCTCGGTTCGAATTCGAGTGGCGGCATTCTTGAAAAAGAATACAATAGATTAGAAATCAATTCGAAATTTACAATTTTGTAATGGGACCTTCCCCTTATGCTATTTGCAACTTTAGAACATATACTAACTCATATCTCTTTCTCAACGATTTCAATTGTGATTACGATTCATTTTATAACCTTATTAGTTCGTGAACTTGGAGGATTACGTGATTCGTCAGAAAAAGGAATGATAGTTACTTTTTTCTCTATAACAGGATTCTTAGTTTCTGGTTGGGCTTCCTCGAGACATTTTCCATTAAGTAATTTATATGAGTCATTAATCTTCCTTTCATGGGCCCTGTATATTCTTCATACCATTCCTAAAATACAGAACTCTAAAAATGATTTAAGCACAATAACTACGCCAAGTACTATTTTAACGCAAGGCTTTGCCACATCGGGTCTTTTAACTGAAATGCATCAATCCACGATACTAGTACCCACTCTACAATCTCAGTGGTTAATGATGCATGTCAGTATGATGTTATTAAGCTATGCAACTCTTTTGTGCGGATCCTTATTATCTGCCGCTATTCTAATCACTAGATTTCGAAATAATTTCCATTTCTTTTCTAAAAAGAAAAAATGTTTTAAATAAAACATTTTTCTTTAGTGATATTAAATATTTTTATGCAAAAATAAGTGCTTTAAAAAGAACCTCTGTCCCTTCATTTCCAAATTATTACAAATATCAATTAATGGAGCGTTTGGATTCTTGGAGTTATCATGTCATTAGCCTAGGATTTACCCTTTTAACCGTAGGTATTCTTTGTGGAGTAGTATGGGCTAATGAGGCCTGGGGATCCTATTGGAATTGGGATCCTAAGGAAACTTGGGCATTTATTACTTGGACCATATTCGCAATTTATTTACATAGTAGAACAAATCCAAATTGGAAGGGCACGAATTCTGCACTTATAGCTTCGATAGGATTTCTTATAATTTGGATTTGTTATTTTGGTATAAATCTATTACGAATAGGCTTACATAGTTATGGTTCGTTTACATTAACACCTAAATGATTACATAAAATAAAACCTTCATTTCATGAAGGTTTTTACTTTTATGTTTTATTTGAGAACCCCTTGAACGCCTTCTCAAAGGGTTCTCAAAAATTCGAGATAGATCTAATTATACTTTTTTACTTATTTCTGCATTAATAGAGCAGACGAGTAAAAAAAGCAAACCTATTTAGGATAATAATTGGATAAGAGAGCCTGTACCCTGTTAACAGATTGGGAGAGAACAAAATCTGGATAAATACCAATTCCTATTACTGGTAAAAAGATATAGATTAAAATAAAGAGTTCTCATGGTCCAGAATCCACAAAATTTGCGTTTGGAACATTAAATAGCTTGTATCCATAGAACATCTGGCATAACATAGATAATAAATAAATAGGAGTTAATATCATTCCAATTGCCATTACAAAAGTAATTAGTGTTTTTGGCATTAATAGAAATTTTGGACTAGTAATTAGTCCAAAAAATACTACTAATTCTATGACAAAATCACTCATTCCTGGTAAGGCAAGAGAAGCCATTGAAAAGCTACTAAACATGGTAAAAAATTTAGGCATTGGGATAGATATTCCCCCAAGTTCTTCGAGATAAACAAGACGCATTCTATCAAAAGCGGTTCCTGCCAAGAAAAAAAAGTGTAGCACCAATAAATCCATGGGATAATATTTGTAAAATAGCTCCATTGAGTCCAATGTTGGTTATGGAACCAATTCCTATAATTATGAAACCCATGTGAGATACAGAGGAATAAGCTATTCTTTTTTTGAAATTTCGTTGACCAAGAGAAGTTGAAGCTGCATAGATTATTTGGATCGCTCCTATTATTACTAACCAGGGCGAAAATAGATAATGAGCATGAGGTAACAATTCCATGTTGATCCGAATCAATCCATATGCTCCCATCTTTAATAATATTCCCGCTAAAAGCATACATGTACTATAATGTGCTTCCCCATGGGTATCTGGTAACCACGTATGTAGGGGTATAATCGGCAATTTGACATCATAAGTAATAAGGAAGCCAAAATATAAAAGTATTTCCAAGGTTGCAGGGTATGATTGATTAATTAATCTTTCCAAATCTAATCCTGGTTCATTGGAACCATATAAGCCCATACCCAGAACTCCGATTAAGAAAAAAATGGAACCGCCTGCAGTATACAAAATAAACTTTGTAGCTGAATATAGACGCCTCTCCCCCCCCCCACATGGATAAAAGTAAGTAAACAAGAATTAATTCTAACTCTCACATGATAAAAAAACATAAAATGTCTCGCGAAGAAAATAATCCTATTTGACCACTATACATTGCGAGCATCAGGAAATAGAATAATCGCGAATTCCGTGTAATTGGCCAAGCTGCTAAAGTAGCTAAAGTAGTGATAAATCCTGTCAATAAAATAGATCCTAATGAAAGTCCATCGATTCCCAATCTTCAGTGGAAATCGAAGACACCTATCCATTTATAGTCCTCCTTTAATTGGATTAAGGGATCCTCCAGTTGGAAATGATAACAGAACGCATAAGTCATTAGAAGGAATTCTAATAAACAAATAGATATAGTATACCACCTAACGACTTTGTTTCCCTTATGAGGTAAAAAGAAAATTAATGAACCTGCAAATATCGGCAAAACAACAAGTATTGTTAACCAAGGAAAATAACTCATGATAAAGTGATAAAGACAAGATACGTTTTGACCAGAAAAGCCCGTGCTCGATTATTTCGAGCACAGGCTTCTTCGGTAAAGAGGAATCAGACGATTCGAGTGAAGTTTTTTGTAACGTATCAATAAGATAGAGCCATGCTACGTGTTGTTTCAGGCCCTAAATAAACGCGGACACTTAAAAAATCTGTCGGGCAGGCAGATTCACATCTCTTACAACCCACACAATCTTCGGTTCTCGGCGCGGAAGCAATTTGCTTGGCTTTACATCCATCCTAGGGTATCATTTCTAATACATCTGTTGGACAAGCTCGTACACATTGAGTGCATCCTATACATGGATCGTAAATTTTTACGGAATGTGACATTGGATCTATAAATTTTTCTTTTCAACATAAAATTTTTCGATCTGGAAAAAATGAAATTAGTACTATAATGAGTCATATGTATTGTAGACACCAGACGAAGCAATGGTTTATCCAAACTTCAAAAATAAAAATCTATTTTTTAATCTGTTTGTGAGAAAGCGTGAAGAGAGCCAAGAGACTTTAATTTTGGATTTCAACAATAAGAAATAAGAAAGAATTTTACGAATTGTACAAACGAATTCAAATTAGCCAATAAATTGGCTATCGTCTTTTCAATATAAATTATTGCAATATTCAAATTGCAATATCAATGAATTACAAATACAAAAATTCATTTAAGTGAAAAAGAATACTATGCAATAATCTACTAAAAATGGATATTCTCAAATAATACTAAGAAAATAGTATTGATTTCTATTTATTTTAATATGTGCGCCTTTGTCTAGAGGATTCTATGTCTAATTATGCAAAAGTCTAATTATTCAATAAATTAGATTGATTGATACGAGTGGATTTCCTATTACGATGGATGGAAGAAAGAATGGATAGTCCAATAGCGGCTTCAGCAGCTGCAAGGGCTATAACAAAAATTGCAAAAATATCTCCTTTTAATTGGCGACTATCAAATAGATCAGAAAATGTTACGAGATTTAGATTAATTGAATTCAGTATAAGTTCAAGACATATTAGAGCTCTAACCATGTTTCGGCTTGTGATCAATCCATAGATACCAATCAAAAATAAATAGACACTCAAAAAAAGTACATGCTCAAACATCATTAACTAACTCCTTATCAATCTCGATTCATTTCAATAAGAGGGCAAGAATTGAACCGATTCAATTAATTACAATAGAACAATTACACAACAAAAGAGAAAAAAGGAGGTATTTGTTGGCAGTAGATGGATTTTACTAAATCAAAATTGTGATTCTTTAGTTATTTATTTTAGATTTGCAATTCTTATAATTTGTACTTTTTCTAAGTTTTCTTATTGCCGAGCCATAGTAATTGCACCTATTAAAGAAACTAGAAGAATTATGGAAATGAGTTCAAACAGAAGATAAAAATCGGTTGCTAAATGAATTCCAATTTGTTAAACATTATTTATGAGACCCTGTTCTACTATTTGGTTTGATCTTGTAGTCCAAAGAATTCCATACCACGACGTATCTGGGATAGTAGTCATTAGTGAAAAAACAATAGTTGTACAAACGAGTGAAGTGAACCCATCTCCAATAGTCTAATAATTCTTATCTTTAGACCATTCTGAGCCATTTACGAACATTACAGCGAATATGATCAAGACATTTATGGCTCCCACATAAATAAGAAGTTGTGCGACAGCTACAAAGTAGGAATTTAATAAAAAAATAGAATAAGGATATACAAACAAGAACTAATCCCAGCGAAAAGGCAGAATAAATGGGGTTGGTAAGTAATACTACTCCTAGACCCCCTAGTAGAAGAACAAATCCCCCAAATAGCATAAAAATCTCATGTATTGGTCTAGGTAAATCCATTATGGATAAAAAGAAATTAATAGTATAATTTTTTTCATGAACTGACTAAAACTAAAGGATTCAAGGAAGGAAAAAATGATTAGGGTATTTTTTTGTGTATAAACTTATAGTTATAAATTATATTATATCACGAAAATCTAGTCTGATTTAAAATAAGAAATAATTTCCAATAAGCAGTAGTTTTTCGTTTTTCTTTATAGTTTAATTTTAAAGTTTAATAAAGAATTATTAGATTTTTATAACAAAAAGACAAAATCAAAGTTTAGTAATCAGTAATCGTTCTTGAATTCGAAGATTTTTCTTTGTTTATTTTAATTTCAGATGAATTCCTAATTGTTTGAATTGTGTAATCTCCCATTATGGAGATTGGTAGCCGACTTCAAGCAATTTGATTGTAATTCAATTCATGACGATCATAGGTAGAAAGTTCATATTCTTCAGTCATTGATAAACAGCTTGTTGGACAGTACTCAACACAATTGCCACAAAATATACAAACTCCGAAATCAATACTATAATTAAGCAATTGTTTTCTTTTAATATCCTTTTCAAATCTCCAATCCACAACGGGTAAATCTATCGGACATACGCGAACACATACTTCACAAGCAATACATTTATCAAATTCAAAGCGGATTCGCCCTCGGAAATGCTCTGGTGCAATTGATTTTTCATAAGGGTAGTGAATCGTTATAAGTAAACGATTTGTGTGGGATAAGGTAGTTATGAAACTTTGACCTATGTACCTTGTAGCACGTATTGTTTGTTGACCATAACTCATGAACCCAGTTACCATAGGGAACATATTCATTCTAAATATCTATGAAAAAGATATGTTTCTTTCTCTTGTTTGAGAGAGCTTTTGTGTTGAAAATATTCTTACTATTATTGTATTATCTTATTTATAGTGAAACAAGTTGAGAAGAGGTTATTAATAAGAGATTGCCCAGGGAAATAGGTAAAATAAATTTCCATCCAAGATTTAATAACTGATCCATTCTCATCCTCGGTAAAGTCCATCTTATTGTGATAGAAATGAAGAGAAATAAATAAGCTTTAGTTAATGTAATAAATATACCCATTGTCATTTCCAAAGTTCCAACTGCTTTATTCATTTGGAAAAAAATCAAAAAAGGATATATAGGGAATAGATAAATTCCACCCGCCCAAGTAGAGAACTGTTACAAATAAAGAAGAAACTAATAAATTGAGGTAAGCAACAAGATAAAATAAACCATATTTGATACCGGAATATTCAGTTTGGTAACCTGCTACTAATTCTTCCTCCGCTTCTGGTAAATCAAAGGGTAATCTTTCACATTCTGCCAAAGAAGAAATTAAAAAAACCAGAAAACCTATAGGCTGACGCCAAATATTCCATCCAAAAAAACCGTATTTTGACTGTGCTTCAACTATATCAACTGTACTTGAACTGTTAGATAATCATAGTCGATGATAACATCACAGTTCCCACCGCTATTTCAAAACCGTACATGAAACCTTAGCTTCATATGGCTTCTCTATGATCAGAAAAAGGAAAGGACTGTTTTGTTCCTAGCCCCGGGGGCGTAGATAGAATTAGATAAAATAAAATAGATTTGAAAGTCCTAAATTAGACCAAAGGAATTCTGTCTGCTAGAATAAGAAAAGGCGCTTCCAAATTGATCTCATCCTTTATAATATAATGAAATTTTTTCTTTGTTCAGTAATAACTTAATCTTGGAATAAAACACTTGTTACTTGTTATAGGAATTCAATTAATAAATGGAAACAGTTGGGTATTAGTTCATGAGCAATTCTGCATGAATATGGATAGAGGAAGGAAATAATGAAAAAAAATTCTAGTGCACTCCATATCTTTTTTACTATTCTTCTTTCCCCAGGGAGGGGATATTTAAAAAGAAAAAATGGATAAAGGGTTAATTCGTTCTTGATAGCCATTTCCTTAACAAGTGAATGGGAGCATACTCTGGATCGGAATCCGAAGAAAGTACTACTTGATAATTTCTACAAATTGCAAGTCCTTATTATGATTCCTTTTATGGGCAAAAATCTCTAATGTTTTAGATTTTCCATTACTAATCCTTTATGTACTTTAGTGTTCCTAACGCTTCACTAACTTTTGGTGGATTCTTCTTATGGATTATTAAGTTATAGTAATAACTAGGAGTATTCTAGTAATGGAATTCCATATCGTGAATCCTTTATTCTTGGCCGCTTCAAGATATGATGACTAATTAAAAAATATCAACCTTGGGATAAAGAGTTTACACTACTTATGTTTACTTCCACTTTTTTCTTGTACGTAGGAAATGAGATTTTTTTCTTTTTACTACAAATTTATAAGCTGTTTTGTTTCACTCATATAGCTATCTAGTTTAACTTACCAACCCAAATACTAAATAAGAAAAGGAATATAAATAGTTAATGGATTTTATAGGAAAAAAAATCTATTTTAACAAATCACGCGTAGAGATGTTGCTAGCACACAAAAAGTTAATGGTATTTCATAACTAATGGATTGAGCAGCAGCTCGTAGACCGCCTTAAAAAGAATATTTATTATTTGAGCTATATCCTGCCATAAGAAGACCAATAGGAGCTATACTTGAAATGGCAATCCATAAAAAAACACCAATACTAAGATCGGCTAAAACAAAATGATATCCCAAAGGGATAACTAAAAAACTTAATAAAACTGATATGACTGCTATAGAGGGTCCAATGCTAAATAAAGAAATATATCCTCGGGATGGCAGAATATCTTCTTTAAAAAGTAGCTTAGTCCCATCTGCTATAGCTTGAAGCAGGCCCAGGGGGCCAGGATCAAGACATTTTTTGTTGGCTCTTGGAAAGTGTTGGCGATTCGATTCAACACTGTGTGGGCTTTCAATGTCGATTGCTGCAGCAGGTGTTTGTGTTTGTGCTAGTATGGGGGACACAATATTTCTTCTGCTGAAATTTACTTTTAGCTATCAGTATTATGTGGAACAAATAGCTAAAGAATACTTTGAGTTTGAAAGAGTATTCTTAGTATCTCCTTGCTTTTTTTTCATTTGAAGCCTTTGCAACCACAAGTTGATGTTGGGGCTGCAGAAATGGATCACACACTGTTCCGGTCCATTAGTATTTGATTTTAGTCAAGTGTTGAGATTACCAATGTTCAATCCACCATAAGCTTTAGTCTTTTGTTTAGTCCATCATTTTGATCATGGGGGGCATGAGTTGATGAAGTAATGTGAAGACTTAGGTCCTGTTCTAATCTCCTCCAGCTTCTATCTTCTCAAAATTCTGGAGTGAATCTGTGCCGAACGGTTTAGGTCGTAGAAGCTGGAAACGAGATGTTGAGCTGGGCCGTAGTGCAAATTAGAGAAGCCAGGGAAACCCAGCTCCACGAAAGCAAAAAGTGAGAGTTGAGAGTATTTACAGCGATGTTGCCACCGCCTAAGAAAACGATTCATTATCTTCCCCCTCGAAATAGAAAACGATTCGCTAGAGGAACGGCTCCCTCTCTCGTACATAGGGTTGGCCGAACTGGGCTGGCTCCAGACAGCCCATTATGGCGCTTAGGCAGGCCAGCGACGCTGCCAGCCCATGCTAGCGATGGAGAAGCATGGCGATGCTGCCTAACAGAATGACTTCGCTACGTGGAGCAAGAAGCTGCACTAAGAAGCTGGATTCGTGGAGTTTGGAGAAGCTGGAGGAGATCAGAACAGGCGCTTAGTAGTTGCTTCTATTTCTTTACTCATTGTCTAGGCATGAGTAGATTAACTAATGTGAAGAGTAGGTGACATCATATATAGTCAAGTGCACATATATAAGCAATGTTGACCCCTCGTTTCTTCACAATGTGAAGACTGGTAACATCGTAACAGTTCTTCATTTTCTAATTTCATTTCATAGTCCATCATTTTCATCATTGAGAGAAAATAAGTTATCTTTGTTTGTTAGTTTAATTTTCGGTCATTTGTATCTTAGTTAGCACAACCTTTGTAGGACCACAACCACTTACTTTTAGTATTTACTCATAATTATTCATGTTCATTATTTTTGTCCCTTCGGTCATCTTTCTTTATGTCTTTATGTCTTTATGTCTTTAGTCTCTTCTTTCATCAATCATATTCAGTCTCAGTTCTTGTCCAGTCTCTTAATATCATCTTTTGTTCTCAGATTCCAATTTTCTTCTTTCTTCAATCAAATCTAGTCTCAGTCCTTGTTCAGTCTATCATTATCTTCTTATATCTCTAGTCTCTAGTTTTCATTGTTATTAGTACGTATATACTTTTTTTCTCATTTTCTTTCTTAGCCTGTTGTCTTCTCCTTTTGTATCGGCATAAACAATAATTCACAGAGATCATTTAGAGCACATAGACAAAAGCACTGTTGGCCTTGGGAAAGCCCTCCATGTACTAGATCTTGTCCTCGACGTTGCCAATGGTCTCGTGGTTGTCGACCTCGAGGGTGATGGTCCTACCAATCAGCAGCTCAGTCACGTAGATTTGCATCATCTCCTGGAGGCCGGGCATGGACCCGCACTCGATGTCGTAGTCTTCTACCGTGCGGTTCTGCTCTAGCCGTGTGCCGTCAAAGACAAGGTAATATTTATCTTGGACCTTTACCTTGACGATACAAGGTGTGAATCACGAACTCCACTTTAGCATCAATTACTGAATTCCAACTTGATAACCACAGGAACATTTTGTAGCACACGAACAAAATTAAATTAGACACGAGATGAAAATCATCGCATAGTATATGAACAAAGCAGCATGAGCTTCACAAAAAAATCTATAGATTCACTGACACTATCCGTCTCCATGGCACATGAAATGATTATATCCATGAGTAGCTCTTAGGGTTTAAAATAGTATATCAGTACGGATCACACACACAGTGGGCATCTGGAAAACGGGAGGGCACATGGGTTGAAGCAGAGGGGGTAGTCGAGGATGTCGAGGTCCATGGTGATGTCGGCGACCGCCGCCCCTATCTTGCTCCCTTTGCTAACGCCGTCATGCCCCGGTCTCCTGCTGCGGCGGTCCTATCCCTTCCACCCTTCCTTCCGGCAGGTGGAAGCACCAGAACCTAGCTAGTGGAAGGGAGCGGCGATGGGGCCACCCGCCGGACCCTCCTTCCCCACGCTCCAGCTCGAGCTCGATGTGCAGCTCCTATGCCGCAACTCCTCCCCCCCTGCGGGCGCGCTCACGCAGGGAGCACACGCCCTCCTTTGCTACCTTTATGTGTTCTCCGTGCCACCAGACCACCTCCGATGTGCCGAAAAATCGCCGGATCTATGTGTTGTCGCCCGCATCATCGCCTCCGAGGATTGCCGGGGAAGGTCGTTAGGGAGGGGATGGGATGGAGGACGCGTGGTGAAAAAGGTGGGAGATGGAGAAAATAAGAGAGTCGGTGAGGCCAGTCCGTGAGTTCAATGGGCGAGGGAAAAAAGTTTGTGCACTCGCTTCGGGCGCCCGAGTGAACAACCGCAGAAAGTGACGTGGTAGCCATTCATGGGCCAAGATCCGTGCTACTTGATCAATGGTAGATAAAACACGTGATTCCAAATCCCAAGAATCCGATGTCTGACTTTTAACCCTTTTGTACCATGTTTCATATGAAAATTATCCTAACAACTTTCACCCTTATGCATACCACATCCTTAAAAACGGATATGAATGCGGATTTGGAACGAAAATTATTTATACCATTTACATCCTTACTCAAGTCTCCTATGTACTTCAGTATGTACATACACCAAATCAATTTTTTTTAGCAATATATACACCAAATCAAATAGATTAAGGGAAAGATTATTTTTTTTGAGCCTGTGGCACGACTGGTACTGACTCGAGCCGAGTCGGCCCACGGACCGACTTGGACTTGGGTAGGGCACCGGCCCGATCCAAGTCCAACCGACCTCCTCTCTTCTCTTCACCTTGCCAAATTTGCGGCCCGCACCCCTCCAACCGGATCCCCACCCACCCCCACAATCGCTTCCGATCTGCCGCCGAAACCCTAGACCCCGCCGCCGCCGCCGATGGGATCCCCAACGGTGGCCCCCGCGCCCCTCCTCGCCGCCGCCCCGGACGGCGGCGAGGCGGACGCCAACGGCGACCACGAGCGGCAGCAGCAGCTCCAGATCGTCCCCTCCTCCGCCGTCCCCGCCCCCTCCAAGCCGCCCGAGCCGGCGCCGACGGTGGCCACCCACACGCGCACCATCGGCATCATCCACCCGCCGCCCGACATCCGCGTCATCATCGAGAAGACGGCCACCTTCGTCGCCAAGAACGGGCCCGAGTTCGAGCGCCGCATCGTCGCCCACAACCAGGGCAACGCCAAGTTCAACTTCCTCCAGCCCTCCGACCCCTACCACGCCTACTACCAGCACCGCGTCTCCGAGATCGCCGACGCGCCGCCCGCCCCCGACGCCGCCGCCACCGACCCCGACGCTCTCCCCTCGGACGACTCCGCCGCCGACGGCAAGCCCGCCGACGACCACTCCGCGCCCTTCCGCGTCGGCCCGCCCGCCAAGGTGCTGGTGCCGCCCAAGGCCGAGCTCTACACCGTGCGCCTCCCCGAGGGCATCACCACCGAGGAGGTGGACATCGTCAAGCTGACGGCGCAGTTCGTCGCCCGCAACGGCAAGACCTTCCTGGCCAGCCTCGCGTCCCGGGAGAGCACCAACCCGCAGTTCAACTTCCTCCGCCCCACCCACAGCATGTTCCCCTTCTTCACCGCGCTCGCCGACATCTACTCGAGGGTCATGAGGCCTGACGAGGGCGTGGCCGCCCTCATGAGGGAGCTCAAGGAGGGGACCAAGGACCTCACCACGGTGCTGGAGCGCTGCCTCAACCGGCTCGAGTGGGACCGGTCGCAGGAGCAGGCCAAGCAGCAGGCGGAGGATGAGGTTGAGATGGAGAGGATGCAGATGTCCATGATTGATTGGCATGATTTCGTCGTTGTCGAGACTATTGAGTTTGATGATGATGAGTTTGAGGGCCTCCCTGTGCCGCCTACGCTGGAAGAGCTGAAGCGCCGCAAGAGGATGGAGACCTTGGGAGAGGAGGAGCCCATGGAATTGGCTGAACCAGCCAAGGATGTTGAGATGGAGATGGATGAGGAGGAGATGCAGCTTGTCGAGGAAGGAATGAAGGCAGCAAGGCTCGATGAGAATGATGGAGGAGCACAAGTTAAGGTGGCCAGTAATGATGATGAGCCGCCTATGAGAATTGTCAAAAACTACAAGAGGCCTGAGGAGAGGATCCCTGCGGAGAGGGACCCGACCAAGGTTGTTGTCTCACCAATAACCGGGGAGCTCATTCCGATCAGCGAGATGGAGGAACACATGCGCATCTCGCTCATTGACCCCAAGTACAAGGAACAGAAAGAAAGAATGCTGGCCAAGATTAAGGAAACCACTCTTGCTCCTGATGATGAGATCTCCCGTAACATTATTGGTCTTGCACGTACGAGGCCAGATATTTTTGGAACCACCGAGGAAGAGGTTTCTAATGCCGTCAAGGCAGAAATTGAAAAGAAAAAGGATGAGCAGCCAAAGCAGGTTATTTGGGATGGTCATTCTGGGAGCATCGGTTGGACAGCCACTCAGGCAATGTCTGTCGGTGGAGAAGAACAGGGTGATGCCTCGAATGCTCCAGGTCCAGCTCCACTTCCCCGGCCTGGCATGCCGTTGCCCCGGCCTCCCCAACCACTTTCCTTGGTCAATGTTCCCCGATTTACACCCAATCCAATGCCTTATCATGTCCAACCCCCTCATCATATGCAAGGAGTTCCACCACATATGATGTCCAACATGCACCAACCTCTGCCACCAGGTCAACAACACATGATTAGGATGTCAGGTCCCATGGGTCATATGCCAAGTAATATCCCTCCGCCGCCTCCAGGCCATAATACTCAGTTCATGCCTGGTCCACCACGGTTTGCTATGCCCCCTCCCCCGCACATGCAGAACATGCCAACCATGGTCAACCCCATCGGAATCCCCCAGCCTCCACCACCTTTGCCTCCACAACCACCTGCCGAGGAGCAGCCACCTCTACCTGAGGAACCAGAACCTAAGAGGCAGAGAACAGATGATGCTTCTCTGATCCCAGCTGAGCAGTTCCTCGCTCAGCATCCGGTAATGTCTCTTTTCATATACTTCCACTCTAATCACGTACTTATCTTTCTTATTATTCTGCGCTGTCATGCTAATTTATTTGTTCCTCCTACAGGGCCCTGCTCGCATCTCAGTTTCTGTGCCCAACCTTGATGAAGGAAACTTGCGAGGCCAAGTTTTGGAAATCTCTGTCCAATCACTCTCAGACACAGTCGGCAGTCTGAAGGAGCAAATTGCTGGAGAGCTGCAGCTTCCTGCTAATAAGCAGAAGCTGAGTGTGAGGACTAGTTTCCTCAAGGACAATCTTTCTCTTGCTTATTACAATGTGGGCCCTGGGGTGGTCATCAATCTAGCTCTGAGGGAGCGTGGTGGGAGAAAGAAATGAGCTTTCCTTATCTCAGTTTACTCGCAGGACAATGCTTACAACCAAGCTTCAGTGGCTATCATGGAGATTATTTTTGTTGGTTGCTGCCTTCTGGATTCTTGTATCATGTGTTTTATAAGTCCAGCACTATGATCTGCACTATGTAGTTTTCAGACTTGTCTATGTTTCTTAATATGGCTACATATTGTTGGAGATGTTTATCCTTTTTATTACTTTTGTGTTACTCAAGAAAGCTAACGATGCCTACCTGCCTATTTGATAGTGCTCCAGAGTTCAGGTGCCTGCATTGGCTCTACCGTTTGCCTTCTAAGGTGTTCTTGATATCTTGAAAATGCACAATGCTTTTCCCCATGTTGGAATGTTCTGGGATGTCCTCTTATATGTATCTTTTGTGTTTTGTAGATGCTTCTGCACTGCATCAGTAAAGGTACTGTCTCTTCAAGTGCTTATTATGAAAGGTCTGTGGAAAGCCTATTATTGCAGTTCTAATTAAATTAGAGTTGTGGGTGATGGCTGATGTTCTAAATCTTGTTGACAGAATAGCATGGCATCTATCAGAGATCACTGCTGCTGGAATCTTGTAACAAGTATAGTAGTACATTGCTTATTGTGAACTTAATTATGCATGCAGTGAGTAGTGATGAGTATGGTTGCTCTTGCTGCTAAAAAGGCAGGCTGTGCCCTTTGTTGTTGTTGCTGGCGGTCATAAGTTGATTTCTGTAGGCTATGCATTTAATTTCATGTTTATTGTGGTGTTTTCATCCTAAGCGACTAAAAAATCACAATAGATGCTTTCTAGTTATTCTGAAGGCGGTATGTGTTTGGTCAACATAGGCATATATGGTTGTTTTGGTTCTGATAACGATTGTGTTCTTTTTTTAATGTTGTTAACCGACTTGTTCCATTGTCAATAATAAAATGAAGGGCAAGAGTAGGCACAATTAAGTTATGGTGCGACACTGTTTGCCATGTCACAGAAGTATCATTATGATTGTGCCTCAACCAAACATTTTCACTTCATGAAACCTTTCCCATCCGGCCATCCCTTGTAAATATCTGAGTTGGTGGTTGTCTGTTTGCCCCTTACCCATCCCCATTTAAAATTCAAACCCAACAACCTTTTCATGCCAAAGCTCATCGAATCTTGAGAGCAAAAGCTACCAGGGTTCGTCCAGTCTATAGACCTTGCACCAATTTACCCTGCATTTAATAGCAGTTCCTTTGTCCATAGTCTATAATTGGTAGATGAACGCGCCGGAGTGAATATCATTTGAGTAAACTATGTTCTATGTAGGTTTGTTTTTGCTTCGGTAGTGTAGCACATGCATCTTAACTAGTTCAAATACAAAATGTGTTGTGAACTCGGTCATTTACTATTGTCTACAAATATTCTGATCATCTCAGTTGCCAGGATGCGACTTTGATACTTGCAGGTTTATAGTCTGAGTTGGCTTATATATCTCAAAGTGTATGGTGTGAGCATATCAACTAGATTAGGCACAACTGGAGAAAGATTAGACACATCATGTTTGCTCTTCTTTTTTCTAGTTTAATTAATGCATTGAAGAGAAAGATTTTCTTAGCATATCAACTAGATTAGACAAAACTGGATTTTGTATTCTCCAGTTGTTGTTAACTAAGCCCTGCTCTGGTGAGTAATAATAACCCTGTGGGCTTTATGACTGCTGAGCTTTCAGTTAAATCACCAGTAGAAGGCTTTATGCCTTGCGAGCTATGAGTATCCCTTTTATTCATAATGTAGATGCTTATAAAGAGTTGTTTACTATTCGATTTTTTCACACATCAACACAGTATTATGTATGACGTTTATTTCTGTTTTTTTTTAAATCTGTTTCTCTGTTTCTGCCTGTTTTTATTTCTTATAGTAGGAACTTAATATCCTTTACTTCACAGCTGTGCCCGTCGTATCCACACAAAGCCAGTTCAGTGGTTTTACTGAACGAGCTTAAATTACCATTTCTCCGATTGCATGAGCCTGCAAATACTCATGAAGTCATGATGATGGTGGTACTCTTCTAAATGTTGTCGATCCAAAGTCTGACTACATGTTCTTTCTGCACCTAGATTTGGGATCATGTAAGCAAAAGGAGCTGTGTCTGGTGCAGCTTGCTTTGAGAGTAGAGCTTGGAAGAATGCACACTGAGAGTAGCTCTGATTCATAATTGGTAAGTATAAATTTAGCAACGGCGCCGCAGTTTCAAGTCCTCTTGGCCCTGAATTGCGATGATCTGTAGCGAGAACTTAATAAGTTAGAGATCGATGCAAGGATGCTCCTTGTGATGATATAGTTTTGTGTCCACAACCGTCATCCAAAATATTAAATTTGGAGATTCAAACTGTGCGCATAGATCATGGTTTGTCAAATTGAAGGAGATCGTTCAATAATTTAATTTTGTGCTTCCCTTTTCTGTGCAAATATCGGAGAGGCACATCTTGGCCCGGGTGATCAATCTGCATGTCATTGTTACGGCGTGGAAAGTGCTTAGAAGATACTCCTGTCTGAAAAAGCTGTCCCTCAAATGGATGTATCTAGCTCTAATTTGATGCTAGCTTTTTCGGACGGAGGGAGTATTTAGTAGAACTCAGAATAGTCGTCAGGTACATGTCGTTAGGTGCTAATCCTCTGCACATCCACGTCTGTAGCATAATTCACGTAATAAGAAGGCCTGAACTGCAGAGGCCTTTGCAAGAATGAACAATGTGAGCATCCTCGTCGAGAACTCAGACTTCTGGATTGGCCCTCGTGCCGAGGCTGTGCCCCTTTGCCGCCCCTAACTTCTGATCTTCTCTTCCAACCCCCTCGCTGGCCCCTCTCCGACCAATCTCCGGCGGCCATGGTGGTCGGCGGTGAGCAGGAGCGGGCGTCCCAACTCTCAATATAATCCTATATACTTTCAGCATAAACAAATACATATATGACCACACAGAACTGGCAACAAAAATTCGGGATGGGGTGGACCAAGTGTTGGCAATTACGCATATGAATGTTGTGACCATACAAACAGAGATATAGGGGCCACCCGAATGCCAAAGTCCAATTTTTGCCTTCACTATCGACATCCAAAGGGGCCGTAAAGGATAAAAGGGACAATAACGTACACAATCAATCACTCCAATGACCATTGTTGTCCAATTTCACTGACACTCGGGTTAAAAAAAACGTAAAGAATGGCGGTTAAAAGACGAAGAACAATATCTCATTTGAACAACATTTGTCTATGTTAATCATTATCCGAAGTAGGGCAATATAACGTCTTAAGAAACAAACAAGAGAAAAGGAATGAAAGTAAAAAAAATCATATGAAATATGATACGATGTAAACATTATCCATTTATTCCTGCATCAAGGGGGAGTATGATTCATGGAATAGTTTCTTAGATGTATTGCCCTATCCCAGGTGTTGGGACCCTTTCAACGGGATTAGTGGAATCTTTATGATCAAAACCCTGAATCTGATCCGGTTTCACCTCTAATAGCGGTTTTTTCCTGCAATTTTATTTTCGGGGTTTTCTGCTTTTTTTATTTCCATTTTCGTTTCTCCTTTCATTTTTCTTTCTTTCTTTTAAGTCATTCACAATTCAAGAATAATTTTTGAATTTCATGAACTTATTTTGAATCTCGCAAACATTTTTCCCTAAATGCGAGAACATTTCTTGCATTTTGGGATTTTTTAAACATGTTTTAAATTCATTAAAACTTTTTGAAATGTGAGACTTTTAAAATTGTGTTTTTTAACTCATGAAATTTTGAAAATTATGATTTTTTAGTTCACTAACTTTTTTGAAATTTTAAAAACATTTTTTATATTTTCGATTTATTTGAATTCATGAACATTTTTGTTCTCTAGATTTTTATTGAAATCGTGAACATTTATAATATTTGTGAAAATTTTACAAATTGCGCAAACATTGTCATTTTTAAAATCCGTGAACATTTTTTGAATTTCGAAATATTTTTAAATTCACAAATATATTTTGTTTTTGAGGAATTTATTTGAATCTATGATATTCTACAATATTTAGGTTTTTGAAAGGATTTTTGTATAAAATTTAAAAGGTAGTAAAAAGGGAAAAAATAAACGTAAAAGAAAATGGCGCCCGCGCCCAATAATGGGCTGGACGAAATCGGGCAGGGGAGTGCGCGTTTGGTAGGTGTTCTCCGACCCGCGCGGTCGCAGACGAGAGCGGCGACAAGCCCTCAAAAAAAAAAAGACGAGAGCGGCGACCGAGCAGGCAGGGAGGCCGGCGGCGACCACGACGGCGACCGGCGGCTGCGCAGGTGCCTTCCTCCCCTCTTCCCCATCTCCGACCCATCCCGCATCCCTGATGCCGTAGCTCCTTCCCCCCGCCATGGAGGTCAGCGGCGCCCCAGGACCGGCGCGCGCCGCTCCCGCCGTGCCCCGCAATCCCGTCGCACGCCCCGCCGTCCTCCCCGCCCGCCCTGCCATCCTCCATGTCCGCTCCCTTACGTTCAGCCCTCTGCTTAGCTCCTCTTATGCCGCCACTACTGCATCTCTGACACTAGCGGTATTATGCAGCAGCCACTGGTTCGTTAATGCATTCTTGATGTTTCAGGGTGTTAAATTGGTCTTAAGCTTCAATCTAGTATTGCAGATCATCACACCATGTTCACCGTTTCTTGCTCAGTGATTGATGTCTTATCAGATTTGTTATCGGGCCCAAATTGCAAACTGTACTTCCACCAATCTAGCTTTGCTTATCAGATACATAACGAAACAAACTTGCAACTAGCATATCATACTGAGAAGTCTTAAAACTTAGAACAAGGATAAAAGAAGGAAGAAAGACAGAAAGATAGGGTTGGCCCGTAGTACATAATCTGCATAAGTTGGTGGAACTCAAGTGTCCATCAGCCTGGAGCCCTGGACATTGGTACTAGCATATTAGTGTTCCATAGTTTGAGGTGACTAAGCCGGGCTGGGAGCACTGTCATGCCGATGGAGGGATTTACTTACCGGACATTGGAAACCTCCTGCTACGTGCTTTACCACTTCAGCCCAGCTATGATCTTCCAATAAATGGTGGCGACGTAATCTACTTTCTGCTCCCAAGGTGCGAGCTCTGTGAATGTTATTTTCCAACTCAATTGGAAATCATGTTGATGATTATATTTCCACAAAACAACCAGAACAGTTTGGTTTTAAATACAAGAAGCATTTAAATAGCATGTAGAACCAGTTCTTGCACAACATGAGGAAGCACCAACTTATCACCCCATTTCCTGTTTTCCTTAGAACATATAGATATGACGTGTATGCAGTCCAGTCCACTAATTATTCAGATTGCATTGCAAACGCCCTTTTATACATTCTAAGCTTTTAATTTTTCATCCAGGTGGCTGCACATATCCTCCAGAATTTTACCTTCTATTTTACTAGCGCACCATCGCCACAACCGGCGCCTCTGCTGCCGCCTCAATGGACTTGAACTCCGACGATGACTCAGACTCCGAGTTCGACGAGGACCTCCAGGAGGATCTTGACCTGGTCCGCCGCTCCTGCATCATTGCCGGCGCTGACCCAGACGCCGCCGTCGCACAGGCCTCCTCCTATCTCGTCGCCCCTGCGACGACACAGCGGTGGCTTGTCGGACAAGGAGGAGGAGGACGAGGACCTCGCCCTCGTTCGCAGCATCCGCGAGAACCTTCACCTGAACAAGGCCTCGCCCTCCTCGCCGCGCCCGATCTGCATCTGGCCGCCTTCCGACACGGAGGATGATGAAGAGGATGGCCTCGAGACGCTCCGCGCGATACAGCGCCGCTTCTCGCACTACCATTCTGGTGAGACCACTCACGATCCGGTTCTTCCGAGTTCCAGTTTGGAAGTGCCTGGTGAGTGTTTTCGGCTTGTTCGGGACTTTGTGTGCATTCGCATTTCTTTTGTGTATGGACATGTCTGTTTGATGGTACATCAAGGATAGTACGATATAGCCTGGTAATCCCTATTCTAGATAGATATCTCAAAATACCATGAGAAACTTCCAAGCTGAATTTTGATTACATTTAATCATAAAATATTCAGTGCATTTCGTTTGGTATGAAAGAAGTATCTGATTGCCATTTTTGAGTATTTCTGATTTTATACTGTTCTGAATTTTATGTAGCAATGATGTCTTATAAAGGCTAGTAACTAAAACATGCTACATCTGTAGTAACTTCCATACAGTGTTAGCTTTGAATGTTAAACTATGGGCTGTGCTAACACAATATGTAGTGTTATCCTGATACTAGAATTGCAATGCATGAGAATAACCCATTACAAACTCTGTCGACAAATTAGATGCAATATATGGTTGATTTTCTGATTCACGAGTTATTACATGTAAGCAGAACCCTTTTCTCTTGAAGACACGCGTACCAGTATATAATCGAAAACTCAACATATACAATGTTATCATAATTCCTGAATAGTGTAAAAAGGCATATATGTCGATACATAAAGGGTCCCTTAATCTTTATTTACCTACTGAAGGTACCTCCACTGGTCCATTGGAAAACATGAAAAATGAGGCATCGAAAGAAGGGGACGATGAATTTATTGCACATCGACCTGGTGAAGAGGATGTACAGAACAAAAACACGAAAGCTCTCACTCAAACTGGGTTCCCCAAAGCTGCACTGTTGTTAGTAGATGCTCTCAAGAAGAACAGAGCATGCCAGAAGTTTATTAGAAGGAAGATGATTAACATTGAAGCAAAGATTGAAGTAAATAAGGATCTTAGGGATCGCGTCAAATGCCTTATGGACTATCAGTTAAGCTGCAGAAGATCATTTAGCAATTTTTTATGCCACAAGGTGGATCCTCGTGTTCGATTGATTTCCTCTAAAAAACAAACCGCACAATCCGCAATGGTAATAACGTCAGTATTTACAGCTGTGTATTGTATATTAGATAACATATATAATCACCTTATGATATATAGACTTATAGAGCACTTGCACCTTCTGTTGTTGATGTTCCTATTTGTTCTCTGAAAACGCCACGTAGTTATTAACTTTCATTACAGATTTTTCTACACCCACGCTTGTTTCCTGCATAAGATAGTTGTAAATACCTGTATGAAAAGGCGAATAGGTTTCGTATCCTAGTGCAAGTAGGAATGACATATGTTGGTGGTTTAAGTGTGTCACCTGTGCTATTATTTTCATTGCTCTCTTCAGGCAATGTTCCCTGAGATTATGTGATTGTTTGATTAGTAGAAATTCAAATATGAAATAGCATCCATTTGGATCTGGTAATCATCTACAACAAATTTTCATTGAATCGGACTTGCATATGTTGATTAGCAGGGTAGATCTCTATTGTATAAGAAGCTAGATGTTGATTTGCAACTATGTTGTGATAGCATTTTCAGTCATGTTGAGTCTGTTGACTAAATTACTTAAGATCCTTTTCTTGTTAACATGTATGTATTTTGTAGAATTTAATTGAATTGCTGTTCTTTATTTTAGGGATATTGAATTGCTATTCTATCACACTTAAATCAATTTATTTATTAGACAGATCAATTCTAAATATTGTTTCTATTGTACACGTACATATTCTTCCTCTGTTGCCCGAACCATTGTTTTCCATTTCATAATGGAGAGAATGGTACATAAAAACATAGTAGCTCGCGGATCATGGGAATATAGTCACATATTGCTCTGTCATGTGCATGAACATGACTCTCAAGTGATTATCTTTCTTGATTTTTAGGAACAGATAATATGCACTTACAAAAGAGTATTCTATTCTTGCAGAATAAATGTAAGATGTCTCCATTACTTCTTGGCCCAGCTGAGAACCCTCATATTGAAAAGTACAAAGTAGTTCTGAAGCAATTCCCAATGTCGCTTCAGAAGCATTCATGGTCAGATACAGAGAAAGACAGGCTTGCTAAAGGAATAAAGCAGCAGTATTAGGAAATGTTAATTAAGGACTCCATGAAGAATGGAAGGTTTGTCGAATTATTGAACTCTTTGCACCAATGTAGCATTTTCATCTTCTATTTCGGTCATGGATCTTGAATCATGACTTAATCACTTAATATCACATTGAACAACCCATTGTCATAGTTTATCAATTATTCTTTGCTAACACTTGAAGAGCACCCCTTTTTAAGCTTCAAGAGTGTTAAAAGTTTTGTACTCCCTATGTCCCAAAATAAGTGTCGTTGATTTAGCACAACTTTATACTAACTTTGTACTAAATCAACGACACTTATTTTGGTACGGAGGGAGTATCTGGTTCTAATAGCTATTTTCCATTTTTCTTGATGGTTTTCTATCAATATGAATTCAATGGGTTCCTGACTGAACTGTCTATAAATTATGAATTGACAGTCTTTATAGTCTCTATAGTTGTGCTACTGGGGTATTTGTTTTCCGCAAATTGAGATGTGGGTTTGATGCCAAACTTATGAGTTTTAATGTAATTTTACATGGTCTTCTGCTAGAAGATTTGACATGCAATCTTATTCTGTTATTCCTTTTTCGTTCTGCAGTTCCAGTGGTGACTTCAGTGCTGTAGATATGGCTTATGCACTGACGAACACTGGGGGTAATTTTGAGGCGACTCCTGAGATTCTCCGGTCAGTCTTGCCATTAGTAAACTGGGACTATATCACTGCTATGTACCTGCCTGGTCGATCCGGTGCTGAATGCGAATCAAGGTACTTTCCCTCTAGAAGATTTTTTTCCCTTCTAGCGCACGGAGCAATTTTCATTTCGCTCATCTTGCAAAAGTTTCACCAGATCTTACTTTGCCATCTCTCCTGATATTGTCATTTAACGTTTCTGCAATATGTGTCTGCATCTGTGTTTTCAATTGGTTAGTCCTAATTCAAGAAATTGTAATTTTATTCTCTAGGTGGCTAAACTATGACAATCCACTGATTAATCACAACGCCTGGACTGCATGTGAGGAGAAAAGACTTATACTAACTGTCCAAGAAAAAGGAATGCATAACTGGATTAATATTGCAGTTGCGTTGGGTACACAGAGAACACCTTTCCAGTGCCTTGCCCGTTATCAACGCAGTCTTAATCCCCACATATTGAAGTATAGCAGCACACCAAAGACTCAAGTTGTCGATTAGGTACAAGCTTATATATCTTTGTATCTTATATTAATGCTATATACGTAGTACTGACATCATGTTGTTTATGGCGAATGCTTTTGTGACTGCAGATGGCAATCAGTGACCAGTTTGGTTTCTTCTCTTCTACAGAGAGTTTCTTTTTTCCTCCATCAATATTGGTGGCCGCTCTAACTTTCTGAAGCTAGAGAAAAAGAAGACACAGGGGCAAAGGTTGTAAACATATCAAGTATGGTTTTACAGGCATAAGAGAGGATAAACTTTCTCATCTAGTCATTTTGCTTGTGTCTAGCAGGGTTATGAGCTGAAGGCGCATCAACTTGGCTTGCCCAAGGCTCTGTCTGATACAGTAGTTTGTGTTAAATTTCTGACCGAGTTGAGCAGAGCAATTTAAGACTAATTCATACCATGCTGTAAATTTGTTGCGCAAACAAACTGATGAACCAACAACTAAATTAAAACTTGGGCATACGAAACGACCAAGGGCTCCAGCCAAGTATCATCACAGTCACCAACATGGTAGTAGACACAAGTCACCTAGCAACGGCGGCTTTAACTTGGGTGTTTTACCTGCTCTAGCATGGTTGATGGTATTTTTACAGAACTAACAAAAAACTGCCAACAATTTGTTCTGCACCGATAGGGTTTTTGTGTTGGTTTGCCTGGTCGTTTGGCACAGAAAAATAAACACGCTCCAAGTGCTAGCTTCAGTTGGGTTCAAACAAACAAAGTGCAATCAATCAAGGATATGGGCACCAAAGTAAATTACAAAAGGGGATAATTGAGAGAAGGGGTGGGAAATGTGGGTGGGCCACACCACATATTCTTTCAACCATTCGATCTTCGTTTCCTCCTTAGTTGTCAGTCGCTGTGGTCGTTAGATCTTCATCCATTCAACGTATGTATATAGCGGGTGATAAGACATTCTCGTCTTACGCACTGTTTGGCAAATAAAGAGACAAAACATGCTAATGAATTTTCTCCAACTCTTATCTCTAACAATTTATGTTTACATGCTCCTAAAATTATAGGATGTTTAAATTATAGATTCATCTCCAATCTCAATTTCTCAGTGTTCCTCGATTTGTGAAACAGAGACTGGCATGGCTCTACGTGTAGCAGTACATGTTGAGATTTGCCGGAGCCTCTAGCATATACTCCCTCTGTTCCTAAATATTTGTCTTTCTAGACATTTCAAATGACTACTACATACGGATGTATGTAGACATATTTTAGAGTGTAGATTCACTCATTTTACTCCGTATGTAGTCACTTGTTGAAATGCCTAGAAAGACAAGTATTTAGGAACAGAGGGAGTACATCCGATTATCCATGTTGTAAAGTCCAAGTTTTTTTCTTTTTGAGTCTTCAGCACCGAACAAAGAATCAAGAGTCTTTTTTATGCTAAAAAAATGCTCAAAAAAAAGAAAGAATCAAGAGTCTTTTTTGATTGCAAATTTTTGTAGGTAGCTTACCAAGCTGACCGCTTGGTAAAAAGAATCAAGAATCTGATTTGGTCGAAACATCACTAGTACTTTTGGTTTGGTAGGAGGAACACGAGCTGCTAGCCTTAGCTAGTAATTTTGGCACAGCATCATGTGATTCACTCGTACTAGTCCCTGCCTTTATTCCATCTGGCTCTATCTTTAATTAATTGACACAATGAAGCTACAGTTGCAGTACATATATGACCCAGATATTGGAATTTAAGCTCTGATTTTTTTTTTTGTGTACGCTCAGGGGTGGTTGTAGTACACACGGTGCACATGGAGCAATATATTAAACACCTTATTTTCGTTTGTTCTAGTAAAGTTACAGTTGAAGATAATTAAATCTGAAATTAACAAGCATGGACAGCACCTTTAGATATTTTATCACATACTCCCTCCGTCCCATGATATAAAAGCGTTTTTGGCATTACACTAGTGTCAAAAACACTCTTATATTATATGGGACGGAGAGAGCAGTACACATTGCTATTTTTCGGAGTAGACAATATTTGCTCAGGTTCTGGTGTTGCTCCGTCAGGAGTTAAGCCGACAATGCGCCGTTCTGCTCCATTGAATTTGAGGCAAGTACAAGACGACCTTGGTGTATTTTTGTGGTTTGCAAGTTGTTTTGGTTATTTTTGTGGTTCACCATTCTTATGTTGTTTGATCTTTCTGTGTTGTGGATACCTGTTCGGTTTCAGTGTTTTCTGCAGTTGCAAGTTTCAGTTTTAAGCCCATACGTTCAGCTTTGACAGCTCAGTTCACGCATCGGTCGACTCTTTCGGTAACTGAAGTGTCCGCCATGTCATTCAGCGTCCAGTACAGGCATTCGTCGACTTCTCCGGTAAATACCGTTGTGGAAAGTCCGTCATGTCTGCTTCAGTCTCCGATGACGATGAGAGTGACACAGGATGTGTCTATTCCGGAGAGCCCCAAATGTGATGATTCAGTATTACCGAAATACTCAGTTCTGGTTCAGACTTCTTCTGTTATGGATTTACCTTCTGAGGCTACTTTTTATTTCTATGAATCTAAATTGTACTTGCTGAGTAATCATTACTCACTCTTACTACCTTCGTCCTAGTTTATTAATCCCCTCAGTATTTTGCGCCAAATTTTGACCATAGATTTAACTAAGAAAATAATAATGCATGTCACCAAAAATTATATAGTTAGATTCATATTTGAACATAGTATCCAGGGATATTATTTTTTGTTACATGCATTAACATTTTGTTAGTTAAATTTAAGGTCAAATTTTAGCATAAAATGTGAAGGGGGTCAATAAACCAGGACGGAGGTAGTATTTGTTTCTTTGTTGGATTTTATTTGGATTTCAAGTACACCAAGTAGTGAAATGCATGGGCAAGGGAGTAGCATCATTACATCACTTGAGTACAACATATACCTTCATACAATCCTTAGATGACACTCAAATGTTTATGTACTAGTTGCAGTATAACAATTGGATAATATTTATCTACCTTCTGCGAGTCTTTTGTCATTTAAGTTATGCTATTGATTATTCTGATATATATGTCTATTTGCATGACACGGGTGTCCATTTAAACAAGAGAAACCCTGCCGAAAATTCTAAATATTCCAAGATTTCGTAGTATTAGATTAGTGTGGTAGCTGCCAGGTTGAGTTAAAATCTGGGGCCTTGCAGTACATGGGTGTATAGATGTACACTCATTATTTCTATTTTTTACGGGAAAAACTTCCAATATATTCATCTTCAATCATAGTAGTACAACAAACACTAGAAATAATAAAAAAATGCATCCAAATCCATGGACCACCTAGCTACGACTACAAGAATTGAAGTGAGTCGAAGGCGCGCCGCTGTCATCGCCCCTTCCTTGTCGGAGTCAAGCAAACTTTGTTGTTGTAGACAGTCGGAAAGTCGTCGCGTGCTAAGGCCCCATAGAACCAACGCACCAGAACATCAATCGCCGCGAATGAAGAGTGTAGATCAAAAGGATCCAACCTGAAGACACACGAACGAAGACAAATGACGAGCAAATTCGAGCAAATCCACCAAAGATAGATCCTTCGGAGATACATCTCCACATGCCTACCGATGATGCTAGATGCATCACTGAAACGTGGCTAGGTGGGAAGACCTTTATTCCATCTTCAGGGAGCCGCTGCCGTCTCACCTTCCTGAGCAGGACACAAACTTTAAAAAAGCTTGAAAAGATCTAAAAACGGAGCCCTCCCACCGGCAAGGGCCGAGATCCACTTCGCCTCCATGGCCCTAAGGCCACCGGAGACGGGACAGACCGGCGCCGGCGCCGGCGGAAGGCAGAGAACCCTAGCTTTTTTGGGAGGCGGCGGCTGGCTACACTACTTGCCTTCATTATTTCTATTTAAAAAAAGGTATATAGGTCCATCTAATAAACCATATGGTTTAGCAAATATATGATTAAATTAGTACACGGATGCTCCAAAAACGAATATAACTTAAGCAACAATTAAATTTGTACTCTAGAATTTTCTACATATATGTTTTTCTAATCATATAGTACAACCACTGTTACGATATTTGTCAAACCATATGTTTTAGCGATATATCTAACATAGATATGTATATAATTTACATAAGTATCAAACACTATTTAAAAAAACATTTTTGTTACAAAGTACAAATTGAATTTAGCGCAATGCATGAGTATTTTTCAGTAATATATATTACAAATATGTAATAAATAAATAATAGGATTAATATTGAACTTTATTGTGTTGTTAAGTATGCCAAATAAGTAATAAAACTATAATCCTTAACACGGTAGGATAATAAGTATAAAATTTTAGTATAAACTATGTACAAACTCCGGGTCAAAGGGTTGGTTGGACCCATAAAAGAGGATATAATTTTAATTTGTCATTTGAAATAATATTTTATCATTTTCAGCATAAAACAAAACTTAATAAAACAAACTGTACAAGCACACCATTTGCAAAAAATAACAAAATTAGGACAGAAACAAGCAACACCCGTTTCTTAGTGCATCACATCTCTAGCCTTGTGCCACGAACTCCATTTCACAAGGGAAGTCAAAGCCTTGACAGGCATCTCGTCATGGTTGCCACTCATGAGCATGCGTTCATACACACCCGACATGGTCTCAAGAGCCTGAATAACATGGCAGCCAACATTTTGCTCTCTTCTTCATTTTTCACAGTATTTTTTTCCTCGCTAGATAGTATTTAATTAACCACCTAGAACAATAATTTTAGCACAAAAAGCCAATTAGAAATGTTATAATCATAGTATATTTTTTGCAAGGATTAATCATATCACATATGATATTAATACAAATGAATGCAATGAAAATGATACATATCAATGCAATGCAAATAGACAACAAAAACAGAGTACCCCACAATTGCTCATCAACAAAAATAGCATATTTGTATAATTATTTGTCAACAAGAATAATCTACTTCTAACATTACTCGTCTTTATAACTTCACAAGAACATTGGAGGAAGAATACTAAAATGACATGTATATGCAACCAAAAAAACCACCTTGCTAAAACTAACAATTGATTTCGCCCTAAAATCACTCATGCCCAGGAGCCAAAAGCAACCATTTTGACCCATTTATCCATGTTTGAACTGCTAAGAATCCTTAGAGAAAATGAGAATAAGATTAAAACTAGGTGGATGCAGTGACAGAGAATTACCCTCGTCAATAGTTTGATTCCATCTTCCATGGTAAGTAGATCAATGTCGACTGTTGCACTTGAGACCCTAAACAAATCTGATGAGTCCTTCCCCGGCTTTTCTAATCACTCTTTTCTCTTTATCTTCATTCTGTTCTGCCTCTATATCATTATCCTTAAGTACGATGTGATGCAGCCTCTCGAAGAAATTTTGTTTCATGCTTGTAGTTAACGCTAAAAAAAATTCAATTGCTTGTTCCTTTAGTTAATCAATGTCAACCTCCAAAATATGGAACAAATTTTGGACAACAATCTCATTGCTTGACATGTCATTGTGCAGCTTTGTAGTGTCGTCTACAGGCCCAGGAGTGACAAGTCTGGTCACACATGTGAGTGAATTGCTTAGCATCATAGTTGTGTCCCGTTCATGGCTGAATAAGTCTTGAGAGCTCAATGGTGTTGTGATCTTCCAGAGAAGCCGTTGATGCTTGATTATTTCTATGCACTTGTCTTGGTCTCAGGTGATCTTTCAATAAGCGTAGAAAAATCAATTCTATATAAAAATAATGATACTTATTTTCCAAAGTATGTCTCTCAATCTAGCCTTCTTTATAGCTCTTCCCGTGCAAATGAGGAGGCTGTCGATCCATGATCCTCTCTTGGGTGATGGTACTACCCTTAGGGCATCTTCTTGGTTCTCCATGGACACTTGGATCACTATATTGCATAGAACTTTCAATGGCTATAATAAACCAAAGTGGACCCCTTCTTTGTAACGATACTTAAATATAATTGATTGGCACAATTTTCCCACATACCACTTCTTGGTCATCAATCAAATAAGTGTTCTTTTTTGTAGGAAAAATCAAATATGTGTTCAACGTTAAAGCACTCATAGGTGATACCCCTTCCTTCCTAAATGTAAGACATGATTGACTTTGCATGGTCTTTGATGCATGACTTTTTGACCACTAATATATACCAAAATACATGGATTGAACACGTATAAATGGCATTGTCATGTTTGTCTTGCAAAATAATGTTATTTCATATGTCTGTATACTTATGTGAAAATCATAGTCAAAATTGTGCAACGAAGACCAAAAAAGTCAACCAACTGGCGCCTTATATTTTGTGTAGGAGGGGGTATTTTTGTAGACCGGCATCATTCTCCCGTTAACAAACAAATCCAGTCATAACTAACCCACTCCACGCACCCATAAACAATCCTTTGATTCGTAGGATTTTCATAGTATTGCCATCCTATGGAATTTTTTCTATAGGTGTGTGATTTTGTAGGAATGCAATCCTTTGGAATCATTCCTATGGAAGAAGCTCCCGGGGAAAAAAAATCTCATAGGATTCATTCATTATTTCTTCCAATCATATGAACCTAAGGAGCCCTTTGCCAAAACTGAAGCACCTCGTTCATCCCTTGGCCTCTTTGATGCGAACAGAGCGTTGATCTAAAATCAGAATTTACATTTTATGCACGCGGACATTTGTGTGCTCTCAGTCTGCCCACTTCTTGTAAACCTATAAATAAGTTGATATTATTTTTGTGATCACAACGGCGCCCGTGGCCTAATGGATAAGGCGTCTGACTTCTAATCAGGCGATTGTGGGTTCGAGTCCCACCGGGCGTGCTTCTATTTTTGTTTTTCACGTTTTGCAAACACTTCATTTCTCCTGCGTTTTTTTCTTCTTCTTGTGGAAATATATTTGTTGACTAGCTATGAATCATCGACACTTACTTTGGGCTGCAAATTCTATCCCATCTGTTGGGTGAGCATGAGCACATATACTCGAATCTTTTTTAGTCAAGAAACTTGCCCGTCTAGCTCAAATCTATCTCATGTTCAAGAATCTTGTGCGAGAATCGCCCCTCTTGTTGCTTTCACGTGTCCACTCACGATGCAAAATTTACCTGGGTGCTGGCTTCATCATCGGCGATTTAAAATCCTACCGTTAATGTTTACGCACACAAAAAGTGATCGAGCTCGGAAAAAGAACAAAGATGTGCTTAATAATCTGTGAGGACGACCATTCAAAGTTTGGTATTACGACACAACATGTAGGAGGAGAAGGAAGATAAATGACGGAGGAGGAAGTGAGGGAGGTCGATTGGTGAGGCGCCGTCGCCCTCCAATTTGCAAAACAAAATACACCAAATCTAGGATGAAACGACAACAATAGTTTTAGAACTATCTTCCATCTTTTTTTTTCATGGCACTCTTCCTTTGTCATGCTTGTCTTGGAAATGCTA